>NC_058023.1:14843145-15150986 GCF_019176455.1 Solea senegalensis
CCTTCTGCCTGAGATAATATGAATCCTGTTTGTTAATGCTCAATATTCAACAGCTTCTCCTCTCTGCTGACCAAACACAGTATACCTTTATCTTTTGACATTGTTTGACCATAACATGTATGC
Organism: Solea senegalensis; assembly: GCF_019176455.1. Classification (NCBI taxonomy): domain Eukaryota; kingdom Metazoa; phylum Chordata; class Actinopteri; order Pleuronectiformes; family Soleidae; genus Solea; species Solea senegalensis. The sequence goes on from NC_058023.1 coordinate 14,843,269, forward strand.
CTGTTCATATTGTAATTCTGTACTAGGTGCAAAAAAAGTGTCAACTACAAAGCAAAAAAAACCAAAAAAACCTGTTTACTCTTCTCTGTGCCAGAAGCTTGTTTCTTTGATTTTGCTGCCATCAAGTGGACACAGCAAGAATTATTAATCCACAGCGTCAGGGACTAAGAAAAAAAACAAATAAAAGCTGAACTTGCTCAAGCTTTATATTTGTCTTTATTATCATTAAAACTTGCAGCACGACATAATGTACAGCTTTTAATATTTACTGTTAATTGATGTAATAACTTGAGGTACAATTGGCTTTTGTAATTTTGTTTCTACTTATAAAATTAAAATTCATAACATATATTGACTGACACTTATTAATAATAAAAGCAATAATAATAATAATAAACGTATGTGTATAGCACTTTTTGTGCTTTCTACTTCACAGTAGAAAAAACATACAAAGCATAGTGAAATTCACACAGTGCAGAAATGATACATACAACGCTGATAAAATAACACACACACACAAAATATTACAGGCCTACTAAAACAACATCAGACAGCATAAAACACACCATTTAAGACTGTTGCACCTCAACAGAGCTGGCCTGCCTGACATCAAGAGGAAGACTGTTCCATAACGTGGGAGCACGGAAAGAAAAGGCACGCTCGCCAACCGTCTTCTATCTGACCATTGAGACGACCAAACGGCCACTGTCTTGAGATCGCAGAGACCGCACGGGAACATAAACCTGAATTATGTCCAACAGATATGCAGGTGCAAGACCATTTAAAATGTTATAATCAGAGCCTGGACAGGGAGTCAGTGAAGAGAGGCCAGCACAGGACTAATATTGTTGTTTAGTGGCTCTGTGTGTCTGTTTGTGTTTCCGCACTTGCACTAGGAGGCTTGTTGCGTGAGTCTCTGATTGTCTTGTTTTCTCATATTTAGCCGCTCCTCAAAATACCAGCAGCTGCACCACTGTGAGGCATATGTTTCCCACTCTCAGCACAGGAAAAACTCCAAACTGTGGCCCAGAAGTCAAAAAGTGCCTGGTGATCATAAACCAGACTTTGATCGAGTTTGTTTTACTTTCCTCTCTCTGACAAAGGTCTACGGCTAAAAACTTTTCCAATTTCATTCCATGACATTTACATTGCGTTATTAACTTCATAGTCATTCCACCCACTATTTTGCAGATGTAGACCCACTGTCCCATACTTTTTTCCATAATGTGGAAATTCCAGTGTTTATCTTTTATAATATAGGATTTAGGGTTGTTTTTTAGGGCAATTCTTCTTCATATTCTTATAAATAAGTGCAACATGATAAATTAGTCACCTTGTCTTGTCACATCATGATTCACATTTTTGAATATAATCACTACATCGCAGCCGACTGGATCACAGTGTCATTACAGATCAAAACCGTCTATGTAATGGTGTGAAACGAAGCAGAACTGCCCTCTGGAGTGCTCCTCAGTTGCTCTGAAGATGTCAGTGTGTGCTGCCATGATTCACTGCGGGCCAGATCAGTGTCTGTATGTGCCGAAGCCCATTTCTCCACACCTGCAGAGCTTCACCGAGAAGGTTACCGGTCATTAATCCAGTTCTTAGTTGGGCCGTCGTCACACTGGTCACCGTGGGCATGGAGGGATTAATGTCACTGTGCAAAGAGTCCCGCGCCACAATGGAAAACCCAAAACAAGCTCACTGTCCATGAGCCAATTGCTGTGTCTTTGCTTTTCAATTTAAATGCTAATTCAGACAACTGAAAGCCCAATACAGTATACTGTAAGACTATCACAGTGACTTTGAACAATGCTGAGATTTCATGTTTTAGAAAAAAAGGAACAGAGGTAAGCGAATGCAGCATAGGTGACCCTTCTTCACTTCCTCATGAACAAAGAGTAGCCTTATTTGCATATCAGAGAACATGGACAGTGGATTTCTTTTATATTCCATGAAGAATTAAACACAATTTTTATTTTTTTTCCAGCTGCTTAGAGACAAAATCCATTTCATTTCAGAATAATTGTCCAGTGGGAGGCTACAGATTCACCCAGATGCCTTTTTAAAATGCAAGGTAAGTCCTATAACACTAATCTTCTATTCTCCGAAGTGCTCCTCTGCAGTAATTCATGTGAGACAATTACATTCTGATCTGAACGTCATCTTCCCTATGCAGTAATGACCACTGGGCATTAAGCTGAGTCCGTGGAGGACTTCTCATTGGCTGGTAGGTAATACTGAGATATGGATCAGTAGCCTCACATCCATGGTGAGATGAACAGAGTGGTCGAGAAGCATACAAGTACGAAATGTTCTCTCAAATCTCTGTCACACTAAGATGTCCAGCTGACACGTCTGAAAAAGATGAGTAATTCTGGTGTTCATGTTGGAAACAATACTGAGATCAATGCGGAGTTATTAAGACAAGCTTTTTATTTTTGCTTCATATTTTGTTTTTAAATGAGAGGCTTCCATGTTTATTGAAAACTAAAGATGAGAATGAAGACATTTTAGTTTTTTGACTTAAACAAAGTGACGTTTATTATCAGAATGATGCAGAACCATAAAAATATAAATAATTACTTATGTTACAATGTATTTTCTGTGTTTATAATGTTCTATCAGTGAATCTCAAGACTGGTGTTTGTTTATTTCTGCCATTTGTGACACATGGTTTGGAAAAGTTATTGGCATAGCTAAGCAACTCAGTACCCGTTTCTCCCGCACTCTGGCAATGCAGGCATTCATAGATAATGGATGGATATACATACATATATACATATATATATACATATATACATACATATATATATGTATATATGTATATATATATATATATATATATATATATAAATGATTTTAAGAGCCCTTTGATAGCCTATACTTACAAAGCAATACATCAACTGAGTCCTGACTTCCTACAAGTTTTATTCCGATACAACCCTGCAGAGTGCTCACTTGAGGGGAAGCTTTTGCAATAAGCCCAAATCTCTGGTCTACCCTTAGAAATAAATCCTCAAAGAAATATAGAAGGCCAAGTCAGACTCTTCTCTTAAAATCACAGTGCCGTATCTGATCTCATCTGATTTGTTCTTTTTTGTTAACATCTCATGTGGTTGGTCATTTTACTCTCTTGTTGATGTATTTTCATGTGTTTCACTCTTATGTAACCTCAAGAGTGATGTCATCGGTACAAGGTTTGTACTTTTCGACAGGAAATACCTTGTTTTTCCATATGATTGTAGATTTGGCGAGAATCAAGCATAATGATTGGTGGCATGGCTACCCCCAAAAATGACAGCTGCTCTCCCAGTGGTCGGCCACAGCCTCCCCTCAGTTTTGTAAACACCAGAAGGTCTGGATGGATACAGGGCCAGTGATGCTATGTCAAAACAGCTTAGTTTACATCAGTTGTATGTCTACTTTGGGTTTAATCCACAATCAGGTGAATCGTTTACTTTTACAAATCATAGTGTAGTTTTCTATACAACACAGCACCAGCACTAATTTCCCAGGTGGTCGCCTGAGTCACAGTTGATGTTTTGCTGTTCCTATTTGAGCAGCTGAACTTCTTCAGCACACCTAACTCCTACACAAACTCTAGTCATAACAACTGCTAACCACACAAACATGCAATATATCTAAAATGATGATGACAGGCAGCTCAAGGCCAAACAGAACAGAAAGTACCACTATAATGATGCTGTCAATCTCTTGTCTGTGGGACATTTAAAACACAGTGGAACACACAAAAACAGACTGGGTGAAGAGACGGAAGGCTGAGTTCCTATGGGTGCTTATTTAACCATCAACCCTTGTCATGTAGATGAGTGCAGCTATGAAAATGAATGGAAAACATTAGAGTGGGTTGTGGAGTGGCACAGTGCTCTCTTTGAGAGTGCACGCTTTGTTATGTTGTCCTCATCTAAACAACCCTACATGCTGTGTGAATCAGAATGTTACCTAATCTGATGAAACAGTTAAATGTAAACCTTGTACTGACCTGAATTACTAAAATAACATTGTACATTTAATGTTAGCCACTACCAAAAAGGACGAGATGCCCCAATACATATTATACTCCATTATTTACTTCATAAATGTATACATTTACAAAACCTCAAGTATGATTCCGTAATATTTAACCCAAATTAGAAAAATATCTTTTGATTTATTAGTCAATTACTAAATTAATCGTCGATTATTTTGATAATCGATTAATCCGTTAATTCCACCCAGTAATTTAAATATGTTCTGGTTTCTTAGCTCCATACACCAAAAAAAAAAAATTAAAACAGAAATGTTTTGGTTTATGGACAAAGCAAGACAATGGAGAAAATCCAAATTTTTACGTTTTGAAAACACTGGTCAAAATGTTTCTGACATTTCTGGACCAAACAATCAATTGATGATTCAGAAAAACAAAAACAAACAATGGACAGATTATCCAAGCCCTAGTTAAATTAGACACATTTGCACAAGCGCACTTTGCGCTACCATAATTTCACAGTTTCTGAAAGCCAAGAAGTTGCACGTCAAAGCTTACATGTCATGATAATTTCACCATGTCTGTTTCGGGGAAGCTGGAGAATCAGCGTCTTTGTCGCCAGTTTTTATTATAAATGTTTCAAACTGTTCAAAATTCTAATTTAACATGCAAAAACTGTTGGACTTTTTGTTTTTCCTCATTTTAAATTGTTAAAACAATTGTTAACATGCAGTAAGTTGTAGGTAACTGCCAGATCTTGAAATTAGTTTTTTTGCTTTTGCCCATTTTCCCAGGACATTTTCTGGTCCATTTAAGGTTAAAATAGACAGACATTTTCAGGGTTAGGTGTTAAACGACAGTAAAACAAACTGGTTCTGAACATGAGCTCCTCTACAGTCATGGCAACTGGGTTTTAAGTCCTCAGAGGAATTCCCATTGGCTGGCATTAATACTGTGGATTAGTGAAGTGGACCTGCTCCCATGCTTGCACAAACACATGAGTGGAAGCTGGTCTCAGATCTGGATGATATTATACAGTACCAGAATGAAGAGTAACATTTGCAGCTCTGATCTTTATTGGATTTACGGAAGTTCACACTCCAGTAACTGCAGCCAAATCTGACATAACATTGCTCTGACCAAACACACTGGCAAGATACACAAGAAGAGCAACAGCAACAACAGGGGAGGAATTACTACCATTCATCAGCAAACATCCAAAAAAATCACATTACATTCCAAATACTATTCACATATTATCAACCAAAACCAAACCTATTCCCCAATAGACACATCAATGTGATGGAGTACATGTATACAATCTGCTCTCCTCCAATCTGCTCTCCTCCATGTCCTCCTATCTAGGTCCCTGTGAAAAGTGCTTACAGTGCACATAAGTGCCTGCTCCGTGATCTATTGCATGAGAGAGTTACAATGAGTCCCTCATTCATTTTGCTTTCAAGCTCCCTCAACGCACCTGAGTGAAATATGACTTCGTGTCACCCATTCCAAGTCTATCTTTGCCACTAAGCCACTTATATATAACCTCTGACAGTTATTGTCTGCTGGCCACCCACTAAATATTTCACTGTTCTTTAATAAAGACGGGGCTTCTTTGTCTTTCGTGACAAAGTGACAAGCTGTGACGGTGATGCCGATCAGCACATTATTGCAGGGAGACAGAGACGTAACATAAGCTTGTGCGACTGTGTTGGCAGAGAGTCGATACATAAGCTTGTGCGACTGTGTTGGCAGAGAGTCGATATGGCATGCTGTGTGTGTGTGTGTGTGTGTGTGTGTGTGTGTGTGTGTGCATTGCAATGGTAAAATCAATGTTGGGGAAAAAAAAGTCAATCAAGTGTGTTGGAAATGTACACAAAAAAGGAGGCTGATTTCAATTCCAGGTCAATTTCATGGACTACTGGTGAGAAAACATGAATTTAGATGGGATTCAAATAGGACATTACCCTCTGGAAATCCAAAACACACACAGATAGTGATGAACTATTTATCCGTGAAAGTATATTAACAGTGGCAGAAGTAAAGAAGCCTGTTTAAAATTATACAAATAATGACATTTTCGAAGGTAATCAGTTTAGCTCCTACATTATGAGACATTGATGAAATTAAACTCTCTCCTCCCCATCCCATCGTTATTACCTGTCGTCTTGCGTCTTTGTTTCGGCTGAAGGGAGAAGATGACCATTAAAGCCCCCATGATCCAGACTTTCTCGCTTAGTGATCTGGAAGTCCTGTTAGATTTCACACACTTTCACTCCCACACTCGGGTGGCTTGAGAGTGAAAATGGAGAACAAAAAAAAAAAGGGCTGCTGGAAGCCTTACGTAAAGAATAAAGTCCCTGGTCTAAACTTCCCCTTTATATTCTCCCTGGCTACGTGGGCAGCACGACAAGCAATGAAAGTGGGAGTATAACATGCGTGCCTCTGTTGAGTTTTGAATTTTGACGCGCACCCTCCGCAGCCCCCTCCCTTCCTCTACTTTCCCGGTCTCAAGTGAAAGCTTGCTTAGCTGATCTCTACACCGCAAAAGCGACGTTGTACCAGTTGAGCACATAGATTAATTGAGCGCTTGAGGAAGGAGCCAGGAGCATGCTGGGGAGAGTGGTACTGCCGCCGTTTTTAACAGATCTCTCCTCGCATGGGGAGGGAGAGATAGGAGGGAAAACCAGCTCATGCTTATTATTATTCCTCACTATGCGCTTTTAACTACATACCCTGCTGGGGAAGGGGTGAGGAAGTCATACACTGGCCACAAGTATTCAAATACATGCAACATGAGCACCTTCATCGAATGTCTTTTTTTTTTTTTTACTACCTGAATATGGTGACAAGCTATTTTATCAATGGATTATTACTTGGAGAAGAATGTCCCTATGTTTGCTATGAGCTTTATTTGACGCATAAATGTATTAAATCACCAGATGAACAAATGACACGAATATTATTTGACAGACTTCCTGTCCCCTGAATGCCCAAAAAAATTTCACAGAGGCTCATGAACATCTTAATGCATCGAGTTTGAGCCTACCATCCTTCAAAAAAGTATATGTAATACCGATTCAGTATTCGCAACCATGCACAAAATCCCAATGTTTTCACATCATACGCCCTGTGAAAAGAAGTAATTGCCTCATCCTGTACTGGATTATTTGGCAGAGTCTGACCGACTCTGGAAAAGATCCTCGGGATTATGAAGAAGGTCTCGAGGTGAGAATCATAAGACCCAAATCCTTTGCCTTTCTTTTGCTTAGGGCAGGGGAGTGACCTGACACAGTAAAATAGAACAATGGAGTGAATAAAATAGTCCCTGTGCAATTCATTCATTTCAGGAACAGGAACAGGAACAACCACTATAATCAAGCATCAATTTGTACCCACTCCATTAACTTGCTTCCTGTTGGTCATGCTGTACTGAGTCCTCAGACACAAGGTAAGGTAACACTGACATGTCAAAGTTTATCAGCATCAATGTCCCAACTGTCTTGTTGGGCAGACTCTGGAAACTGAACCCCCTGCATACACTGTAATGAAAGAACAAGCACTCACACTAAGACTTTGCCACAGCTGTTTGGAAGGTCAAGGACATTTGAATCATCCATGCTCACCCTCTTTCTTCTGTAATTGGATTTTTAGCCTGACCTGCAACGGATGCAATTACCTCAGCACGACACAGGTGTCATAAGTGTACCAATCACCTTGGGGAAAGAAAGAAAGGAAAAAAAAAAAAACACTGAGGCAAAACATTATTAGTCGTCAACAATGCTGTGTTACCTCAGATACCTCCATCCTATGAATGATTTAAACTACATGACTTCCAGTAAGCACAAACTGTTCACTTTATACTATTTCTCGGAAGTAAACCATCAGTATTAAGCATTGGCTGGCATAAGACTATGCTTAATACAGAATTGAGAGGTAATATGTTAAATGAGATGAATATTGAGGTTGAAAAACCTTCGTTTATTATCATAAACCTTCAGCACACCTAGTCGTATAGACATGCCACTCATCGGGTAGTTGTTTTTTTTATACATTATTAATCCCCTGAGGGACGTTCCTTCCTGGATTGAACCCATACTGTATTAGAAGCATTCCTACAATTAGGAGCAGCGGGCAGCCACTGAACAGCACCCGGGGTTAGGGTTAGGGTTAGGGTTACCTTGCTCAGGGGTACCCCAGCCCTTGTGAGGACTCGAACTGGCAACACTGCAGTTACAAGCCAAGTTCTTTTTCCATTGGCTGTCGTTTGCTTTGGATTTCATTGCTGGGAAATATGGTGGTTGCTCCACTGAAGACATCAAACTTTATAATATGTGTGTTGCTGTGCGAGGCAGATTACAGGGGATGTTTAAAAGAAAGTTATAAAAGAAAACATCAGTGCTTTTTTGACCTCGGACATCAATACACAAGGTCAGTATAAGGCTGTGGTCATTGGTTTGTCATGAAAATCAATTTTTTTAGTACAGGTACAAATAAATTTCAATGCCTGGTTGTAAAGGGCCGAAAAAATTCGAGTAAATTTCGAATATTGGGAATCTATGGGAATGAATGGATATTTTTGAGAATTAACTGGAAATGCTGGTTTATATTAATTTTTTTATTATGTTTATTATGATTAAACATTTTGTTTCGTCATAAGCAGACATGCATGCAAAATTATTTTTTTTTTAGTTTCATTTGAGTTTGAGTACAGATTCATTTGAGTTCTCAATGCCTAATTCTTTCATTTTTATTCCTCCATTTCCCATGAATTCCTGTTAATTCACATGGAAAGATTCTAATTTGGAAAATTCCCTCAAATTAGCAACCCTAACCTATGCATCTGTGTGCACACATTGAAGACAATCCCAGATTGTTAATCAAGTTATGTAAACATTAGCACCAACTCTTTGTTCAAATCAACTGAGCATGGATGTTCAAAGGCACAAGCTTAATTACTTTGGAGCAATAAAGACTTTTCATTAAAATCAACACTCCAGAGAACAGGGTAGATTAATCAAATGTCTTTGGGGTAAATCGTCGCCACACATACTGAGGATTATTCGACACTGCAATCAACACTCTGATTAACTGGGATTTGAAAAGAAAATTGCAACAGCGGCCCGAGTGTTTAACAAGTGAAATAAAGTTGAATTAAAAAGAGAAAGCCTTTGTCTCTCAGGGAGCACCTGGTCATTTGAAGGTACACTGATCAACACATGAAAGTATGCATTTCATCTGTTGCCGAACTTCACACTTGAGATAGGGGTCTATTCTTCTAAGTGATTTTTCTTCCACCCGATTATACACTGCCTTCTCCAGTTTTCCTCTCAATGGGATGCCATAAACAGCACTTAATTAAAAGAAATGCAGTTAGCGTGTAGGCGACTCAGACAGAGACTGGAGAGCCGTAGAAGTGTTGTTGCCCCCACTGTCATTTGAATGAGTTTAGAGCGAAGGCAGACGGAAACACACTTCAGCCATTATCCACAGGGAGCCTGTAAACTGCAACTGCAACGTGAGGAGTTAAGACCATAACAAGTTTAAGCTGTTCAGTGGTGGCTCTAAAGATGAAGGTCTGTGTAAGGCATTGCTGACAGTTATGTTTTCAAAGTTTGCTGAGCTGCAGCTATACAGAAAAGCTGTTAGCAGCTAATTCTGCTTTCAAAAGGTCCTTGGTGACATTTCTACACAGCAGGGGAACATAATATGGAAAAGAGTGCAATCTGCTGAGCAAAATTACCATGATATTTTTCTGTCTTATACTCAGAAAATAATTGCTAGAGTCAATCAAAGGGCAAAAACACAAAAATATTTGCTGATTCCAACGTCTAAATTTTCTTTGTGATTATTTAGATTGTTGGCTGTACAAAACAAGTGCAGGAAAAAACCTCAGTTATAGTATACTATACTATACAGTATACTATACTATTATTTGCACTAGGGCTGAACAATTTTGAATAAATATCTAATTGCAATTATTTTGACAGGAAATGCGATAGCGATATGATTTGCAATATCAGAGGGAATGGTCATTTTTACGTCATTATTCTCTTTTTCATTCAAAAAAACATGTTTAAAAGGATTAATGTGTGATGTTTGTGCATCTGTGAGAAACGAATATGTCGAAACTTCAGTCTGTAGAATAAGATGTATAATAATTCATTTGAAATGATTTTTTGACACACATTTTGGTTTGAACAAATATTGCGCCTCCTGCAATTTGAAAATTGCAGTGAGCTGTATTGCGATTGTAATAAAATGTCGATGAATTGTTCAGCCCTAATTTGCACTGAAGTATGCAATGTAAGCAGGGAAAAGAGCTTATTTCTGTCGACTACATATAGGCTTTCTATGCAAAGCAGAGTGATGCAGGGACCGATTGTGAACACAATTGCATGTGCCATTTATCAAAATCCTATTTATCTATTTATCAAAACCCTATTAAAAAATATTCACAATGGAAAGGTTTACCTGGGTTTGCAAGGTTGTAAAGTAAACAGTTTATTTCTAAAGCTAATCTAAAACAATACTAGAACATTCGTAAGAGAAATCAAATCAATCACATCCTAAAATCCTGTGTATGTTATTATTGACTGAACTTTTTATTTTTTAAATGGTAGAGTTGAAACTTTATTTTGCACATTCTAAATCATACTCTCACCATAACAGAAACTTACTACATCTTGTGTTTATTTAAATCAATGTGATTTATTTTTAATGATGTGAACCTTACTTTCTTTACAGGTTTTATGACTTAAAAAGCAGTATTTTTATTGGCCACCAAGTGGCAGCAGAACAGAGACAGTGAGGTCACCTTTCTCTATGCAATGCTGACTTTAATATTAATGTCTCATCGTCTTTGAGCGTGACACATCTGTAACACTCGCTGTCCTACTAATGCAGGACAGGGAGGAGCTTTAATAAATCAAGAGGCAAGACCTAAACTATTAGAGAAGGTTATTTGCAACACATTATTCTCAAGCAAGAAGACAGTAGTTACCACATGGAGGGCTTACTGCTGTCATGCACTTCACATCTCACTTATTAAAACATACTGTTGAAATAGAAATGTGTCAAAGATTCAGTTAATCTAAGGAAACAGCTTATTAAAAATACAAGTACATTTTTTATCTGCTTTGAAACGCATTTCAAAAATGTATTTGAGACGTTTATTCAATGAGGTAGTATAAATTAACAATTAATTAATAATTGACATATACATATCACATACATATGATACGACAGAATAAGTAACACAATAAAGTGGAATCAGGTATTTTTCTTATGCAAAACGATACTTATAACATTTTAACAATGTTTGTTACTGCTTTACTTAAACATAAGCTAACTCGTTGTTTACACATGCCTGTGTGTGAGTATAAGAGTGGGAATGGGAAAGGAGGTGGGTGAGTTCATGTCCGTATGCATCGAATGGCTGAACTTTTAAAATCTATAGTTGTTTATGTACACTCGTATATTTTGTATAGTTTATTTATGTATGCACTGTGAGGACTGCCAATATTCAATTATCATAAAAAGATAGATCTACAACAGCAAACATGCGTATCTATAACACTGTATGAGAATTTGTGACAGAATCAATGATATATTTATTTGCATTTATTTTCATTTATCATTTAATATTTTTCACATTTTTTAAATCCATTTTATTTACAGTGGCTGTAGTTTTTTTCCATTTAATGACGCTTAACAGGGAAGGAAAGTGCGCTGTCATATTTTGGACAGAAGAGGGAGTCATTGTTTAATCCTCAAGAACTGAGCAGCACTCAAATGACCTCCTCTATCTCTTAAACACCAATGGAGATATCCATTTCAGCATTATGTCATTTAGTTTCCAACAATCATGTGCCATCTTAAAAGCAATCATAGACTTCTTCCATTTCCACTATCTTTATAGTATTTAGTTTAAGACCACTCTTGCCTTTTAACATCATATATTTCATGGAGCAAAGATTTCACAACAAAGATTAGGGGCCTGCAACAAAAAGAAAAATGTAAATAATAGAGAGCAGACGTCCTTTTTTTCCGTGACGTAACACAAAGCATGCAGAAAGCACACTGAATACCCGTCAGCCCTCTCTGTCTCTGTCTCTCTCTCAAACAAACACTATTTTCCACTATACATTAGAATTGGTTTTTGAGATGATTCAGTCTGTGACTATACTGCTGAGTATGGAGACAAACTCTGAGCAACAGTCACATATTTCCCGGATCATTAATGTGAAAATATCTTTGGAATTGCAAGCAAAGCAGTGCCATATAAAGAGGAAATGATATAGAATAGGAATGAGATCGAAAAGACATAATGAGAGATCGTTAATGAATACTACTTTATTTCTGGCGCAGAGAAAATAAAACTGACAACAACTGTAATACGGGAAATCTTCTATGATCTATTGGGACAAAAAGATCATACCCTTACAGTTATCCTCTTACACTTTTCTAAGTATTAATAATTTCCCTGTAGGCAAGCAGTCATTACTCAAAGCACAATCACTCCTTTGAAAGTCTTACAAGACTCATAAAAGCAATATACCTAATATACAGATGTTCATATTTTAAAGAACCTGCAACCTGCTGTTTTTAATTAGTGATAAATTAAGAATCATCCTAAGAGAACACACGAGTAGCTGTTGTCTGTAGAGAACCTGGGGCAGAAGCCGCACTGCAGCAGAGGGGAATGTTGTGTGAGAGAGTTTGCACATCAAAGCTTTCCAGTTTACCACATAAACAGAATGAAGGATGCCTGGGACAGAATAACAGTAATGTGCCAATAAAAACACCAGCACGCTCAGCATTTTCAGTCACCTCTGAAGATTCTGCTGCCACCAATATCAAACACGCCACCATCCTGAGACTGGTCCAACCGTAATATAGTGTATCGTTACCGCAGTGACAACGGGGCAACACTACCTGCCCAGATGGTCTGAACCAGCGGGCAGCGGGCCTCGTGGTGTGCAACGCAACTCACTGTCATCAATCACAAACAAATGTAGTCCAGTGAAAAGGTTATTTCCTTTTACAGGATGGCACAAAAATCTCATATCCTCTATGTCAGGCCAAGCAGTGAAGCACAGTTCCTTTCATATTCATTGAACCCCAGTAAATCCGTTATTTGGCATTAATTGTCCACAGTGTTGACAGAGGTGGCACAGCTCTTTGGGGAGAGTATAAAAAAGGAGGATGAAGCCATGGCAACTTCTCACTCACTCACTTACTCGTCTTCTGCCGCTTTATCCTCCTCATGTGGATTCATTTGGCAACTTCTCTGTATTTTAATTCGAGCACAACATCAGGGTGGAACCAAAACTCATTTTCAAATCCAAATCCTACTATGCAATCAGCAGAATGCAATATTTTGGATTTTTTGATGTTGACTTAAAGGTACAGTGTTTAAAATTGATTGATAAAGTCACTTGTATCTGCTTAATTTCCCTCATCTTTCCAAGTGTGTTGGTGAAACTATGAAGCCTTCAATTAGCATAAAACTATTTTTTTGTTTGTCCATTGTGGGCAAAAACGACAGCCTCATTCTGGGGTAATGAAAAACTATTAATTTTGACTGAATGTTACAAACATGTGCCAGAAAAACTGTAATTACCTGATAACCTTACTATATCTCTTATCATTCTCATCTTGGATCATGTCAATATCATTCCCCTTTTTCTTCCTCTTTGAGCAATTGCAAACACTGAAGAGAGAATCAGCACTTTTCCTTCAGCATCCAAGTACAAAACAAGCCACAATAAAAAGCTCAGCCAGGCAATTTTCCTGTAAACTTTCAGTAAAGTCTTTACTGCAGTCTGACTGCAAACCAAACAAAAACAAAGTCACACTCTGCACCAGTGGTTCTATAGGGCTGTCCAACATGGATGTGAGCCAAGCGGTTACAGTTGGGCGCTATTCTCAATGGCATCCACTCCAGTCGATCTGTCATTAGCTCCACCTGCTGCCATGTGCACCCTGCGGGCCCGGCCTGTGTCGCGTTCTTTTATTACACCCGTGACATGTAGCTGCTGTCTGTGCGACACTGAGCCCACTGTTACAGATCAGCGTTCACTGAGCCGTACACAACGTGCAGAAGTGTCCAAACCAACGGCTAGAGTTGACAAAAAAGCTGCAAGATGCTTTTTCAAGGTGCTTTTTGACTCAGTCAGGTGTGAAATATATCTGGCCAAGCTGAAACAAAATCAGGATCGAAAATCTCACCAAGCAACAATAAACAAATAATAAATCTGCGCAGGTTGGTCTTGTTTTGCCTGTCCAATGTTCCTCTAACTGAGTCTTCCAACAGTGGATATTACATTACAGAAGTGCAATAAGAAAGTGCTCCTCACACGCAGTTCTTCTCCAAATAAAAACTATAAAGCTCATGCAGAGATGAGAGGACAGATCCTAATAAAAACCTGCAGTTTCAGCAGAAATATTGCTAACTAAGCAATTGAAATGCTAGATGAAAAAAATAATTTAATCCTCCGATGAATCTGAAAAATCCTAAACCCCGAAAGCAATAAATGTAACTCCTGACTTCAAGCTATTTTCCCAATATTGCATACTTAATCATTTCCAGGTGTGCTCCTCTTAAAATAAAAAAGGGAATAGGGAAGTCAAATGAGGAGGAATTATATTGAGGTATTTCGCACGCACACAGTTTAATCAGTTTAGTTTAGAGGGAGATCCAAAGTGCAGCTGGTGGATTTTTATTTATTTATTTATTTATTTATAACTCATAATGAGATGGATTTTCCTACAGATCAGTTTGTTTTCACCCAAAGATTTACAAGCACTTTCATTTAATAAGTCTAAGAGAAAAAAAAAACATGTTTGAGTATTGAATATTATAAAGGTAAAGGGATAATTGCCAAATATTAAATTGAAATCACTTTGAGTGAGAATGCTCCTGAGCTAAGCATGGACTTGTCCTGTGTCGTCCTCTATCTCGCAACTTGGGATCACAGACCACAGACACAGGTCATGTAACACAACAGCAAACTCAATATTAACAAATCCCACCCCCCCCAGAGGGAACTAAAGAAATTTGTGTTTTATTATTCATGAATTCAACTTAAAAATTGGATTATATTGTTTTGTCTTTTAAAAGTGCTTATGGGGAACAACACATTCAATAACTGAGGTTTGGAGTGCAGTGAGAAAGTTGTTTCAGGGCTGAACAATTGATTAGTACACACTGATCTAACACGTTCATCTAAACAATGGTTTCTTTGAGCATTATTTTCCGGAGGGAGTTCATTAGCTCTGTCTTTAAATCTGCCGTGATTTATAGTCCTTTAAACCTGAACGGCCACTGTTTGCAATGAGTGAAACTTTTAATGTTATAAAAGTGAGTCAACAATGTGCGAGTCTCCCTGTGTGTACCCTGCGGACACACAGAACTACCACAGAGGAGAGGAGAGTTTCTCATAAGATAGTTTTCTCATTTGAACGAGACAATTAACTTGTTTTAACAAGATCGTTTTTTGCCTTAAAGTCAGGTTCGACGATGTGCTGTCGTGCACAGCTGTAGGATTCAGATTACAGCTGCCTGCTGAAGATTAAAAAAGTCCAGAGAGTGTTTTGCATAATAACCAACCAATAAACTGATGTCATTATACCGCGATAGTTCCTCGTTTTAAGGAGAAAACTCTTTCGTTTTAACAAGATAGAAACGACTTAGTGGGAGTTCTATGATTAGAACCCCACAGAATCTGTTTTTTGGTGATATGGTCAAGCAGATCATTATTATTAACTTATCTTAATAAAAACTTTGTATTATTTACTATTCCTTTATCTAGTATTTGTAAAATGTTGCTTCACACTTGACAAGTAAAACTTAGCTTAGTGTGTAATTTAAGATTATTATTGTTGTCTGCTGCTGGAAGCTGCAGCAACTTCATTCATCTCAGCAGCTCCCAAGTTTTGGTTGCTTAGTAACAATGAATGTGACAGAGGCGCAACCTTGGAAGTGCCTGGTTAAAACCCCTCTGACTTATTCCATGCATTTTTCCAAGTGTTTTAGACGCTTTCAGTGAACAATCCCCTTTATCAGCACTATTTGAACTCATATTGTGCCTTAAAAGTGAACTGTCTTCCTTTTAAATATCAAAACAAGTTTGGATAGTTGCAGGAAAAATGCTGTTATCCTTGAACAGACAACCTTGAATGGCCCTTGACTGCACCATGGCTACAAACAGCACCACAGATGATACATTCATCAACTGCCTGCGCCTGTGATCTCATCTAAAATCCATTAGGCTGTCTCTGATGACGGCTCATCAGCAACAGTGACAGGTGAAACACTAACCGTGTCTGTGACGCTCAAGCACCCGCCCGACATACGTTAGCTCTATTAATAAACCAGAAAGTGGAGGGGAAATCCTTTTCACCGGCCAAAATGTGTTGTCAAGCCACATTCTCGCACAGCCCTGTACCCTGTAACCAAACGCTATCAGTGCCAGTGGCTGTACGGCAACTCTCAAGTATCACCATCTCTCTTACGTTTCCCGCATCAGGGCCAGATTACATGTCAGTTCGGCGAGGTTACAGCATGGGTTTCATCATGTTGTACCAGTCGTCAGTTCACTTTCAGGGGCTGACAACGAACAATTAGGATGTTTGGTGAAAACAGTTGATTTACTTATTATTAAGTCTTATCTGATGTACTGGAGGAAGGCAGGGACATTTTCAAAATGTAAATTGCAGCAGTGTGAAATACGATTAGAGGAGGACTCCCTGGAAACACGGGTTATCTATTTGAATTTAAAAGCCGAACCTGAGCCAACAGCCTTTGGCCATTAATCCTTGTAGATAGAGAGTGGATACTAGACTGCGTGTGTGCCTCTCATGCCTTTCCAAATCACACAAGTCTGTTTACATTAAAATACTTTATTTCGGAATGTGTTTTTTTTTTCTGTGATTCCCAGTGTCTTTCACCTGAAACTAGAGGACAGCCATTAAGCACAACAAATGGACATGCACCTTTATTTTGAAGACGAGACTACAATACATGCTGGGAGAGTGAGAGAAAATATGCTGAATAGTTTCTAATGCCTTTTTATTTCAGCGTCATTTCAGTAATGTGCTCATTCTGTGATGCTCAGCACTGATGGCCACAGATTGTCTTGGAGTGGATGCTACAGTACATGTCCTGTCAGACTGATTCGCGAGGGAGCGAGGGAAAGAACACCGGGACTAATGCTGTAAGAGTGTCTCTACATGCCGAGATAAAGGAAAAGCAATTCTTTGATAAATACAAATATTGCAGCAGTGGTGGAGGTTGAAATTGAGAGGGCAACAAAGAACAAAGTGATGTTTTGCTTAATGGTGGAGGTTGTGTTAATGGATTCTGAGAACTCTGCCTATACAGAACTGCCAAATACTGGTATTAAACAGTCACATTTTAGTCCGTACAAAAAGTGCTTGGATTATCAGGCTGACTCATTTTAGACACCATTAGAGGCAGAACTCGTAATAGTAGAACACAGACAGCCCAAAGTTAGAAAAACAAATACGTTTCCTCTCTTTCATCTTCAATCTCATGCTGCCATGCAGTTTGAACTCACAGAAGTTCGTGTTTCCTGGCGTTATGTTGTACGCTGGCTGGAACTTTAGAGAACTAGGCATTAAATGATGCACAACACAACCTGAATATTTCCATTTGATGGTTCGGTGCATCCATCAAAAACACGGAAGTACCTGTGTACAGCAGCAACAGTGACGTTTCTCGAACTATAAAGCGGCTTTAAAGAAAAATAACATGATTAAAAATTGAATGTGCAAGTGGAAATATACCAAAGAAAACTTTCATGACAGAAGGATGAAAATGAAATGACTTTCCTGATGATTGATTTAAACACACCACAGCAAAACTGTGGCGTGTAAGTCGATACAGGAGGTAAACCACCTATGCTTCCCATTCAAAGTAAGCCATGCATAACTGAAAGCAAATCCCTCTTAATTATCAAACGACAATCCTCTGCTGTGTAACTACTAATGGACACAAGGTTTGTCTTTTTTTTTTATCATGCTCAAAATCTAAATAGGACAACCTTTAGGTCTAAACATGACAGTGACAAACCTTCCACCCTATCAAAGGTATTTTCAGAACCGAACAGAATGAGGTTGTGTTCCTGCTCATAAAAATTACATGAAGTTAAGTTGACTGGCAGAAATGTCTGTCTGAATTATGCATTGCATTGTAAATACTGAGCTCTCACAGTGAACTCCTCCCTGAGATCTTTCAGTTCAATATAATGCAAACATAAAACACTGACGCTTTCCCTCGGGGGCAGCAGTTAATGGTACAGACATCATTTGGAGGAGTAAGGTGCACAACGGCGCTCCAATATTGATGCTGGCAGCTGTGGTCGTTAAAGTCAAGTTATGAGTTAGAGCTGTCTTTAGGTTATTGCAGTCATGGCTCATTGATCATCCATATGTGGATGTGAGGGAGTATGTGGTTAAAAAAAGGACGGTCAATTTGCTTGAGTCAACCATTGATGGATTTCTGAACAGTCCTTTTGGGCTCCGACTACAGTGTTTAAAGGGTCTTAAGGGGGCACCTAAAACATAGGTCTTGCAGAAAGCGGACTACAACGCAGGGCATTGTGGGTACAAAGCAGGGCGTTGTGGGTAAGCACAAACGGGAGAAATGTCTGAGTCCATTGTTGCAGCGCATGTGTCGTATGTTCGCGTAAAAAAAAAGGATGTGATGCAAATCTGTGTTTTACCCATATGTGGGTTATTTCATTTCACTAAAGTGCAGTGTGAAAGCAAACTCGGACTGGCTGAATGTTGCAACCCCTAATTGTACCGAGTCTAGCGGGTGATTAGGTGTGAATACGACATTAAAGTGAACCTTTAAATATTTTGGTCCTTCGCCCTTTCCTTCAATTTAAAGCTGCACATCAAACTGAGGGCAGAGTTACATTTTCAGACAGAAAGTCTGAGAGCAGCAGCACCTGGAGATGTCATCAAGCAAAGACGCAAAAATTATATGAACCAGAACAACAAAGGGCCATGACATGTTTCCAAACAGATGGAAAAACACCTTATACAGAGCAAACATTACCACAAGGAGATCTTAAAGCTCCAGTGTGTAACATTTGTTGATTTTTTATATAACAATACGTGTATGTCACATCCTTCATCTGAAAACATTATCAGACATGAAAGAGGGAGTGTTTGTGGGTTTATACACCGACACAGTGCCGGAAGTCACCTATGCTTGACTGTTATTGATACAAATGCACACTATAAATTGCATTAATTATAGTTTGTTATAGTACTCCAAAGCAGTGTCACTTGGTTTGTTTTTTATCTTACAGTTAAAGCCAATCCTAAAAGACTAGTAAACCAGTTGAATGGTTTTGGTTTTTTAAACTTGGAAGAAAACAGTGCAACTGTTGCACTTCTAGCTTAAGATAAACAATATTTTGGTCTATAAAAGCATCTAAAGATATCTTGATCTTGTCTTTTTCCACACCCAACACATCTAAACATCACAACACTGAGAAAACACAGAAAGCCGACTCATTTGACAATACTTCAAATGTAGTATATTCAAATGTTAGGCACTGCAGCTTTAAGTAAGAGGAAAAAAAGACTACCAAGTAAAGTACACGACTGATTTGCTTCTTTCTCATCTATGGATTTGGCAACCTTTTACACATCTATGCCTTGGGCCCAGTTGTCTAATAATTAATGATGGATGCTAATGTCTCCTCTCCTCAATGCCCCCTTTATTTATACTCAGTAGGTCTATATTCGTTGTTCACTACCCCTCAACTCTACCCAATCACCTGCATATGACAAATACAGGAGGCAAATACATCCCAGTATGTCCCCACTCTCCTGAGCGAGGGATTCATTTTCTCAGCCAGGCATGAGAAGGAGACACGTGGGCCGTGGCAGCATTGCTTTTCACGGCTTCGGTTTTAAATTAGAACACAATGTTGGAAACCAACGCCGTTCTGTGCAATTATGCAACTAAATTTGATTACGCTGTTTGCAGGAGTCAATTACTGTATAGTCACCTACTCTGCAGGTTGGACAAGGCTCGGTGCATTAACACTGGTTGTCTCGGCGGTACAAGGGAATTCTGCACAAGTGTTAATATGTTCATTTTCAAGGAAGTGGAATAATGTAGCAAAGGAACATTTCCCATGGTGAAGTGCAAGCAAACACAGTGATGTCAAGGGACACTCTGACAAACACTACTGGATTGAGAACTTGAAGCTGCATGGGCTCCGGTTTTTTTTCAAGTGGAGTCTAACGCTGTATTGTTTTCATGCAGCTCTGGCGGAGAACACACACCAGTCTGTGAGTCTCTGTTACGGCCTCAGTGCACTGACCATCAATTTTTCAGAGTTATTTCCATGTCTGCTCCCACAGGTGAGATGAGAGCTGTGGGAATATGAACAGGACTCAGGAACGGGGTGTTTTTGACTTTGTGGGTTACCATACATGGAGCAAAGCGACAAAGTCTCGCTGCATTAGGCCTAGTTTGACGCTTTCTTGTAACCGGTCATAAAAACTTAACCGGGTTCTGCAAAATTGACATTGTTGTATAATGAGCTGTTCTTGGGTGACCTCTCTCAGCTCAAGGCCCTAAGCAATTACATGCTTTGCCTCCCTCGTTGCCACTCCACTCATACAGCTATCTTTTGGAAGGTTTGGAGTGTGTGCCTGCAGCATAATTCAAATGAACACTGCAAATGATCATTATTTTAATCATGAGGTGACCTGTAAAGTGTTTTTGGCTAATTGATCCATTAATCATTTTTGCCTTTAAAATGTCAGAGAGTTGTGAAATGATTTCATTAAAATAGTGAGCTTAGGATGATATTTAAAAGTGAGGAAAGCACCAAATCCAAACGTTCGGAGAAGGTCGAACCCACGACAGTTGGGGTGACTAAGTGACTTATAGACAGTCAAAACTGCTTCCGCACTAAACCAAGTGGTTATATAATCTTATAATGTTCCTAACAGCATTATTTTTTCAGTAACGGGGTAAACTAACCAATTACCATTCTAATAACTAATAATCGTTATAATGATGTTAATGTTACTGACAATAGAATGTGGCACGTTACTATAATTGAGCTCAATGAAGCCATTTTCCCCCGACCAGGCTCTCAGCCGCGCCAGAGCTGCAAAGTTACTTTACTTTACTTTACTTTACTTTACTTTACTTTACCGTTTAAGATTAATAAGTAATTATGTTAATATTCTATTCACAAAAGGAAAATGGATAGTGGGGTAAGAGAAGTTGCTTCTGGTTGCTGCATAATTTTCTTTGCTACCTTAGTAAATTCTTTACTTTTTAATTTTCCCTCTGGGTAACATGAAAGTGTTTATTTTGTATAGCGTTTATAGTATTTCCAGGCTTTTTTTTCCTTCATGTATGATTGCATAGGTTTATACTGTAAGTATCTTCATTGTTTATACTCCATACGTCAACCAGCCTGGTGTTATGAGTGAGGAGAAAGAGGCAAAGGATGAGCATGTAGACATTTGCTTTTTTACATTTCACAGCAATTCAACAGCTATTTAAACCTTCACAAGTTCTATACTGCTCTTCTCAAATACTGCAGTTGTAAGCAGACAGCTCTTCAAATGGAGGAGTTCCTGTTATGGCAGGTCTCTGAAAAGCTGAACATACACTTGAGAAAAGCTCTGAATTCCCCTCCATTGCAGTAATAGCATACAACAGCCGTGCCAACATCCATAAAGGGTCACCGTGACTCCTGTTCTTAAAGGCGATGGAAATTCAATAACATCTTAATCTGCTGTTGCTGGAAGAGTGCAGAAAGGGTTAAACGCTGCATCACACAGTGCAGCATAACATAAAATCACATTTCATGGTCCAATTTTTCCGTCTTAATAGCTCAGAAACAAAATAATTGACCAAATTCACACACAAGGATTCTCAGTTCTTCTTGGCAGGCAGTTTGGTAAGATGATCGTAACGTTTTTTTTCAGCTCATCTGAGAATGAGATTACAACTTTTCAATTAGCACGTCTGAATGTGTTAACAAAGACCACGGTTAACAAGGAGAAAAGAAATGTGCACAGAGAAATCATCAAGTACACCGAGTATAAGGCTATCCCTGCACCAAATGCATCCTACAATGCATTTGTAAATGTTTCTCGACACTATAGGATTTGGTTGTTACGTATAGTTTTACAGAAGCAGGCTATTTCACAATGAGCATGGATTTATACTGACTACCCACTGCTGAGACAATCTTGCGCAGCATGCGCTCCTTGATTGCCCACAGAATTGCAAACCCGTAAGCTCAGTCAAGACCTCGCTTCTTTTTATTGTTGCCCTCAGACATGGCGTAGACATCAATTATTCACATTCTACTGTTTTCCTGAAGTGGGGACTTGAATTCAATCCCAATAAAATCCTGACGTGAACACAGATCATCAGTGATTCATAGCTACAGTGTGGGGACATCTGTACAGTGTGTCAACAGGGAGGGGGGCAAAAAGGCGAGGGCCAAGTTTTCCCAATTTCACATTTGTTTGAACAAAACGCCACGCTCAAAATATTAAATAATAATGAGAATGCAACTGTCTTCAAAGTGAACAGGAAACGTGTGTGTTTTGTAGGCACACGCCCATGTGTTGGGCTGTGCAGTGTGTTGCATGAGGAGTCACGCTGAGGTCATGAATAAGAAATCAGCAGAGGCACTTTCAATTATCGCATACAAAACGCTAATACAAATAAAGTGAGGCTTCAGCATCACAAAAGAGGGAGGTAATAAACTGAATTATTAATATGATCTAATAATGAGACTGAAATCATTACTTCCAGATACAATTATTATACACAAACAACCTACACTTACAATACATTTACCAGTAGACAAAAATCCATCTTTTTTTTCCTGTGCTGGCGGTGTCAGGCAGATGCAGTTTGACAACAGCCCACACATGCAAAAGTCCCCTTGAAATGTACAAGTATTTTTGCACAGCTCTGTCAGAGCAGATGCTCCAGCAGCAGCAGCAACAACCGTCCTGACACAGTGACACAAACCCACTCACAATCTCAGTGAAAGGGACTCTACTGTGTCCACCTGCTGTGGAGAAAGCCCTGACAGCTCTGGATTAATGGAGGAAATAACCCGACGCATACAGCAGTATAATACAAATGACTGTGTGGAAATTCAATACAGTCAACAAACGCGCATGTACTTCAGCGTTTACGACACACAAATGTAAATTTGAACTGCCCTCCTCACTTATTTTGATAGCCTTTTAAATCACTATGGTCGACCGATCAGACTTGTAAAGCGAGGGCAAATCATATTAGCATAGGTTACACCTTGCATACAAGGGTTATAACGCAGAGGTAAGCAATCAGAGTCACAGCATGTGAGGTGACTACTAGTGAGGCTGCAGCAGACTACATTTATGGAGCGCATTCTTTTTCAAATTCTACTTATCTATTACCTGAAATATGACTGATCATTTAGCCAATTTATAGTTCTCCCTTATCCTGCTGAAAAATGAATGCGCTACCCTGAGACCATTAAGCGCAGGCTTCCCAGAATAAGGGGGAATAAAACCTCACATGCAGTTTTTATTCAGTTCAAGAACTCCGGTGAACATTACGAGCAGCAAGCATCGGCAACCCATTCATATGAAAACCTTTGATTTTCAACCTCCCTTGGATTATTTATTAATCCACAGCTTTGCCCGCCCCAAATTGAAAGTCTATTTCAGCATGTCCCAGCTTGAGTCAGATTCACTGAGCCTATTGATCGTTTTGTAAAAGGACAAGTAATTGTGGGCGAGTGGTGTGTTCTAATGTGCCTCTGGGCTTCTTCAAGACCAATTTGTCTGGTAGTCACTCGAGGGCAGGGAGCAGAACTCAGTGTGGGGCAGGAAAGGAGCCTGACAGGAAACATGATCGTCTCGTGTCGAGTCCTTCCTTCTTGTCTGTTTGTGTGAATTTACTTGATGAGTTGGTCTATTTTCCCATTGCAACTCATCACTGCGGATCGATAACGTGGCCCCTTTTGTTTGCGTTCGTCCCTGGAAAACTACACGGTGTGAGTCACGTCTTGAAATTCTATGCTGGAAAGCAACAACAGCTATGCTACAAAGTGTTTTTCCTGTTACACAAAGTATCAGTTGAATTCACTTGGCTGCAATAGAAATGTGCAGTGCGTGTTAAGACTACTGCAATGATCTTTAATAAACTGGTGGTAGAAAACAAACAAACAAAAATCAATAGTCTGTTTTTTTATGGCTGTTTTTACTTCACATGATCCAGAATTAAGACCTTCACTTGCCCGAGCAAATCACCTCATCAGCATAAACCACAACATGCATCCACAAGCCAATACTACCAGTTCATATAATGCGCCGACACCATGAACAATCCATAACAAGCTCATCTGTTTCAAGCTAAATGGAATTTATGTGCCATCACTGTTGTTCTTCTTTTAAACGACATCTTTAGCAGAGAAATCATCACCTCCACCATGCCCTCGCTTTTTATAGAGCCTGTTTCTGTGTGGTGGCTCCAGGCTCTGGATTCAGCCAGCCGTTACAGAACAATGGCCATTTTTCATGTGCAATGGGGTCCCTCCATGAGACACGAACCTGGAGGTACTGTCATTTAGCATGGCGCCATCACTGCCACAAAACAGCAACAGATAGAAAGGAGATATACAGCCTAAATGAGTCACAATGACTAAGTCAGATAAGCTTTGAGGGCAAACTAACAGCAACAGCACAGAGAGACAAACCTGAAACTGTTCACATTCAACCTCTTAATTAGGTTCAAGGGAACCTAATTATTCTCACCCAGGTTTTCTCAAGGTGAGATGTTTGGGCACTTTGCCTCAAAGCTTCAGACACTTGGCTTTATCTGCAACTCTGATTTTTGTTTACACACAGTATATGTTCTTGATTTTTAAACAAGTTGCCAGTCACCAAAACAAATACTTAATTGGGTCAAATGTCTTACCCTATATATTAAATACACAATACTGTATAAGGTACAAGTGTATACCATACTTAACTATACCTCATAGGGGTCTAAGAAAGTATCAATACACAAAGATATTGCTCCATTTCAAGGGATGAAGCAGTGTGGATTCTTTGACGAAGTGTATTGAAATGGAAATATTGACACCAAATTTCTGGCATTGTTTTTTCTGTTGTGTTAAAGCCTCCAACCACTGGTTGGCAGCAGGCTTTTGGCCATTTGAATATCTTCCATTCCTCTATATCGCAATGACTTGCCTTGCTTATATTGCGCTGCCAGATTCTTGCCAACACACAACAACAAATCTTAAAATGTTATATGTACAGTAAATGTGTTTATGACAAACGTTATTTGCTTCAAATGTGTGTACATCAGTAATATGTTTTTGTGCATTCGTTTCCACTTTGCTTTCAAGCTGTAGCGAACCTTTGTGTTAACAGCAAAACAGCAAAGATGTTTGAGTTTAATATACTCAAAACAACCAGCAAATTACCTTTAGGCCAGTTAAGATATCCCATCTCTTAACTCACTGCATTATATTTAATGCATTGCTGAGCTCTGCAGAGATGTAAAAATCAGGTAATAACAGAGATTTAGGGACAATGGTTTGAGAGCGGCTACTCCTTTTCATAAAACCTTATCACAGCGCAGCAAGTGTCTGATTACACACACAATACCAGTGTGAAACATGGCAGAGAAGTCTGGCCTCCCTCTGTACCACACTGAAACCCCACACCACTACCTCCGCATGACAGACAATTTCAGCCTCCCGAGAGAGCCTTGTCTTTGATGGCACTTTCCATCAGCACATTGTTAAGTACACTGCTTCTGTTGCAGCCACTCAGAGGACACTGGCACTAAGTGTTTGCCCATTACGTATGAAGTAATTTCTCATCAGACGGCCTAAGTGGAGTGACAGGCTCTACATCAGAAAGCTAATGAAAAGTTAAAGAGGAGCCCTAATAAAAATTCATAAAGGGCAGTCAGAGGTGGGGGAAGTTAAAAGTGGTAAAGTATGCTAATTTGATTGAATTGTGACTCTACATAATGCAATTACAGAACTATGAATAAGGCATTTGTATAATAATGCATCATCTCAAATTCTGATGCAGGTTAGCTAATATTAGACAGCACACACACACACACACACACACACATGCATAAATGCATGCAATACTCCACAATGTAGACATTTGTTATAAGGTTGCCTCAGGTGAGAAGTTCAATACTCACACATCACAAAGAGTAGAAAAACTAATCTCAAAGACGGATGGGTAAAGATACTATATGTGATTTGACAGTGGTGACGCCTGAACTTGGTGTGATAAAAGCCTTCAGTTGCTATTTGCTGCGATTCAGGTCTAATTCAAACAATTTCAAATTTTTCTTCAATGGCATCATGCCCTAAAAAAAACAAAAAACAAAACAATGAAAATAGTAGACCACATGTTGGCCTCTCTCCAACATCTAACAAAAATCTAAATCATTATTTTATGCCAGGGCAATCAACTGCTATGGTAAGACACATACCTGCAGTGATGATTATCCACTATTATACATTCATATTCTGTTGCAGATAAAGTGACATTCAATTCAATATAGTATATGCAGTCATTCACTGTAAAAAAACAAACAAAACTACTCATTATTAAATGTCTCGGTATTAAACTGGCTGTTTGTTTGTTGTTAGTTTCAAAACAAGGTGAAAAGGCAAAATGTAATTATTCAACACATGCAATTAGGTTTATATTATGCACGAATGCTAGTATGAAGCTATTATAAATGAAAGCTGCAGCAGTCACAGTCATATAACATGAAAACTCTTGAACTGACCCTAAAGGCTTGTTTATGCTAAAGCTCTGAGTTCAAACTTTTCTTCTGCATCAGTTAATAAACAGCCTAAATCTGAGATGGAGGCAGTTGGGGATATTTTTCATTTGAATGCTGCATCACAGCAAACACACAGATGTGACCACATTTATTCAAAGAATATTTTATTTTCGTACGGCTGCAAGAACTTAATCTATGGCCATTTCTCAATATGCATACTTCTATACGCCGCTGTTCCAGTTGCATTGATTATACTTGTGTACTCCCATACTTGGCGAGTATGTACTCTAGTCGTACTTCCCAAGTATGCAAGTACATCCTCGCATACTTGGGTATTGTGAAACGGCCTTTGCCTCCGTCCCAAGGTTCACACAGCTAGATTTAAGAGGGTAACTTGGCTCGATTTGATTCGACTGAACGTACATGCGAAAGTATTCTTACTTTAGTATAAGAAAAAATTCTCATTTCATATGTATATTTTCTCTTCTTTCTCTTTGTTGCTGGTTTCCAATTGCTTGTGGTTAGATCTGTTAATACCAGCTTTGGCTTCTTCAGTGAATCTGCCACCTCAGAGAATACCTTTTCTGGCTTGTTCCTCTGCATCATGAAAAATGAGAATATCGGAAGCAAATATTGCTTTGTTTGGATTTTCATTTACTCCCTCGGCTTTCCAATCGCTGCTCCACTGACTCTACTCAATTTACTTTTGCAAAGCTCAGATTACACTCTCTTTCAACACAAACAGGTAGTGATTTATTTTTGTACGTCAGCTTAAAACTGGACACGGTACCTTGGTCTGAACGGGAGAATGACACAAAAAGCATCTCTAAATTCACTGTTAATTACCTAAAAGCCTGGTGTTAGCCTTTAAATTCAAGGACAAGTTACTATAACTGGCATTTCAAGGACATATTTCATTGTGTCACCAGTACTTGAACTAACAGACCCAAATAGAACAAGCCACGATGGTTGCTTTGACCTAACTGTCTGGAATGCAATATTGTCACAGACTTAACCACAAATATCTCCCTGCGTGAGATGCCCTCAAGCTGGGTGGCCTGATGTGAGTCTGTCAACATTCTTAACAACAATTTTGGAGCCATCATTGAAAGATACAAAACATCATATAGAGTAGCCTCTGCCCCTCAGATGACGAACATAGAACATGTTGCTTTGCATACAAATGAGAAGCTTTTCAAAAAAGTATTTAAAAAAAACATTGTAATAGACTCCGATGAATCAACCAAGTATGAATCCTACATACCATCTGTTATTAAAACCCCACCCATTAAAAAGATGATAAATAGCAATCAATTGTCAACAGAAATCTATAATCATTAATCAACAATATGCAACATACAGTATAATAAAATTCTGTTGAAGGAAAAGGCAGCGATTTCCCTTCGGAGGCTCAGTTTAATCACTGAGGAGACAGAAAATGACAGCAAGAGTAAAAATAGGGCAAATAACCTGAAAGGAGGGACAGAAGCAAAAGGGTGATTCATCCTTATTTGGTACAAATTGAATGTATCAAGCAGCCAGTCAGAGGCAATAGAATGGTCATTGTGATCTGTGGAGCAGCGTGCATGAGGAGATATTGGCCCCATAACAGTGCTGGCCAGAGCTGTGTGATTGCTGAGGCAGAAGTACTGTAAATGGCAAACACAAATACCTCTCACTCTGTTGCTTTGCATTTAAATTGAATTGGCGGTGCTTTCAGTGGTGTGTGGAAAATGCAGGAGACTGAAGGAAATTTTTAAATGACACAGTGCCTCCACAGAGGATGCACACGGTTGACCGGTGTGTCGTGCATCACCTCTTTGCTACAGTCTCACACCGAGCAGCAGCCATTTAATCAGTTTGTGATGGATTCTGCGGACGCCACATTGGTGGGAAGCGGCCCGACGACCTGTCTTACCTGTTCCTCAATGAGATGATACGTGAGAAACTCCTGATGACCTGTGAAGGTTTCACTAAGCTGTTTTTCCAATATCATCAAACATACGCGATGCTCTGATGAATGCAGCACAGATTACATCCGGCCACAATTCATTTCTAAAGAAACTATGTGCGGTTTATAAAGTCGTTAATCAGCTACATTCGTTGATCATTTGTCTCAAAGCAACCATTAAGGTGTCCAAGGTTTATGCTTATAGCCACATGCAGATTCTAGATATGTCACTGTCAAACTCATCATTCAGCATGCAACATATGTTGGTGGTTTTTTTTTTTTAAGGTCCAATAAATACACCAGATGTCTGATGGGATGAAATGGCTGCTGAGCATAAGATGTGTTTTTTTTCACAGAAACAGCCTGGGGAAAGAGCTGTGTCCAGAAGTTTGATAAGATATGCTATACTGCATTTTTGCACTGCTTGAGTATAAAGGAGTGTAACGGAATGCAGTTTTCAATCTAAATAAAACAGGTAGTCTGACAACGTCGTTATTTAATGGTCACTCTGGCAAATCTATTTAAATAAAATCCTTATTGAATGCAGGAATATGTTTACAAACTGTTACCACTGTATGTGATCACATTCCAGCACTAAAACCACCATAAAGTAATAGAGTAGCGATACAAACAACAACACAATTGGCTCAGTCCAACTAATTAATCCTTGCAGAAAGAAAATGTGACCTCCTCTGTTATGCTTTTACGCTGCTGTTAAACAGGAGCGTGCTGTCCTGTTTACACCTGCCAGGTGTTGACACGGAGTTAACCAGGTAAGTAATGAGGCCAAGGGTGGATTTGGCTACAGGGTGATGTGGAGGAAGCTCCATTTTCTGCATCGCTGTCCATGACTAGGCTTTGCCCTAGAGGCTAAGAGATTACACCGCTTAACAACAGAGGTGTGGGGGTGAGTTGATGGCAGTGAAATGTACCTAGGCTTAATCTTGCCATGAAAACAGACATGTGTGACGTGAGGCTGGGTTGCAGTGTCCTTGACTTCTAGTTTGTGTCGTCAAAATCATGGAACGGGTACGTCATGTCAAATGTGTTTCAACCTATTTGACATTTCGCACAAACCTCTGCAGCCACTGACCATATTCATTAGCGGATTCGCAAAGCATCTGCGACTACAACAATGTGCAATGCTCAAGCAGATTCCTGTGGAACTGCATCAAGAAAAATCTTTTAAGAAGACACAATGTGTTCAATTCAAGAGCTTCTACTTTCATCACTTGTGTTGACATCACCCAAACAACATTCGTCTCTTGCATGAAGAAATGGTTTATATCCGAAACTGCACTTGTATCCCTCAAGTCTCCGCTCTGGCCCCCAAAGAGGTATTGATTCCCCCATTGTTGGCTGGAAGCTGTAGCAGGGCTGCAGTCCCTGTAATTGCCAGCTAACAGTGCATGGAGAGGACATTGTCTCTCATATCGCAGGGGCGACTGGGGCACAGAGTTCACTTCTTGTGTATACGTAGCCAAAACAACTGGCAGGAGAAAAAATTTGAAACAAAGTGCCTCAACTGGACCTTAAAATGAAGTGAGTGTGTAAAAAAGAAGCTGAGGATCAGAAGTGGAGGACAAATGGGGACACAAAGCTGCAGAGAGCAAGTTAGTGAAATATGGGATAACAGGGGGAGAACTTTTTAATTTAAGTTAACAATTGTAATGATTACTTAAGGGAGAGTCAGAGCAGATAAAAGCGTACTAGAGTTACAGAACAATTCTCTGAGGTGATAACAACAATTGGCAAAGAAAACAAATCCGCACAAAACAAATTAAGGCTCATCCATAATAGTCTGTAGTAAAGGGGCACAATCTTCTTTAAGCAGTTCTTAAACAATGTTTAGCTTTGGTCTACTGAGATTGCCTCAATCCTGATATTAATATCCAACTCATAAAAGCAGTGACGCAATGGTAAATGGGTAAAAGGACTGCATTTAGATTGTACTTTTCGTGTCTAATCAATGATTTCTGTATTTCTTTCTTTCTTTATTCCTCTTGGGTTTTGATACCAAACCACTCACTTTTCCCGATTTCCTGTTGGATTCCGTGAACACAGTGATACCCAGCAGCTCAACCCAACTAAAAATAACCCAGCCATTTCTCTCCACTCACAGGGACTCTTGTATACAGACATTAGGGCAAATGGGAAAACTGATTACATGGGCGAGCAAGGGTGCATTTAAATGGACAGTGTACAGTGCAACCACAGGCCAGCGTACAATGCAAATACAGAGAAATGAGGGGAAATGTAATCCAGGAAACCTGGAGGGATTTGCAGATGTTGCGGTGTAGGACACATCGAAGCGATCGATGCGTCAGTGTCCAACAGAGTGAAACGCAGTCTCAGCCTGTAGGGTGCTGAAGTAGCCAAGCAAAAACATGCAACATGATCAATGTGTTCCTCTAATATTTAAAAAATGAATGGCTGACAACACACATCATCAACATGGACCCCATGTCACTGTATCAGCTTGAATTCTGACTGAAGTTGAAGATTCCTGACTATTGCTGCTTTGTTTGTAAATCATTCACCACATGTATTTATACTAAAACAAGATGTGAGTGCCTTTAATTGTCTCTGCTAAATTATATTCCTTTGATGGACAAGGCTGAAAAATAAACAGAGAAACAACCATTTCAGTAAATGAGTGATCTGGCAGTGCACATTACATGAATATTCTGAATTGTAGTAGTGCTACTGAGATTGCACAAAAATGTAATCACTTTTCAGCTAAGAGGGTGACATTTCTTTGACAAGCTCGTCATTACTTAATAATCCATTTTACATCGAGTAATTAATAACAAGGCATCTGATTGCATGGGTGATGAAGGATTTAACTGAGGCCACAGCAGAAAAGTTGTCTGTTACGGAGTTAAGTGATGAACGAATGTGAAGATAGTTTAATGAATATTTCATGTGCAGCAACACTCTCTGGTCTTACGATATTTTGTGAATCGAACTAGATAGTACATTTATTTTCCACAAAAATGAGCACAGTCTCAAACACTGGACCACATTGTCATGCAGCCCTTATAAAAAGGACATCGACAGGCCATCACAAATTTTTCAGTCAGGAATGGGATGGCCTGGGTGAACCAGGCTGTCGTATAACAACTGTAGGTTTTGATAATTCTCACAGTGTCGCACAGATGACCCAAGTAATCTGTGCTGCTCTGATGTTGGACAACACAGCAGCAGAAACCAGAAACCAGAAGAAAGCTGGGACACCGTGAAACAAAGAGATGTTGAACTGGGCCTGCCTGGAAACCTGATACTGACACAGATATCACAGTCAAAGCGTCTTCGTTCTGCTATTACCAATGGCAGTGAACCTTGACAAAGGGTTCATGGTCAAAGGTCAAAGGAGTCAAAGGAGTGCAAGGTTAAATGAACACTATTACCAGATGACAGCGATACATGTTGGATCAATACAACAATAACCTGTTCCTCCAAATCAGACTGTATTGGACACAACATAGTTCTCAAATATAGTAAAACAAATAATAATACCTATCAGTCCTAAACTGATGGTAAATTACCAGCATTCATGTTTTGCATCTGCATTTGATATCTTCATTTCCCATATGGTGGACAATACCTATTACACTTTGGAGTGTATTTCCTACATAATGAGTTAAAAACATCATAGCGGGACTGTAAGCAAACCCAATGCAGGCAATAACCTCAATAACAACACGGTGAATGAAAGAGATGTCACGTTAGCTCATCGAGTGTGAAGGGAAACATTATGCAACATGGTCAGCCATCTGTTATTGTTGTATCTATCCAAACATGACGGGAGTAATGTTCCACGGCAGATAAATTGACTACTTGATTCAAAAATGGACAAAAAAATATTATATTAAAGAGAAAAGCTCTAAATGAACTGAAGAACAAATGCAATGCAATGTTGGATGCTTTTCCTGCGAGTTAATATTCCTGTGAGCTTAGCAGAGAGTCCACAAACTATAGAAAATGAGTGTTCACTTGTTCGGAGTGCAGGAACTCACTGGATATCACTACTTCGGTGTCCTATCTAATTCATTCAGCCTGGGGACACCATTGCACAGACATGATGCCAATGGAACCTGCCTGTGGGTATCAAATATTCAGTGTTTGGTCAGGGATTATGGGCTTTGAATGTGCTGTCCTTATGGGACAGGTGATACATGACCTGCCAATCGCAGTCAGGAAACCAAAGAGAGGGAACCAAAGACATGCCAGCTAGTTACTGGTCAAGGTTGCCACATGTGCTCATACTGAAAAGTCACAGAGTGCATTTTCATGTGGAAAGAAAGAACAAACTTGATTGTCAAGAAACAAATAAAACAAAATTCCATTTAGCTGCAAGGGGAGGAAAATCTCCTTACTCAGCATTTACTGCAGCCTCACACACACGCACACACTCAAAAATCATTCGAAAACTCTGAGACATTGAAATTGTTCCATTATAAAGAAACATTCTTTCATCTGAACTCAATAACTGTTCCAGACAAGCTGAATCCTAATATTTGAAATCAGTACTTACTGGTTAAAATTAAAATTTTAGAAGCCATGTAACAAAAAGTCAAGAGGTGATGCTGTGACTCCATGTCCTGCGATGTCAGCGATATGCTTAGAATCAGTTACCAGCATGGCAGCCTGTGCTGATAAGTTGACGAGCCTGACAGCCAAACACACTGGGAAGAAACCAACTGTGAACATGCAGGGAAATATTCCAAGAGCAAATGGCAGAGTCAGTGTATTGTAAAACAATTCAGCTGCACAGAGGGAGAAAAGATCATTTTTAAGCCATCTCACTGGACAACTGAGGGTATTAACTTGGTAATTAATGGACATTGAAAAGGTGTCTTTGGAAAGAAAGGAGCTTTACAATGTCTAAATGATCCTGATGGATACTTTGGTGGACTGGGAAGCTCTTGCGGCTCTTTTGTTAAAGTAGCAGTGTTGGAGAAGTTGGATTTCAAGATTTGTCCCTGGTGTTTATTCAGTATGTGCTGACGTTGCTGGTACAGCCTTGAAGCCTGTGCAACAGTAATTCATTTTCCCACCTTTTTCACCCTACAGCCAAAAAAAGAAGAAGAAGGAAAGTACAAGGCCTACACGGTATCACTGTTACCATGAATATGAATGTTGACCCCTTGTCTCTAATGCTTCTCTGGAACAGCTGTGCAAGGTTTGGTCAATAAATGGTTTCCCATCTCCAAATTATATCAAAATAACCAATTACTAACATCGTCGCCGCATACAAAGATAATTATTTCAAGTGGTTTATTCATTAGATCCATGAAAGGTCCGGACTCTTTGTGGATCTTTATTAAGCACAAGTCTGTGTGGACCAACATCACCCATGACACTGCAGACGTGATGTACAGTAATATCTGTCTGCTCTGTTACATCACACACATTAACCTGGACCTGTGCTGGGCTTATGTTGGGGTCTTGGTTCTATGACAATGGACATCTCAATTTAAATCACATGGTCTGTTAAGCGACTCCATCCATCACTCTTGTCCCCTGGTCACCTCAATATGGCCGAGCCAGCTACTTTCTGGTCAAACTCGATTTATATTAATCTGCCGCACCGGCTGTGTAAGATAAGTTAATACACTGTGTTTATGAAGAAATGGATCCACTCAAGCAGAAATTGTCAAATGAATGACTGGTAATGGGTTTTATAATTACGCCTCAGCGCCAGCAGCAGCCATGGCCGGAGGGAGTATGTTTTGTCCCGTCGTCCTTCCATTATTGTAAACCCGATATCCTAGGAAGGGCTTGAGGAAACTTCTTTAAATTTAGAGCAAACGGGACTCAAGGATGAACTGACTACATTTCCACGGTCCACGGCCAAGGTGGCTTTGACCTCATGTCATGTTTTATTCTTGTGAATGCATGGTCTCAGGTTCTGGAGCAAGCATCCGCTTGGCCTCAAGAATGAACTGATAAGAATGTGGCTCTCAAAAGGTCACACCACAAAGCATGTTCTTGGCTATTAACTCAAAAGTAAGCCTTTTTCTCAGCCAACATTTTGACATTTCACAGTAGGAAAAGCACAGATTTGAAATCACGTTCCATTTAGCCATTACAATTTCACAGACTCGGTATTCTAGATGTTGGCACACTGTTGATGCCTCAATGGGACACTTGAAATTGACAGAGCCATCATTTGTTTATCAGCAACCTATGAGCTTTGTTCCGTTTGCTGTTTTCTGCAATAACTGCAGAAAAACTTATCTGAGGAGAAACAAAAGACGAAAGAGCATATTTTAAAATCGAAAAGGTATAACACTTAACGTCACATTGACATCATAACTTCCTTGAAAGTCTTCCCTACGTACAGTATACTGCATGAATCTGACTTGACTTTGGCAGAGGCACACAGCTGCAAGTCAGCAAATTTATTGTTATAAACAAGTCTACTACGTAGGAATAAATCTTGCTCAACATGATGTTTATGCTGACATAGTCAGTATAGTTCCATAATTATACATAAACTTTCACAGCATCTTAATAAGTCCCACGGGAAACACGCTGCTGTGTCACTGGATGTAACCACACAAATTAAACATCCACCTGCGCTCACTCTGCATGAAATGTAGATAAATGATATCTGCTTATCGTGATAGTGTATAAGTTTCATTATCATGCAGTTTTAAAGGTTTTATACAGAGGTTCTACAGGAAAACAATAATAATCCTCAACAAATGTGGTCAATAACAAAGACTAGACTATGTTTCTCTGACTCAGCACATGTAGGGCGATTGTGCTCAGTCCAAAGGGAAATACTGTAAGTTCCGCCTTGTATTTATCATGATCAATAATGAATGGGGACTGACCATGACATTAAAGTCAAAACCACAGTTTTGCACAAAACAAACCCGTGGCCTATAACACAGTATAAAGCAATGGCACATATTCAGTCAACTGCAACTTTGAGAGAATTAAAAGGAAACTACTCATGAATATACACTAATCATGTTATCACGATGGGGGAACTGCAGTGTGACCTACATGACCTGCTAGTTGCTATGGAAACAAACAGTACACTTCTATGGATAGATACTATGTATGGATATCTCCATGTGTAGTATGTCCCAGAAGTTTTGTAAGTATGATTGTAAAACTAAATCTATATGCATGTATAAATGGCAGCGCACTGATGGAGTGGGACTTCTATAGCTGCTTCCTATCCTACTTGTTCTCTCTGTGTCTAAGGTCAAGGGCACTGAAGAAAGTAGGCCATCGCCACATGGGGATATTCTCCATGTGAAACGCTCACTCCTGACATCCCTTCGTTGAAATGAAGTCTTTCGTATAGAATCTAAAAAGGCTTTTGGAAGGAGTTACTGTGAGTGTAAAAAAACTGAGGTCTCACATGCTATGTCGAAATTCATTAGCATGTTCGTATAGCACCTCTCTGAGGCTTTGCACCATCTAACTCATGCAGCGTGATAATCAACAACCGCCTCAGACGCGAAGCCTCGTTAACGCCAAAAGACGACATGAGGCAAAGGTGTCAATGTATGCCGGTGTCGTCACCGGCACATCACCAGTGAAAACAAGCCAAGAAAAAGCCATCCACACCACGGTGTGCATGACATATGTAAAGAATACAGTTTGATGTATGCCAGCAACATGTGACAGTCATCAGAGAATCAACTACTGCTGATAACCTTTATCCCTCATTGAGCCCTTCATGGAGTAATCTGCTCGTAATCCACTATAATCCTAGATTAATCTCGTTAAACCCTTCCATTCACGATCTGCCTTATTAGAAGAGCGCATGGCGTGTGAGAATGAAAGAATGAGGGGAATTTATTATATAGTGGCAGCATGATACAGATTTTATGCAGTGTCAGCACACTCCGCATCACTTGTGACACGTCACATTAAATACAAGTAAATAAGACAACACGATGAATAAAACTTATGATAAAGGAGTAAGTTTCACTTCAAAGCGTTAGTCTGCATCCAGTCAAAGTCTGTCCCGCTGTCAGTTTACACCGACACATGCACGCACACCGACAGAAATTATGCTGCAGAATAGGCAATAAATTGAAGCCATGAACGCTGGAAACCTTCACAATTCTCACGCTGCGTTTGCAGGCAGCAAATGTATACAAGACATCAACACTGCAATGCATGGATGCATGCAAGTGTCCCAACAGAGCCTCAAGTGTCAGCACATTTTATCAAAACACAAATAAAGTAAGAAACTTTAAATTAAACTGCCGAACGGCTCATCTGGATCTCAAAGTTCACAAGGACGCTTACCGGTGTTGAGCGTGCCTGTGATGAGTCTGAACAGGTACTGTGCGAACTTGAAGATCTCCCGCTTGCACCTTTTCCTGCAGCTCATCTTTGCTCCTTGGGGGGGGTTTGAAAAGGTCAGCTCAAATGGAAGACTCTGATTTCAGGGTCAAAAATCCACTAATGCCTTTTATTTTAAGAAAGGAAAAGGACCCCAGACAGTAAAAGTGTCCTCTTCTCTCCTCCACTCGGCTGTGTCAGCGTGGCCCTGGTGTGTGTGTGTGGATGTGTACGGCAGGAGTGATGAGTGAATGGAAAGCGCATGTGTATACCTATCCAGGCTCCTGTGATGTGCGGCTCCTAGGTAAAACTGCCTGATGAACACGGATGCATGTGACTTCTTGTCAGGTCATTAATATACGCTTATCGCCAGTTTACCTCCTCCTCTTAGATGAAGATGAGTGGGGGCTTCTCGCTGTCCCTTTAACCTTCCTCCAATACTAAATCCTTCTCAACAAGACTTTTCCTCCAACTCCTCTGTGCAGCAACTCTCCAGTTATTCCTCAGTGCTCATACAGATTACTCCGTTACCTACACTATACAGTGGTTATCCACTGACTCTCTCCCCCTGCCTCTCTACAACACACAAACAAACACACACTCCCACACTTGATCTCGTAGTGCGCCTGCTGCTCGCTCTACTCAGCACCATCTGTGGATGTTTTACCCTCACTGACGGTTGCCATGGAGGTGTGGCCTGATTGGCCAAAGAGGAGGAGGAGGAGGAGAAGAGAGATAGAAAGCACAAGAGGAGGAGGAGGAGGAGGGAAACAAAAGAAGAATTAAGGGGAAAGTGTCTACTTCAATGAATCAGAAATGACAGTACATTACAGGTCTGGCACATGACGTGCAAATTGAACTTTACGGCAGTAAGTTACAGTAATGGATTGTGTTAATGCTACACTGTAGGCTCTTGTGACTCAGGTAGGGGAAACTAAGTAGTGCAGGAAGTGACTAAAAAAACCTTTTTAAACAATAGCAAAAACAAGAGAGAAAAAAGCTGTGAAACTCAGGTGGATGAGATTTCTACGGCAAAAATGTCAAGGTCAGTATTAATAACGAACAGTATTAATATTCGTGATGACATTAGGACTAGCCAAGTGCAACATTTTCTCCACTAATTAGCCCACACTGTAGCACAATTGCGCTCATTTATCAACGAAAAGTCCTCCCATCTGTCATTAACTCAAGCCTTTCACTGTTTTCAGTTGTATTAATGTGGTGAATTTGCTTGAAAAACAGTGTTTGGCGGGGTTTTTTTCCCCTATTTTTACACATCCACGAGGCTGACAGGCACAGGGATGAAATAAGATTGGGCTTAAATCTACTGTGAAACAGGGTTGAGACTGTGCAGGTCACTTGATAGAGAGACAGGTCTATTTTGGTGAATCCTGGTTTATGTAGAGTATCTGCAGACTCTGACCTTGGAGTTCTTGTCAGAGTGTTGTGCACACACACTCACACACATGTACAAACGCACTCTTGACAGGAAAGAGTGTGTGTGTGCGTGTAGCAGTGAGGATGTTGTCCAAGGCAGGAATAAAAGTGTGCTTGAAAGAAAAAGAACAATTTCAAGGACTTGATGCATTATGAGAAACATCTACTAGGTCAAAACAGCAGAGGAAATAGTACTGTGTCTCAATAAGGTGAATAATTTAAAAAGGTACTTGTGGGGTGCAGCTGTACCTTAGAGACACTACTTGCTTTCATAGACAATGGAAGGGGACAAGACACAGACCCCTTTATAGTTGAAACCTAGTTTCAAAGTAAAATAAAGTAACACACCAGACATGTTTTATAAAGTGGCGTAGCCCAGTTTAGCTAATGAAACATAGCTTCATTAAAATAGTTCATATTTACTGAAATATAGCCCAACCTCACAACTTGAAGCGTCTTGTGCGCCATATCCACATGTTGAAGCTCTGCAGACCAACAAACAACTAAAATACATGTGCAGTCCCACAGTTGGGCTGAACAATTAATCATCTTCAGATCAAAATGGCAATAAGAAACAGCACAATTAGCAAAAAACAAACACTGCAATTCCATTACTTTTGATTGTTTGTCATCCGCAGTGGACGCAACTCATATCTGTGCCATGTGGTAATGTTATCACATTTTAAATCTATTACAGTGTATATTATAGCGAACCTTGACCTAATATATTGCAAATAAAGTGCAATTTGTAATATTTGTCAGAAAAAAAGCAAGGAGACAATTTCGTGCAGATCTATTCCACAGTGTACATTTGTGCCTAAACATACAAGCTTTGTATTAAGCTAACATTTTGGAAGCACCACCCATTCCCTGACATCTGTGCAACTCCATCACCTGTCGCCTAGACCATAGTTTCCACTACTATTCATGTTTCAGATAAACAACCGCCCCCCCCTTTAGTCTCTGTAATTACCATATAGGCATGTGGGAGTGGTTACACAATGCAAACTCATCCAAGTGTCCATGACAAAATAAGTTAAATGAGGTTTGTCACCTCACTGTTTCGGAGGCGAACAGATGGCCTGTTGCTCACTTGAGCGAATGGCAAACGGACACTGGCCACAACACTGGGTACACAGCGTTGCTGGTAAACATTGTGCTTACGCGAACAGGCTTAGTGTTTTTTTTTTTTTGGTCCTACAAGTAACTCACAGACTTTTCCCCAACCACCAGTGAGTGTGAAGTGTGATGTGTGGAACAAATCGCCACATTCCAAGTCCATATACAGTCAGGAAAAACTCCCGACATGAGCCATGTTTACCTTGATGAGTATGGTCAAAGTAAAAAAGTAACATGGAGGGTGAAGTCAGTCAGTGCAGGGTTTATGACTTGTTGTGTACAAGCTGAGAACAGACAGGGGTCATGCAATATTCTTAACTGTATGAAGGTAGAGAAGCAGCTCCTGTTCAGTTTGTTTAGTCAAGGCTGTCCCTGAATGACCCTGAATAAACAAGGGATGTGATAAATAAACAAAAAACTTAAGAAATAGAACATTGACTAAATCTTGATTAACATGGTATTTCTTCCATTGGAGGTCCACGGTAAGTCTAAATGCTGAGTGAAAGTAGCCTAATGATATCACTCTTTTTGCAGCCTGTACGGTGCTATTCAAACATTATTCCCCCTCGGGTGAAATTGATGTTTACTTCTACAGCACAGACAAAGGTGGACACTGAGCATTGCAGCAGTCAGTCATTGCATTGATGCAGACCCTCTGCTTTTAAGTGCCCTTGAGTCTACCAGTAAAGTTTACTTGATGAAGTGTCAACTTATTTCATCTCTGTTGCAGTCGAGAGGCAGCTAAAATTACGGATGTGTGCCATATAATATTCACATTGTCAGTTTTTAAAGCTAAGCTCAGTTGAGGGGAACAGGGACAGAGAGAGTGGTTGCCTCAAGTGCTTTGTATTGTAAAAAGAAAAATCGAATTATCAACTATATCTTTCTTTCTTCAAAGCAGAGTTCAAGGTGTAGGCATATTTTCCCTTAGGATTTCCCTTTACCAAATAATCCCAACGAAATTTACCCTTGTCTCCAAATTTTGATGGCTTTTTGTGTAGCACCCTGCAGCAATAACAGGACTTGCATGAAAAAGGCTCCACTCCAGGAGCGGTTGACAGATATATTGATCCATCTAAAAAACACTGACTGCAGGTGCCCGTGGGTGAGAGCCAACATTACCACCAAGAGCCTTTTTTCCTCCCTTTTGTGTAAAAGCAGCTTGTTTGGCTGGGGAATTGCAGAGAGTAGCTTGTCAACAAGCATGAAGGGGTAGCATTTACAACCTCAGGCTTCCTTTGTGAGATTTATGCATGCTAACCCGCCATAAAATGTCCGCCGTTAAACACACAAGCTGCGAGACAGAAGTCTCGACACAAACTTTGACACCAAGCACATCTGGCAAGACAAATGGAAAACCATCTTTGAAGTGAATGTTCATGATGTGTCTCAATCAGGACAGGTCAAAAAAGCAGAGGCTTTGGGCAAAGTGGCCACTAAATTGAACATCAAGCGCCGAGCCACAATCCATAAGTACCCATCTGCAGTGGAGTGTGCTTCACTGCGCTGGATAAATGCTCCATACCTACTCACCACAGGCTGCTTGAAAATGTTGAGAAAAAGCTGATCACGACACAATGTCGTCACATGGCCATTCAAAGTCTTACTCACCCGAAGTCAGGCTCGTACAATGTACACTAAAAGGGTGCATCTGAATTATTTAGACTTTTAACTTTTTTGGGGGGTTTTATTGTCTAGTATATACCCCAGCAGATGCAGAAAGCTAACAGCCTGTGCTGGTCAAAAATAAATATAAGGCACAATGTTTGTATCCACGTCTTTTATGTATAGGTTGTTGGTGACCCATGAATTATTGAGTGTTTTATATAGAAGGACACAGATTCTACTTTCTCATTAATATAAATTACTTAACACACAATTTAAATAAATGCAGATGATTAGGCTGTCGTACCACTGATTAAAAAAAACAAGAAAACATCATGAAAAAGCAGGTGCAGTATCTACAGGCTGTCATTAAACAAGCTGTGATTGTAACGTCTTCCGGTAACGGAATGTATCGCTGACGGACAGCATACAGAGATTAGCGATATCTGCAGTGTTCAGCACTGACAGCTGTTTTGGCTGATTCTTGGTAAACAAAGCAAATGCCAACCTGCCATCAGCATAGAATGAGCAGCTCTAAGGGAACAGGAGTCAAAGTAATTAACCAAAGTCTGACACAGAGTGGATGTTCATGTGTGGCACTTTCATGGGAGTTTTCTTTATCTCCTCCTGCAACATCATTCTACTTTATCCGGCTGGTGCAAATATTACACTTTTTTATTCCCAATCAGATTATTCTCCTACATTTAAAATGTCGCCACATGGAATGACTTACAATCCTTTATATGCAAGGACTGAGACAGTCTAACAGAACAAATGTACAGTAATTTACAGTTAAAATACTGAATTTGAAACTAAAGGAGACCAAGAAATGTAGATTAGCCAAAACAGTCCATATTGTAGCTGTGAGTGTATACACCACAGTGTGGTTTAATAGCCTGTTAAACTTACCTTATATCAGAAAAAAATGATAAAAATATGCATTTACATTTCCTGAGACAAAATATGATGTTTTTTAATGTCTGACCAATGATCTAGAACGTATTCAACAATTCATTTAACAGAGTGTGGGCTTAAATTCAGATGCTTACTACATGGACATACTTTAGATCAGTGCTGCTTCTTTTTTCAGTAATGTACCCCTTGTGAAATTGTTGTTCAGCCAAGTACCTGCTAACTAGCGCAAAGCACTTTTGGTTGGGGGGGGAGGCAAAACACAGTGCAGTGCCTTCAGTGTCAAATTTATTAAAAAGAAACAAAAAACTGCAAAACACTGCTATGCATTTATCTCTCTTGAACAATTAACAAAAATATCTGTTCACAAAAACAATTCACATAAATGCACAGCAGGATATGAGCATATAAAAATGATTATCAGTGTAAAGTGATACTCAAAATACTCAAAAAAGGACACAATGCCTTGGGTGGGTGTAATTTGTCGATGTCAATCCCATGCAAATATTATTCTACTGCATGCTGACGGAATTTTGACCGCTCTAGTTTCGCCTTCCTCCCCAGTTTCTCTGCGTCAGCCGCATTAGTCTTCTAGCGCGACTCCATTGTTGACATCACAACAGCAAATAATTTACATGTGTCAAGCTGGATCAAAGCATTCAGTTTATGAACTGCCATTTAAATTTTATAAAACGATTTATTAAATAATTACGCATAGGGGTTTTGCTTGGACGCTTTATTCAACGAGTTTCTTTCTCACGTACCCCATGGAGTAAGTCCAAGTACCCCTACAGGTAAGAGTACCTCCATTTGAGAAAGAGTGCTTTAGATTATGATAAATATCTGCAGATGGTGTTTCATGGATGAATGTAAACATGCAGGAAAGGAAACACTGACATGACCACAGTTCCACAAATGCAGATGAGTGCTTGCTAAACAATCAAGTAACATCCTTTACTAAATAAGACACAATAAAACAAAAGCTCATCCACTTGTGTCACCAACACTACAACACTGCTGACTGCACAGAAACCTGCGGAGGACATTATAACTGCAGTATCAGTGGTGTTTATGGGTTTATACTGCAATAAATCCTCAGAGACCTCCTGCATTATCATCTCCACTGCAGTTGGTTTCAAGAGAAATAACTGGAAGCAGTAAATATAATGTAGATTCGTGGCAATGCATTTAATTTCACATTGAACGGTTAAGACCAGGCTCTCTGCCCAGAACTGTTTACTGAATACACAATTTTATTGAGTCTCAGAAAGGTGGCGGTAATAAGATGCATC
Organism: Solea senegalensis; assembly: GCF_019176455.1. Lineage (NCBI taxonomy): Eukaryota > Metazoa > Chordata > Actinopteri > Pleuronectiformes > Soleidae > Solea > Solea senegalensis. The sequence continues at coordinate 14,886,753 of NC_058023.1, forward strand.
ACTGGCAAAACATGCACAATGACAATGGAATGGGACATTGCCGCAGCAGTGGCAGGCAGTCAATATCAAACATTTATCACTAAAAATACTGCAAAAAAAAGAAAGAAAAATGTAGTCAACGTGTTCTGGCATTTATGGCAGTGAAAACCGGGATCCATTGCAGCAAGATGTAATTAAACACATATTTCAACACTTTTCCTTAAATTACTGCATTGTAATGACTTTCAATATGTCTGGACGGACCCAGTAAAAATAAAACTGTATTGTCAGTAGGGCTGAGCAATCTGGGTAAAATATGCATGTATTGCAGTTTGGTTTGCAACATGATTTTAAACTCAATCTTCAAAATCTACTGTGTTATAGATTTCAAACAAGATGGAGCATTAGCACATGAGATGCCATCAATATATTTACTCGTACGCTGATGCCCGAATAATATTTTATTGTTTTATATTATATTAATATTTTATCATGTAAAAACCATTTGTGCTACAATTTATTTGTGTGAATATTCAGTGATTGAGAACATAAAACGATTAAATTAACTTTTAAATTGCAGCCTTTTATAAATAAAAGGATATACTGTATAAAGTACAACAACCTTTTGTTTTGTCTTTATTGAATTATTTCAAATTGCAATTTTTATTTGAAAACAATTAGTTCCTCTGACTTTAGTTTAAGGGCAGGAATCGCAGGGTAACTGAGAAGAAATCACGATCAAGGGATAGATACCTTCATTTATACACTACATTGCAAGAAAATTGTGATGAAGAATACAAGATGTCTCTAGAAAGCTTAAATGTCGAATTCTGTCCCCACTCTCTGCCTTTATGGGCACCATCAACTTCTTCAGCCAGTTCTCAACATACATGTAAAATGCATGTCTAAACATTGCAGCCTTGTCAACCCTCAAACTATATTTCTTTGAGTCTTGACTGGGCAACTGGTAGAGAACAAAACAAAGAGCATTGCCTCAGGAAATGCAGGAAACACTAAAGTGATCAAGTGCGACTGCTGCTGTAGTAACCTTTCTAAAGATATAAAGCACACAGATGCTGTCATTAGGGAAAAGGTTAACCTATTTATTAATTATATTTAGAGGAAAAACCTACAGCAACATTTGAGGAGGTCTAAGACCTTAGCAATTATGAACAGCCTCGCGAAAAACAGGATCGTCCTCCGCTGATGAAGACAACACTCGGGGAGTTAATGTAAAGGCTAAACTCACATCAATGCAAAGTGGTTCTTATTGTAGCCTTTCGGGGTTTCAATCAATATGAGCACCAACAAACAATCAATGACTTGAGATAGATGATCATCCCTCCTTGCTGACCAATAACTGAGCGATAACAGCTTGTCTTCTCTCTGGTGGAAAGGGACAGTATTAACATGCTTATATTTGAATGATGAATCTGCATCCGAAACCTGTTCAGAGTCCAGAGTGATCTGAGTCATGAGTGAACAGCATTAAGTATACATTTTCTTAAGGCTGTCAAAGTTAACATAAACTTTGCAATTAATAGAGCAGAGATAACCGCGATAAAATTATTTAACGCAGTTAACGCAAGTTTATTTACTTCTGGTGCGCGCTGACCTCTGACATGAAAGCTGGAAATGATCCACGTGGAGTATTCACTTGCCCACAGTCAGTCAGAGAGGAGAGAAGTGAGAGAATAGCTGAAGATGGAGAGAGGAGGAGGTGAGGGATTGTTGGGTGGAAGGTTTCATTTTAGGAAACTGGAAGTTGCGATCCTTTGCCTTGACTGTCAAAAAACAGAGGTGCAATTAATTGCTAAGACCAGCACAGAGGAATTCCTCGACATCGCCAACGAGTGGACAGCAAGTGGCAAACACACCACTCTAGGCACCGATAGTGTCTTGACTGATTGTGTATTGACTGCCCTAGTATTTTTACATTTCTCCGGGCCAAATCATTGATCTTATTTCATCTCATGGCAGCATGAGTACAGTTTAATTCACTCAGATCCTCCCAACTGTACCATTAATTAAAAATAATGAATACAAAATAATTTTGTCCTCGCAAACAGACATGATATCCGTGTGGTTTGGGCTGTTAATCATAACATGAGTTTCTGATTAATCACAATTGTTTTCTCTAATATAAGTAATATTCTTATACTGTACTGTCTTCGGCAGTAAATATCGATATTTGATTCAAAATGAATTAGAGATCATTAAATCTAAATTATTATCGGTGAAACCTTGAGGCAATCCATGAAATTGATCCTAAATTTACAATATTTAAGTAAAGATACCATAGCATAACATGGTGAGGTGAGCAGCTGGAGTGACAGATTCAGGTTCAAGGTGAAGGCGGGATTATCAGCTCTGAGCCCCGTCTCGTTTGCAATGGTGATGGACAGGTTGACAGTTGGGGTCAGACAAGAGTCTCCATGGACTATGTTTTTTGCGGATGATATTGTAATCTGTAGTGAGAGTAGGAGACAAGTGGAAGAGAGCCTGAGAGACGGATGTATGCACTGGAGAGTAATGGAGAGGAATGAGAGTTGGTGAGATGAAGACGGAATACCTGTATTTGAATGTAGAGGTAGCGAAAGTGGATGAGTGTAAATACCTGGGGTCAAATATCCAAATGGACAGTGCACCACAGAGGTGTGTGATGGAAGGATAGCAGCAAAAGTGAAGGTCTAAAAGGCGGTCGCGAGACCTGCTATGATGTATGTTTTGGAGACAATTGTACTGTTTGAAAGACAGGAGGTGGAGATGCTGAGATTTACAGTGGGAGAGACCAGGTTGGACAGGATCAGAAATTACTACATTCCAGGGCCAGCTCAGGTTGAATGGTTTGGAAATAGAGGCAAGGCTGAGCTGGTTTGGTCACTTGCAGAAGAGGGATAGTGATTATATTGGACAAAGAATATTGAAAATGGAGTTGGCAGGCAGGAGGAAAAGAGGAAGACCACAAGGAGGACATGAGGACAGTTGGTGGAACAGAACGGGACACAAGGGTTAGGGCAAGATGGAGGCAGATGATTCGCTTTGGTGACCCCAAAAGGGAGAAATGTACATCTACTTAAACCCCATCTGAGTTGTATGCATCACTTTCAAACATGTTAAAAATACTGGTGAAATCAGTTTCCTAAACATGGTGATAATAGAGGTTAGTGTAATGGTGACAATGCAGGGTGTCACAGCCGATAAGAGGTGACTGGATATCTGAGAGCAGCAATTAATTGCTTGTGGCATCAGTGCACTAATGTTGGCGCAACTGCTCCCTTAGGATTCTGCAGAAGGGCATGTTGGACGCCTCTTCACATTAAAATCCATCTTCCTTCTTTGTATGCACTTTATAGGCCACTGCACTGCAGTGTGTATACATTCCATCTCCATTCAAGCTGAACATATGGCAGCTTTGAATTTGAGATAAATGCTTATCAAGATGGCGGCTGCATTCAGTCTTCGCTGATATTCATTACCGAACGTCAGTATGAGGCAGAGGCTCCGTTGAACAGGAATTAACAGAAAACTGATGTAATCCCCCTTCATTATAGATCTACTGATGGGATACAGACAGGATAAAGACTAAAATGCTTTCTTTCTGTTGACAACAAAGTACTTTAAATCTCTATCACTACTCCTCCAATACGGGTAATGTTTAATCTACTCAGGTATCTGGTGGAGGCGATTTGGGTCGATGAGGTCTCTCAAAGAAGACTCTGATAACGGTGACTCACTTGATATGGAGCTGAAAGGCAGTCCTAAAATGGAAAAGTCTTACTTTCAGAGAAATGTCCACCTAAGTTTCAATGATGAATGTAATGTAATGTAATGTTAATATCTTTAAATTTGCAATTACATTGCATGCCCTGAAATGGTAAAAGTGACTTGCAGCTCTTTTTCATGGGGCATTAGGTCTTGCATCATTCTAGTAGTCTAGATTTTAGTGTGCCCTGTGTATATCTACTAAAATCCACAAAATGAAATCCTTATGTTGCTCCTGATAATGAATTGTTGAGCCACATTCACCTGTGATCTCCAGCAGGTCCAGCACCTCATTATGTCTCCTCAGCACATCACCCTTCATGTTTACTCACTGGCACAGTGTATACTATGTAGACCGTCACCATGGGATCATGACAAATTAAGTGCAGGAGGGACCGTTCCTCCAAGAGCACAAATCAGATTGCCAGTGTATCAGATTTTAAACCACAATCTAAGGTGGAGTAAACAGCCTCGCAGAGATGTTTTGTTCTTTATATTGCCGTTAAAAAAAACACAATCCAATGCAGTGTTTAAGCACTGCTGTGGATAAACAGGCTAAAAACATAATTCGAACATCACATCATGCAGATGGACGGATGTTTGAACAGGGCCTGATGGATATGTCTTGTTGACACACATGGCAAAGCCTTATTAAGGTCTTGAGCAGTTTCTGTAAGAAGTATGTGTATGTGTAACCCTATGCAATCAGTTTGTTATATGATCTACTTCCAATAGTGGAGCCACATTGAAATACAACCACCATGAACCACATCATGCAACATAGTTGGTGGACAAAACACAGAAAGAGAAGATTACAATTATCCATGCAATGCCAGTAGGAATAGTTTATCCATGCTGCTTATTTATTTATTTATATATTTTATTGTTTAATCATATTTTATATTTCCTGTTGGTTCTTTTAATCTGCCCATGATGTTATCTGTTGTTGTCTATCTGTGTATTACAGTTGTGCTCATAAGTTTACATACCCTGGGAGAATTTATGATTTCTTGGCCATTCTTCAGAGAATATGAATGATAACACAAAAACCTTTCTTCCACTCATGGTTAATGGTTGTGTGAAGCTATTTATTGCCAAACAACTGTGTTTACTATTTTTAAATCAAAATGACAAAAGAAAGTACCCAAATTACCCTGATCAAAAGTTTACATACCCCAGTTGTTAATACCGTGTATTGCCCCCTTTAACATCAATGACAGCTTGAAGTCTTTTGTGGTAGTTGTGGATAAGGTTCTTTATTTTCTCAGATGGCAAAGCTGCCCATTCTTCTTGGCAAAAAGCCTCCAGTTCCTGTAAGTTCTTGGGCTGTCTTGCATGAACTGCACGTTTGAGATCTCAATGATATTGAGGTCAGGAGATTGAGATGGCCACTCCAGAACCTTCACATTGTTCTGCTGTAGCCAATGACAGGTCAACTTGGCCTTGTGTTTTGGATAATTGTCATGTTGGAATGTCCAAAAACGTCCTATGCGCAGCTTCCGGGCTGATGAGTGCAAATTTTCCTCCAGTATTTTCTGATAACATGCTGCATTCATCTTGCCATCAATTTTGGCCAAGTTCCCTGTGCCTTTGTAGCTCACACATCCCCAAAACATCCGTGATCCACCTCCGTGTTTGACAGTAGGAATGGTGTTCCTTTCATCATAGGCCTTGTTGACTCCTCTCCAAATGTAACGTTTATTGTTGTGGCCAAAAAGTTCAATTTTGGTCTCATCACTCCAAATTACTTTGTTCCAGAAGTTTTGAGGCTTGTCTCTCTGCTGTTTGGCGTAATGTAAGCGGGATACTTTGTGACATTTGTGCAGAAATGGCTTTCTTCTGGCGACTCGACCATGCAGCCCATTTTTCTTCAAGTGCCTCCTTATTGTGCATCTTGAAACAGCCACACCACAATTTTTCAAAGAGTCCTGTATTTCAGCTTAAGTTATTTGTGGATTTTTCTTTGCATCTCGAACAATTTTCCTGGCAGTTGTGGCTGAAATCTTTGCTGGTCTACCTGTTTGGTTTCAACAGAATCCCTCATTTTCCATTTCTTAATCAGCGTTTGAACACTGCTGATTGGCATTCTCAGTTCCTTGGATATCTTTCTATACCCCTTTTCTGTTTTATGCCGTTCAATTACCTTTTCTCGCAGATCCTTTGACAATTCCTTTGCTTTCCCCATGACTAAGAATCCAGAAACATGGATGAAAGATGCAATGGTCTGTCAGAAGCCCAGAAACTCACTGACCTTTTATACACACACACTAATTACAAACAAACAGGTCACAGGAAAGGATGGGAACCTTGATTAGCCATTCAAACCTGTTTGTGTCAACTTTTGTGCATGTTATCAGGTCAAAGTCACTGGGGTATGTAAACTTTTGATCAGGGTCATTTGGGTACTTTCTTTTGTCATTTTGATTTAAAAATAGTAAACACAGTTGTTTGACAATAAATAGCTTCACACAACCATTAACCATGAGTGGAAGAAAGGTTTTTGTGTTATCATTCATATTCTCTGAAGAATGGCCAAGAAATCATAAATTCTCCCAGGGTATGTAAACTTATGAGCACAACTGTATGTCTGAATGCCTCCGTGTGTGCATATTCCTGGCTGCAAACCTCCCTGCTTTGGGACAATAAAGATACCTTGACCTTGACCGTTACAGGAGGTTATTTTTCAGTTTCCAAATACAGTAAAAACACAGGAGAGAATAAGGCTTTACAGTCGGTGAGGAAAGTAGCCAGAACACTCAGTTCACCATGACTCCTGTATAGAGGTTGGGAACAGCAGCTGACAATATCCATGTAGATGAAAGGCAACTTCTAGTCTAATGTTCAGTTTGGTTGATTTAGCCCAGCTCTCTTAGATTTTAGGACCACAGTCAACTATATTGGGCCATTTTCATCTGAGTTGATCATATATCTGACACTGAAGGGTGGTGAAAGCATGAGGGAATGAAACATGAGGGAGGAAGGAATGAAGGAAAGCAGGAGGAAATCACAATATCAATGAAGCCATCATCCACACAGACAGTAATGAACCTCATTCTCTCTCTACCTCAGCCTCATCACTCAGTTTGATTGAGTATTCAGTCAGCATTCATTTTAACTGAGGGGGGGAAAAAACACAATAATGATCTAGGAAGTGTCAATCCCATACATATTTCCTTGGGTCAGCCAGGTTTTTAAATATGGTAGCACACTGACATCATGGATCTCAAATTATTTTCTGAAAAAGAAGGGCAGAGTGTGTCACCAGGGAAATGTATGTGCCATTTAACTCATGGTTTGGAATATAGACGGTTGCTCCTGTTTGAAATTGGGTCCACTATTGAATAGAAAGTTAATACCTCACACCATCAGTCATTTTATTTCCTCACTATACTCTGCACAAGGCCATACCACTTTCAATTTACAAAAGCCAGGTCTTCTTCAGGTCAAACCGAAACTGAAAACCAGAATTTTATTTTAACACACAAACATCAAGAATGGTTATAAAGCAACTAGAAATATTGTTGAAACCATGGCAAGCTCGCAACACTTTCGGAAATGATGGTAAGCTAGTACAATTGACATATATGGACTATATTTGAGAGTTACTTTGACACAGTACTGCACTGAGCTGTGAGGACACTGTGAGGCTTGGTCTCCATATTTTCATCTCCAGCTTGGGAAATGCTAAAAATATTGTTGTAATACAGCAGAATTACATGCAAATCTTGGCTGTGAATAAAACCACAGATTTTCCAGGGCATCGATCTTGATATGCAGGCACTCAGCTCACAGATCAGCTTACACTGTATTGAGTAAGCCGCACAAATAACATTTTTTCTCAAAGAAACAGACACCTCTCCTTCTCTAAAGATTTCAAAATGCTTGTTTTAAATACTGCTGCTTTGATAAATTCAAAAATAATGACAACTCCAGTTGTATATATGGTAATCACCAGGGCATTAGTTATGCAAATCTCTTTGAGAAAGAGCCAATCGTCCTCCTTTCAATCTCAGAGGAGCAGTGAATGTGAGGCAATGCAGAGCAAATGAAGGGGTAGAGACCTTGTTAACAAGATGATGAAAGCCAGGAGAGACCGCTGTACATACACAAGATTTACATCAGCTAAGGCACAGCCAGGAAAATGCTGTCCCCATTTTATTTGACTTTTATTTCCCCTTGTAAAGTCCTTGAAGTCTGACTTTTTCCACCACAAAACCAGAAATCGCTAAACCCGAAGGATGGCCTGGACATCTGGATGGAGAGTGAACATTAATCCTGAAGCACTAAATCATTGATAAGGGCTACAGTGTGTGGGAGCAAATTCGCCAAGGCCACCTTTTGTTGGCTCACTAATAATGTGGCCGAAGTAGCCCTGAGCTTTGATGGAGGGGATGGAAAAATACGAGACAGGAGACTGAGTTTACTGCTGCATGTCTATTTTTTTTTTATTTCATGATTCAGAGCTAAACCGCAAAGGTCCACTAAATGCCATCGTTATGGACTATGCAGTAGCTGTAACCAGTGACAGAGCACTGACAAAGCAGTGGAGCCAGAACAACGCTGCAAAACATACTGACCATCCAGTTCTCTACCACAATGGAGCAATCTTTTAAATAAAAGTAAATCTGAACAACAATTATGCCGCTTGCACACTCAGTTTTAAAAGGTATATCACTTTGAATCACTGCATAAGAAATAAAAACACGCTAAATACAATCCAACAAACTAATTACAACAAATAAACAACAATGTTGGGAATTATGGTAAATTAGGCAAGCCCGAGTTACTGAAGTTAACATGCTTGTATTTGTGATAGTCGTATAGAAGTACTACCCTGGAACGTAATTGAAATCTTGACTGATATTGGTTCTGGTTGAAAACCTGAAAATCCTGTGGGGGACATTAAAGCCGAGGCAGGCAGTAATCACACGAAAATTACAACCGTGACAGGGCCATATTTCCCCAAAACCAGGAACAGTCGAGAGCAGAGGTGGAGAAGTCTAGTTCTCTCAAAGATCACTTGATTTACATTATGCTGACAAGATATTATCGAAATATTGCTCTACGAGATAAAAGTAAATCCAACAAATACTGTAGCCATTGGTCTTTTTCAGAGCTGGTACAAGTAAACAGCTATAAATAAAAGGTGCAATCACACCCAAGACACATTGAGGGTGCTTTTGAGACCTAGTTTCTCAGACCACAAACACAGGGAGTCACATAAATTATGCAATGTGAATGATATATATCCTGAGCTGACGTCTTCTGTCCTGCTACGGTGTTACAATTTAACAAAAATACAGGTGTGGTGCTGGACTTTTTACACTTCTCGGTGCCCATAAAGTGCATTGCTTTATTTCTGGGCATCACCTCAGCATTAACAGACAACCACATATTGATTTTCTACTTTCTTCTCCATTCCTTTCCCTTTTTTTTCCCAAATGAGTAAAATCTATTTTATAGTGGTACTTCACTGTATCGATTTAATCAGACCTTTCTGGCTCCCTCTCTCACGCACACTCACAACAACACATTGGCAATGGACCCATCTGTATAGTCAGACCAGCTCCAACAACATTTTGTCTTTGCAAACAGAAATTAAATGTGGCCATTTGTATACAGGCACTCAGATGGAATCAATCAAGATAGATGTGAATGAAAAGGACGATGGTTCATTAAGACTAAAGAAGATATGGAAACTTTATGCAAACTCAAAGTTTATTTGGATGGGATATATCTTCAACAAGTATTTTCACTGAAAATGTTAACCTAATTGTTGCACAACAGAAAATATCCAGGCTAATCAGTACAAGCCGTCTTATGGAATGAAGACCTGGGATGTGGCAGGGAAATATGTTGCAGTTACAATATGACATGCTCATCTAAAAAAACAAACGCTTAATTCTCCAATTTTGCAGCCACACATGGGAGCACAACACTGTTCTCCTGTGCAAAAACCCATTTACCAAATGGCTGCCTCAGAGATGAGAAAAATAAAACAACTTAGTCGCTGCCATGGGAATGGGCAAATTACACCCACCATCATGCAGTACAAATGATCATTAGTACAGTAATTACTGGAAGGCCATCAAGTTTGAAATTCATCAGTGGAAGTGGAGTGCCAGTAAGTACTCCAAGTGGTACCAGGAAGTGCATCACATGGGGATTATGTGGTGGGCTAATGTCCTGTGTTTCACAAAAAAAAGGTGCCATTCCCTCCAGCAGTGGTTCTTAGGATATAGTCGAGGTCAAATTAGAAACCACCGCAAATTACTCAATGCTGTTTGCATGAATATGAATATATGGACGTCACACCAAATGTTATTAAAAGGGTAACTGTGGTATTGCTCTCTCTAACAGGCTATAATAAAAACAAAGATGCAGCAACATTGTGCACCAATTCTGGCCTGTACACTTACAGTCTGACTGCAATGAACTAGCAATATTACTCCAAAATAGCAGGTTCCAAAATGTCAAACAAACGCACAGCAAGAACACGCGCAGACAATTTATTCTATCGAGTGACTCTGTTAGTGTTAAGATGGAGTCAGCTGTCATAACAAAGCATATATCGTGCCAGGCTAAAAAGCTCTGCAGGCCAGCTGAGGGCCTTCTCTTTTCCATGACCTCATTTTATTTGGTGTCTTGCAGGAGGGCTTGGGGTGGTTTGTTGACCCGATTCCTGCAGGGTGCACATCTGCCGATGGACCGACACGCACAAACTGCAGCAGTTGCTTAAGAAGGACAGGCCTCCTCCATTGGGAGCAATGATACCCCATGATCCTTCCACCCCAACTGAGAACAAATGGGACTGGTGCCATTAGCCGAGCAGCAAATATAGAGGTTGCCCTTAATGTGTTGCTGCACGAGTGAGACATTTCCAGTCTTCTGTGAAACTGAGAAAAACCTAGAAGTGTCATTTAAAAGGAATGATCTAGATTGGATCTGTGCTACCAAGGGGCTAATAAGACAACAATTTCCTGCTGCACAGCATGAAAGGGGTCATCGCTATGACATAAAGATAACAAAGTGAGCCTTCTTCCAAAATAATTCTCAGAGGTCAACGGAAAGTAATCAATTGTTATTTTTGAATAAAAGGTACATTGCCTATCCAGCTGAGGGCTTTTTAATAATTTAACCAAAACTTCCACTAATGACCTTGACCTTAGTTTCTGTTGTCGTCAGTGTTCATTCAAAGAAAACACTGAAAACTTACCCATTCAAGAGCATTTTGTGGATATATTGTGTGTGAAGTAGGCCTGGGCGATATGGACTAAAAGTCATATCTCGATATTTTTTAGCTGAACGGCGATACTCGATATATATCTTGATATTTTTTCTGTGATGTAATTGGATTTTTCCCCCAAAGCATTATAAGATATTAGATAAAATGTTTTTCCAGAGGCAAACTCTTTAAAACATAAACAAACAGTCCATTATTAGTTTAAGCCACATGCCAAATGTCAGCGGTCACTGAAATAAAAATGCTCCTTGAAAAAAATAAATCAAATCTCTTTCCTGCATGACAATAATATACAGTAACTAATTCAAAAATACAATATTGTTACAATTTTAACAGAAATAAAAATGGACTTAATAAATTCTTAATTGAGTTTGAAATTTTTTTTCAATTATTTCACATAGATATTCAACACAGCTTGTTCAATTCAATTCAAACTGTTGATATAATTAAATAATGTCTTATATTTTATGATCAATATTGGCAACTTCGGGCTTCCATATGTCCAAAAGTGACTGACAGTTATGGAAAATAAGTCAGAACTCTATAGTGTGTGAACTATGAACCAGCGAGTTCCCTCCTCCACAGCAAGAGCTGAACGATAACTCTAACACACCAATAACGCTGTATTAGAGGGTTCATATTATATTTATATTGTGATATGAGACAAGATATTTTCATAAAGTGTCTGTGATGACTTTTTCCTGGTTTTAAAGGCTGTTGCATTGATAATCATCATATTTATTACATTGACTTAAGAATTATTTCGTCATTGCTGCCATTATGGTTCTGAATGAGTAATTTGTGCCACTGCTCGGTTTGTCTTGTCACTGTCATAACTGTTGTTTGTGTCTATTTTTACTAACAGTAATTTAAGCATGTAATGCAGATCATAAACAGTAGATATTTTATGTGTATTGTCACTCTCCTTTGAGAAGCACAAACATCTCAAAAGAACGCTTTTAATGAGACCAGAGAAACTTCAACCGCTCTTACCGTAGCAATGTTTTTAATGCTTTGGAAAAAACTAACATAAGGCTTATTGTCATGGTTTAAGTGAGTAACGCATCCAGGTTTATCAAAACAGATGCAGCAGATTGTTCAAACAGATTTTAGCTTGTGCTCTGAGAGGAGGAACTTTTTCATTCTGTCGCAGGCTGCCAGCTTCAAGCTGTAAAGCACAACTTACTCTAAAATACTGGACGGAGTTTCCACCTTCAACCATCTGTCTGTCTCTATTTCTCTGCACTGCACGGCCCTTTATCTATTCTTTCCACTGTTTCTCCTGCTAATTACTCTCCCATTTTCTCATCATCGCCATTGTCTAAAATGCGTCTCTCACTACTCGTCTTCACTTTCCACCGTGTATCTGCTCACAGACATCCCCTCTTGGCTGCAGGAGTTTGCACTGCTGGGCTTCAAAGCCTTCTCTCACTTCCTCAGTTTCTAATCTGTTCACTCAAGTTGTCTCACAGGCTCAGCTGTAGGATATTGGCATCACCTGCACATCAACAGGAAATACCTGTTAAGTATCCAAATGATTTCCTCAAAGCCACACAAAGTCAGATCTTTTATCTTAATGACATTTCTGACTTAAAAAGTCAGATACGGATAACTTGCATTTTATTTTATCCTGCTTAGTATGTTGAGTTTTGCTAAAGCTTTATCAATTCAAATGATTTGCCTTTCAAATGCGGTTACAAAGCTCTCATAATTTCAATAATCATTTGATTCAGACAGAGCAATACATGTGATGGGAATACAAAATAAGAGCTGGTAAAAAACAACACACAACTGCATACATCACTCTGTACCAAACCAAATCAATAGTACAACAAGTCCTAATATATTGTTCTACAGTGCAATTACTGCTCATTAACCATAGTCTTCATCAACTGCATCAAAACCATTAAAAAATGTCACTGAAAAAGCAGAAGCTATAAAGTTCGCTGACGACCACCCTGGTATCAGGACAGCTAAACAACAGCTGAACAGAATGTCTTTCACATTTAACCATCACAACTATTCCAGTAACCTGGCTGCAAATCTAAATCAGAAAGTGTCATGTCCACAGATAATTGATGACACTTCTTCAGTGTGCATTCCTGACATAAGCCAATAACAGTGAGAAACAGTGAGTGCAGTTTCTGTCATTTGGGCCCAATCAGTAGACGGGTGCACGGTTGCACCGCAGCGTCACAGACGTGCTCCCAGTAGGACTTGAATCTCATTTCTCTCTCTTCTCAAAGTGACAGGTTGTCTCGGCCATCTGGGACCATACCGACACCTCGTATTATAGTTGTCACTGACATGACGTCAGACATGCCTGTGGAGGCAGCGCGCCGCATTAGAGTCGAGGTAAAGTTTTGTGGCGGATTGTGTTTACCATGATCTTTAGCACCGCCTGTCAAAGCAGGTTTATAATGATCAGATCAGCAATAAAAAGTTGGGATATGGGCATTTAGAGTTTCACAACACCAGCTGTCAAACACTGCAGGATGACATTGCTTTCCGAGTTTGACTTTCTGGCGCTTATGGTAAACTCGTGATTTTGGTCGATTTCAAACAGCTGTTCCTGCCGCAGTGAACCTAACATGTATATTTCCCATATGTTCCAGTTAAGGCACGTTCAAAGCCGAAGAATAAGAAAGAAAAAGCGGTTTCAATCTATTTCGCCAGCGGTCTTGGGCGGACACACAGGATGCATTGATTGCTCAGCTTCTCTCTCAGATTCAGATTCAGACTAAAGACCCTCATTCTGTTAAAGCATATTGTTATTATAATGTTACAAAGACAGGAGGCTGAGCTGGAGGCGTCAGAGTTAAAGATGCTGAGTTTTTTTTGTTGGGGGTGACCAGGATGGACGGGATTAGAGAGGGACAGCTCAGGTTGAATGGTTTGCAAATTAAGTAAGAGACAAGGTTGACATGGTTTCTTCACGTGCAGAGGAGGGACAGTGATTATAATGGACCAAAGGATGGAAGGAGGAAAGAGGAAGACCACAGAGCAGTGTGAATGAGGACAGTTAGTGTAACAGAAAAGGATGCAAGAGACACGGATAGATGGACGCAGATGAACGCTGTGGCGACCCCTAAATGGAGAAGCCGGAAGAAGATGTAACATTACAAAGTAAAACAAACTCACAGTGATGTGGCTTGAAACACTGAGACAGTGGTCTGCTGGAAATGTTTTAATGTCCGGGAGAACAAGGAGTTCTGCCATAAATATCCCATATTACCTAATTACAGTTGACCTGAGACACTTATCTGTCAAGTCAAACATTAAATACATCACACCCTCGTTAGATGCCATCACTAGGTGAAAAATGAAATAACTCACATGGTTTTTCTTCTCAGGCACTGAGCCTCTGCCTTACTGCTCAGACTCTGGCTGATAAACAGGCATGGGAGATAAATGAGACCGTAACAGGGGCAGGTGTGTTAAAGCAGACTGACAGAGATGCGGCAAAGTCATCTTTGCCCTGCAGCAGCCAAAAGGCGTCATTGTACCGAGTATCAATCAGGGGGTGGGGCTATTTATAGTGGGCCCAGGCTGCTGCTGGAATACAAACACTTGACTGAAGTAGGTTACAGGAAACAACTGTAGCACCAACAGAGACAAAGAGAAAGGAGGACATGTGAAGAAAAGAGGGGAGCGAGGTTAAGTGCGAGCAGTTGATGATTAATTACGTTCACAGCTTCATAACTTTTCTTGGTTTAACCTCGGGAGTCTGTGACTAAGCTGAGGAGCATTAACATCTAATGTGTGTCCTGCTCCATTAAACTGAAGAAAGGCACTTATATGAATTTATTTGCCTTTTTTGGAGGCAAATACCTTTTGTCAAAATGTACTTTTTGTTCCTACACTAAAATACTGCAATGGATTAAATTCTGCAATAGATCAAAAAGACAGAAGGCTGCAGTAGACTGATTACTGCTGCTGGTTTGGTGTGTCAGAGACTCACTTTGCCAGAATCAGTTTAGGTCATTTGCATATGTCAACGCTTGAGCTGCACTGACCGTGCTACTGAAAAGGAGATGATTGGCAGATGGCAACACATTATTTTTCAAGTTATAGCAGGACAGTTCAATTAATGTGTTTGGTAGCATAAAATCTACTCTGGATAAGACCTGCTGTCTAGGGCTTAACAATTAATTGAAATTTTTATGAGCAGTTTACAGGTAGCACAATATTTGTTAAAGGCAAATTGCATGTCAAAACACAAATATTGCCCTGACCTACACATCTTATAGACTGAATAAAACATTGCATTCACTTCCTGATCATTTCTTATTGGCCATAACTCAACCGTCCAATGTGAATGGAAAACTCCATTATAGTTCATTTATAATAAAACAGAAATCCTTAATGTTGTTTTTAGTGCCGTCAGAATCCAAGCAAACTAATGCAGAGAGGAAAGAATCCGCTTGGATGGACATGTGATGTATGTTTTTAGGTGTGTTATTACAGAGGCCAACTACTATTGATAAGGATGGAGATTATTTTCAACTGAAAATGTATGCATGTGGTGTCTGTGGATGTTCTGGAGGTCTCAGACATACATGATCTCCATAAGCCTATGTGTCATTAAACTGAATGATCAAAACATCAAGAACAGCAACTAAATGGATACTTACCAACCTCAGAAAATATATTTTTATAATTTTGCTAACAAAAACCCTAAAGCCTACATAATTTTATAGACCAACATATCAATAGCTTCATCTAAATTAATAAAAAAAAAACCTTATACTATACTATGATATTTTGTTTCTAGAAACATGTGCCATTTGAATCTAGTTTGTCAATTTCCTCTTGATTAAATGATTAATGATTCCACTAATTGTTTCAGGACTAAAGCAGGTTACAGGCTCACATATGGCCTGCACTCAGAAACAGACCCTGACAAAAAAAAAAACAAAAACACATGCATGCGACAACAACTGCATCTTTAATGGTGTGTAGAATGAGTTCCTGCTACAGCGTCAACAAAGGGACCCAGCTTGGTTACAAGCAATGACCACCATGCGGTCACGTGGGGGAATCACCCCACCCGGCGTCTCAGTTCACTGTATCCAATTAACAGGATGGAGGGTTGAGTGTTATTGTCTTGTCAACAGGCTTCTTTTAAGGTGGTTTGCTGGCTTGCCCATTCTCCGACTAATCCCTGGCTGTTAGACGCTAATCCCTGTTTAATAAACAAAGGGGTGAGGGTTTTGGCCAAGTCTGAGAAAGAGAACGCCAGGGTCACTGTTGTGACATAATGGAGAAAGCTTCTTCAATCATGTGGTGTTATTTGAAGAATTGTTAGAGAGAGACTAGCCGCTAAACCTTCTGTGCTGTGAAGTAGGGCAGCAACAATTAATCAATTTAGGATATGTGTGTAAAAGCTCCCAGAGTTATATTATCATATTTTACATAACATATAAAGTGTATGTTATATATTATGTAATGTTACGGGGTTATAATCCATTTGTGACATAATTCAGCAGCCAAGGATGTAATTATTAGGTTTTGGTGGTGATACATTTCGCACAACTTAGCCATCACAGAGAGAAAGAAAAATCTGAAACATAATGGGAACTGCATTTCTACAATTTCATTCATCATCTCCGAGTTCATGAGGTGTAAACAGCAAGTAGTATTTGTCACCAGTCCTCACAAGT
This sequence comes from Solea senegalensis, assembly GCF_019176455.1. Lineage (NCBI taxonomy): Eukaryota > Metazoa > Chordata > Actinopteri > Pleuronectiformes > Soleidae > Solea > Solea senegalensis. The sequence goes on from NC_058023.1 coordinate 14,903,403, forward strand.
GCAATAAATAAGAACGATGTCAAGGAAACTATCTCAGTTGGATTATTTCCCTCTCAGCCATTTTAACAACATATGAATCAAGCAAGAGACAGTAGCAGGGCATGTCAGCATCTCAGCCAGCTGCCAGTCCCTTGGCAATCGCTATCCCAATCCCCTCCTCTCCTCTGAAGTGAGAGGCGGCAATGCTGCCTCAACTTCCCCTGTAATCCATCATTGCCTTACCCATTTCCCCCCATCCACAGAGGCCTGCACTCTTGACCAAGTGGGAAAAAAGATTTAAATAGAGAGTAAGTTGGTTTACTGAGGACACACTACTGGCCTGAAGATAAAGGCCAATTTGTGATTACCTTTAAAAAAAAAAACACCCCAACATTTGCCCAACAACATCAGGTTATAGACTTAAAATCATGTTTGTAGATCACAGCACAGGGGTCTCTGAAGAATATGTGTTAGGATTGCACACCATGGTGGCTGTGGTGCTATCACACGGGGGGCAAACACATAGCAGTTAAGCCTGAATCAATGAGAAGTAATAATGTAGATTCTTTAATACAGAGCAACGTTTGACCTCATCTATTAAATACTTCCATTTTAATCTCAGTTTTGAACCCAAAAAAAAGGAAGGTGGTTATGTTCAATTAAAAAACAGAACCAAAAGCACAATAAAAAACAAAAAAATCAAATGATTGCTTGGCTTAAATGCTGCTGGCAGCTGAGTCATAAAAAAATAAACACAAGGTCAATGAAATTGGGCAGAATGCCTGCTTCAGGTTATTAAATTTACTTTTGGCATCGAGTTCAAATCCAGAAGCTTTTGCTTTTACACCAAACCCTCCACCATTCCCATCCGTTTTCACTATATAATCAGTGAATACAGCTATTAATTGCTTGTATTCTCCAAGTTATGTTTTACTCAATGGAATTGTGCTTCACCACAGTGCTAATATGCTCAAATTAACCATTGTGTTTGAGTGTGAAAGAGTGTGAGTAATAACAGCGAACAGTTAATGCCATCATAATCACCATCATAGGGCAGGATGGGGCCTATTCTGAAGTTCTCCCAAATGTCAGATGACGACAATACGATGAGGAATCCGCAAGTGAGGTAAAAATAAACAAAAAACAAACTTAATGCTGCCAAGACAGTAGAAAGAAAAAAATGCCATACATTAGACTCAACTCTGCGGGGAGATCTGCTGACTGCAAACCTTTCATGTAAAACACTCCGAAAGCACAACAGCATGAAGCAGGGATCGATGCACTGATGGAATTGCAGCACTTCTGCCAGCAGCATTTTGAAACACAGGGATCAACTAATATGCACACAAGGCAAATTATTTTCACTTTAAGCATCAATTTGTCAGATTTTTCCCTAAACAGATTGTGAACATTGTTACTTAGGTAAATTGTCGACCAAAGCATGAATCAGTAGTATGGCAGCATGAAAAGTGAGTGTGTTCTGTTGCATTATAAGGGAAAGACGTGCTGGTGCTACTACATTGTTCACTAGGTGGCACCACAAGGTAAAGCTATTCAGAGCAGTGGAGCATACAAGTGAGCATACAGAGGTGTATATACATGGGAAACATGTCCAGCTTACACTGACATTCATTCATTCATTGCCCACCACTTTATCCTACACACAAGGGTCGCGGGGAGCTAGAGCCAATCCCAGCTGACACAGGGAAAAAAGGTGAGGTCACACCATGGACAGGTCAATCGCAGGGTAAACACACAAATGAATAACCAGAGAGAACCCGGGCACACTCTAGTTCACCTAGTTTTTTTTTGTTAAATTTGAATGATTAATAATGGCTCAGGGTTTGTTTGTTTTTTTAAATCAAGTAAACATGACGGATCAGCAACATTCACTTTTCTGCTCTCCACACACACATACAGGCTTTATGTGGGGACAAAAGCAGCTAAACATTGCCGTTTGTCAGTATTTGTACAGACTTATGATAAATGCTCCAGTATCAAAGCTCCTTCATCAAAAACATGTACACAAGTGATGCTCATCTGCTTTGGTCCCCACTAAAGTACGTCTGTGTCTGCTGGAGGCGCTCTGCCCTCTCCTGGCAATGCACTGCACCGCACACATGTATGCCTCAGTGGGAACCAAAGTGGCTGTACGTCACTGTGTGTCAGTGTTTGTAGAGAATTCACCTTCACATAAAAGCTGCAGAATCAAACCACTTGTTAACAAACATGTACAGAAGTGAGATTTTCACCATTTTGTTTGCAGTTCACAAACACAGAGCTGGTTGAGCAACAGTCCTGCTCTCTATCTCCCTCTGTCTCTATCAGCAGCACCTGCAGCCTCACAGCAGGAGTCTGCTCTTCCTTCTGTTCGTCTCTACTTCATTTCACCATCTTTAGGATTTGTAAGTGGCAGAGCTTTGCTACCCTCTAAAGCAAAAATACACTGGGGAACCAAACCTGACAATAAAATAATTCCCATGATCACATGCTGCTCTCCAATGTCAAACTAGGGGTTTTGTTATTGTTTTGATTGACAGAACACGAGCAACAACATTGCATTCTGGGCATTTGAAGGATGGAGATTTAGTTATAGGGACTTTTATTTTGTAATGGTTTTTTTTATACATATTGGATTATATTGGACTCTACTGATGTCAATATTGTGCCTACGTTTCTTCTCCCAGCAGGGGTCACCACAGTGAATAATCAACATAAAATATGGTAAAGCTTTTTATACAGCCACATGATGCGGCATTATTGACAAAATCATTATAGAAGCCCAATGGCTTAGTAGTGTACTTTTTTGTGTTTGTCATGCACTGCTGCAAAAATACAAACACCTGTACGAAACAATTCAAAACAAACCTAATTATGCATTTCAGTAAATACACATGTGCATTTGCAAAATCCTGTCTTATTTGCAGTGTCACTGGATAATCTGTGTCAATTTGATTGGTAGTGTGCTGCCCTCTTCTGGCAATAAAGATGTAGTACACAAATGGATTTCTACAATCACCGTAGGTTTCTATAATGAAACTATGTAAAGCTCTTTATTGTTAAAGCAACATCAGTAAAAATATTCTTTAAAAAAATGTAATTAAACTTGATTAAGTCATCAGATGAGTTTATACAATACATAGGAAAAAGTAAACACTCTGCCACACTGATTACTTAACTGGATGCATACACATGGAAACGCACATAGATTTTAGGGACAGGAAGTAATCATTCTTCTTGAATAAAATAAGTGACCCATTTAGACGGAGAGAATATGTAAAACACTCTCACGGAACAGACAAAGCATGTCCTGGGGACACAACGTGGGGCTTGTGTATTTTTGGAAACACCTGTTTTAGTGAGCACGCTCATTTTCTGGAGGCTGCTCCAACATCCGGAGGGCAGCGCTGCCACCTGGCAGGTTTACAGCGTGATTATCTGCACGCTGGGAGCTTATTCCAGGCAACAACAGGGAATTAGAATATTAGTTCACGAGGACACCGAAGGACGATAACATCCTTGACTAAAACATACGCTAAAGAAGGAGGTCACGTCATTTGATACATTTTAATTATTCTGTTACCTTGAGCATTCTTACCCAGTTTTTTTTTATGCCAATCAAAACTGAAGCAAAAAATAATAATAATTACAAATACATTTTTGGAAGTTTTTAAACAATTTAGAATTTTTGAGGATCAAGATCACAGTTTTTACATTAACCGAGAATAAATGTATGAATCAATCAATACTACAGTATAAAACACTTTCCATACAATTTAAAATTTTGCAATTTTCAGCTTCGTTTGTTGATCCATAGCAGTTGTTCTGTGTTTTAGTAAATTAAAGATACCAGATGTTAGTGATGTTCGAAACATCTATGTATTAAAATCATACAAAAAACTGGATTTATGGGACAAATTTTGCCAACTTCTACTGAATATCGAGATTATTTCCAACAATTAGTTAACTAAAACTTAACATAAGTGAAAAATTACAAACTTCCAACAGATATTGTTCCCACAAACTCTAGACTCCCGCGAGAACGTCACGTAGTGCACCCTGGGACATCTCTGGACCATAATAATGAATTGGACAGATAACTTCAATTGAGTACCAGCATAGAAGAAGGCTGCATGTTCCCAATGAGAGAAAGACTGAAAGTCTAAACAACCGCTCTGCCTCGTTCAAATGTGTCCAACAGAAACACCTGGGTCCTGGAGTGGCTCCAGCTGTGTCCACCAGCTTGCATGTTATCAGAGGGATCAATTCATTTGACAGCTGTGAAGGTGCGCAAACCAAAGACGGTGCACACAAACTCAAATGAAGGCTAAGTAGAAGAAACAACACAGGTTTTGTGATTTAGAAGCATCGCCTGCCTCAGTGACTGCAATCTAATCAATAGAAAATGAGAAAAGCTTGAGAAAAGATGAATATGCATCATCTGGCTTTTCTTATTCATGACAAGAGTTATGTTGAGGCCTTTCTGCAGTTGGTGGATTTTCCCTGCAGTAAAATCTCCGGTGCAGACGTCATTAAGGAATCCCTACCGTGACATTGATGACTGTTTAATAGCATCTTGAATGATAACACAGCATAAACAATTTGTCTACATGACTGACAAAAGATCTCGCTGTGGGACGGCACTGACCCATTACAGCAAGCTCTGGGATTTGTTTTTTTTTTTTGATACAAAGATTCAACACAACCACTGGGATTGAGAGGCATCACTAATGAACAGCAGCAACAAAAGCTTATGCAGACACAAAATTAATCTCAATCTACATACGACCTTAGCACAGCCTCGATAAACAAGACGGAAGCGTAAATCAAAAATCTGAATTTTTACTGAACTAGGAGACTTAATTCATGCTGTATACATTTCAAAATTATACAATCAAACTGGGCAATGGCAGCCCGGGGTTTACTGTTTGTACAATATTTTAGTGGCCGTTTAAACAGCAAAAAAAAAAAACACCCATCCATAAATCTGACTTTTTGTGAGGCCATGTGGCCACTGTGAATGTATATCTTGATAAGTAATCAATAATAAGCTTGGTTCAAAGGGAAATAATTTCCTCGAGGTGGATGTCACGTCTGGTTCAATATCAGTCCGATCATTTTCCCCATTCCAGTAAAATCATAAATTCCGGTGTCCCAATGTGAAAGCATGACGGATCGATGCCGCATTAATACGTTTTCAGACGGCGTTGACAGCCAGAGCGGCTGTGGAGTCGTACACTACTCTGCTCTGTGGCGTGTGGGCAAATGTCAGGTCGAAAAAGTACAGCTAATGAGAGAACAGTGTTACTGTAGAGTCCAAATTCAAAAGACACATTCGAGTATTTCATGTGTGTGGAAGTGAATTTCATATTCTGAATATTTTAGGAACTTGACAATGTTCAAAATAATTATTCATTAAATAATGCTGCCGTTTTGAAATAACATAATTCAGTATTTTACCTTGAAATCATTTTCTTTTAAGTAAAGTGTTAGCTTTACATGTTATTACCTGTTATTTAAGCACAAAGATTATGGTCCAAATAATACTAAAATCACTGCTGCTGCTGTAAAATAAGGATTATGTCTCAGTATAAATGGACTATAAGTGATCTTGTTTCCATAAACTCAATAGTCCTTGACATTAAATATCTTAGATCCCTTATTTAGAAAAGACACCCGATGTAATCTTCAGCAAAGAAACTTTTCCTCCCCCAACAAGCATCTATGAAGTAAATCTGTGACATTTTAGTACCTTTGTTTTTTGGGGAGGCCCATGTGACGATGCGCCGCACCAGACAGCAGTTAAGAAGGAGTTTCTTGGAGACGCCATAGTCCTTACGGAGATGCTGAAGGTCCTCCCTCCACTGGGTTCTCTTGGTTGGAGTACTCATGGCTGAGTGATCACTATTGTGAAATACAGTATGTTGTTATTTCCAATTATAAAAGAAATACCCACTCAAAAACCCAGAAAGCCAATTTAATGAGTTTATTATTATTTTATAAAGGCCCGTTTTGACCAGTAAATAAAAATCCACATAGCAATTATTAGCCCTATAAATCAAAACGACCCCCAACATTCAACCAAATATCCACAGTCAGAACCTGCAAAGCACAACAAACTGCCAGTTGCCAAGTTGCGGCAAAACACTTGAGAGCATACATTATGTTAATTTTGTGTTTTGCCCCCCAGTTATGCATAACCGTACTGATATGCAAGACATTTCAAGTTGCCCTTTTGGAACTGGAAATGCGACCTGAGCCATTGTCATAATACTGAGACGCCTGACATCACTGTTTGCTTTCAATCCAGTAAAATAAACAAGGAGCAAACATCCTGATTTAGACCGATATACAGTACAGAAGTCCTAATGTAAAACTAGGAATTTATGGTACTGTTAAACTATGACAAAGCGAGTCCTGCATTACAGTCATGCGGGTAACTTCTATCATTACAATCCCACGTAATCCCATTTCAAAAGCCAAAGTTTCTCACATTAACAGAAGGTCAACTGGAACACTTCTCTCAGAAACCACTGAAGTCCAACTGCTATCGATGGTCACCATGTCCATCATCTTACCTCTCAGGCTAAAACACGACGTGCACGGTCTCTCTCTCTCCTTCTCTCTGCTCCCTCAGTCTGCAAGTGATCCTCAGGTTTCACACAAGCACTTTCCCTTTCCTTAGCCGATCAACAGAGTGTGAAAGGGGGTGGGAAAAAGAAGAGGAGGACGAGGAGGAGGAGAGTGAGGACTACTTTGTGAAAGTGAGACTGAATGAGAGAGGGAGAGAAAGAGAGAGAGAGAGAATTGCTGGTAGACAAGCTGTCTCAGGATAGTTTCAGGATGGGGGACCATACAAATGTTAGATTCAAATATCAAAAGGTAGAGGACAGCGTCAAAGATGCTGCTGCTGGTTCTTTGATCATCCGACATTTCACGAGCTAATGACAACCCTTCATCTCTTATACACACACAGTCTGGTTTCCATGGCTTAACCATGACTACTACTGGCCTAACCCAAACCTCCTCCTAACCATACATGTTTATATGTATCATTTATGTTATGGGGACTTGCTTTTAGGACACTGGAATGATTTTAATTCATGTGGACAGGGTTAACCCTAACCCACCTAAACAAAGTGTCATCCCTAAATTAAACACAATCCAGACTTAGCCCTAAACTTAACCAGTTCCCTGAGGACCAGGTTTTGGTCTCCATGAGGACTACTGGTCCTGACAAGGTCAGTGTTTATGCCAGAAAAGGTCGTAACGATGCAACTAATTCAAGTACACACACACAGAATATTTAATACAGTTTAATATTCACTTCCAGATTTAAAACAAGATGGGGGACAACTACATGACATCAAAACATTAACTACTAAACTGCAAACAGTACAACTTAATTGTTTCCAACATATACTAATGATCATTTTCAATAGAGTAATCGTTGATTATTTGCCTGTTTTTTTTCATGAAATGCACAAATGTCGGAGTTTCTGAAACTTAAAAAATGACATCATTTACTGTTATGGGAGCATATTTGCATTTATAAAGCTGAAAACAAATAAATTGTGGGTTTTTCAATTATTGCAGTAAAATACATCATTGTATCAAACTTGGATATTTTTGGTACTCCCAAAAGTCCCTAAAGCTCACTCTCTAAATCAAGCATGTTCTTGTAGGCTTCTTGTTCAGAGTGAAGACTTTTTTGTCACAGCTTAAACCCGTTTCAAAATTAGCACTGATGATTTTTGAATCTTAGCCTCATGTTCGCAGTAAAATATACTGTTTTCAAAATGTATATATGCTTTTTGTGTGAGAAGAGTCAGTCCAGACACAGGAACTCTTGTGCAAAACTTCCAGTTGAAAGGCAGAGAAAACAAGAACGAGACACAGAGAAATACAAAATTGTGAACATGCCAAAATAGGTGAGGAATTTCTGAATTTCAAGGGAAATGTCAGAAATATTCAAGCTGCACTGTTGTCAGTTTGAGGTTTAGTGAGAAAAAGTTTTTGCACAAAGTTTAACGTAGCATTAGTAATGGAGCTGAAACGATTAATTGATTACTAAATGAATCGACAACTATTTTGATAATCGATTAAATCGGTTTGAAGCTTTTTTCATGATTAAGACGATTCCGAAGCTTCTTAGCTGTGAGTGAATGAATATATATATATATATATATATATATATATATATATATATATATATATATATATATATATATATATATATATATATATATACACACACACATATATACATACACACACATATATACATATATATACACACACACACTGTAGATAACAAAGAAATCATTAAAAGTTAATCATTTTGGTTTGTGGACAAAAGACATTTGAGATCATCATTTCCAGGTTTGACGAACACTGATCAAAAATGTTTAAGGTTTTCTGTTATTTTATGGACCAAACGATTAATCGAGAAAATAATCAACAGATAATTATGAAAATAATCATTAGTCGCAGCTCTAATTAGTACACACAAACATATCAGTACATATCCAAATCATGATGAAGTTCACATTTTTTGGAATGTGTTTCCTCATCAACAATAAGACTTTGGGGACAGTGACTTTCTGCGGCACTGCAGAGTTTCACCATGACGCCCTTTTGTCACAAATAAAAAAAAACATCTTTCAATTTTTGCTTTGTCATTGAGCAATTTGGATTATTTTGCAATTAAATGTGGTGCCCTGATGTCAACTTCTGCATGCTGATGGTAACAATGCTTCACCCTCTTAGCAGAGTGCTTCGACAAGAGGGGCATGTTCACCACCTAATATTTTTCAGCATCTACATGTTCCAAGATGGCAGCAGGTAACGCAGCGGTTGACTGAGTAAACAGATGTATGAGAGGGTCAGGCACTGGAACGGTAGGCAAACACTACCATACCTGCAGAGTGAGCCGGAAATATCACCGACACCAAGACACCCGTCCTCCGATCTGTTAATATACCATTACAGTTTTAATGAACGACAATCATTATGTCACATACTTAATAGATTACATTACATTAACAGATGTAAAAACTCTGCATGTAGACATTTGAAATAAAATGATCCACACCACAGTGTCGCCTTTACCATATAAAGTTTACTACCCTGCATTTTAGTTTTAATGACTTCCGCAATATGCACTGCTCAGAGAAGTCGTTTTATTTATTTATGTCACACCATGCAGTATGTAGTAAACTGTCATAAATTTATGTACATTATATGCAAATGCTTTGTCCCGGGTCATGAGCCAAATGGGCTTCAGCTTACATTTAAATGCACATAACATTAATTACTGCACAGTGATGGATGGCTATGCTTAAGGGGAGACGGCAAGACTAAATCTAATAACTTCCCCTGAGATGAGCGGGGGCATATACTGTACCTGAGAAGACGGGGTGCTGGGAATAGAGCCACTGAAATTTCCCAGCATGCCAAGACTCACTCCCGATTGAAATGGGTGAACACATCGGTCGCAGTGTTATGGTGTGACATGCAGTCTGTGGCAACACTTGTTAGGTGAAGACATCCCAAAGTATGTCCACATCCTGAGGTCCTTGTCCCCGATACAGTGAATAATTTATGCACCATAAGAAACTGTTGCAGCTAATTGATATTCAATATTAGTTGAATACTCATCAGTTCCAAGTAGAGTTGACCTTTAAGTTACAACAAGTCTGAACACTTCCACACCTTGGTAACGACACAAGGTGTGGAATAAATTATACAATACTTAATTTAATATTAATAATATAAATACTTAAGGGTGAACAATTAGTAATTTTCAATTCTAAAATTTGAAACAATGCAAAGCAAATTGCAAAGGCTACGATTGCATTATAGTCAAGTATTCAGTATTTGGATGGTATCTAGGGTTGAACAATTAATCGCAATGTGATAAGAATCGCAATATGGGCTACTGAAATGTTCAAATAGCAGGAGGCGCAATATTCGTTAAAGCCAAAAATGTCTGTCAAAATACATAATAGACTGAAAACTTCTGTAAAAATGTCACACAGAAATCATTGTTTTTTAACAAAAGTGAGAATAATTATTGAAAAAAAAAGTCCTAATTCCATCGATTTTTGTGAATCACATCGCAATTTCTGTCAAAGTAATTGCACTTATGTACAAATATGTACAGTCTGTCCAGTGGTTATGCTAAATCATGTTTTACATTCTGTAACACACTTATGAAGCTCATCTTAAATCTGACTTACATAATTCATTCCACTTAAGAAACACAGTTTTATAAACACATGCTGTCAATGTAATCCGGATATCGGATATACAGGAGTCAAAAGGACACAACCGTACCGTGGGCAACATCATAGGTGGAAGCAAGTGAAAAGCTGAAACAGCCCTCATGACGCCTCATATTCATGATGAGTCATATTTCAACAATACAGGTAAATCGACACAGTTGCAAACCAGAAAACATGCTCAGATTAAATTCACATGGGCTGCCTCTCATGTAACCGATACCACACATCCTTCCACCAACGAATGAAAGCCAAGACATTTCCCATCCGGTGAACCTGTTAGCAAAAGCAAAGCACTGGGGTTGCAAAATTACAAGAAGTTTAAAAATTGGACAGTCTCCATGGGAATTGACAGAATGAAGTGGACACTTAAAAAAATGAAGGTTGGGAACTTCCGTGTAGTTGGTAAATAATATTGCAGCATAATCTTCGCTTAAAAAAAAACAATTTGATGCAAACACAACTGAATATCAAGGCTATTCCTCGATCACAGGCACATAGCACTCTTCTTGCTGAAGGGCTATTAAGGCCACACCCCCTGCATGCACTCTGCATGACTCCATCTAATGCTCGGAGGATTTCTACAATAGAAATCTGAAGTATTGAAGCTACGTTACTTGGCCCATGGCATGTTCATGCAACGATCATGTTTTTGTTGTTCAGGGATAGAATTAAGCTTTGATAAAGTTCTATGTTTGCATGCATGTCCGCTTATGATAAAGCTAAATGTTTATATTTGTATATGACACAGTTGCATTAAATCATACACATTTTCCAGTTAATTCTCACAAAATCTTTCCAATATTCCCCAAACTAAAATTCCCATGGAAAGTTTCCAGAAATGTATCAAGAATTCCCCACCCCTTTGCAACCCTACGAATTAGAACTGAACATGATCCCACAGCATCTCAGTGAACCATAAAGAATTCTGGAGAATAAGTTGTCGGGAGAGTAGATGGCAGAAACGTTCAGGAAGGTTCACTTCACTGACACTTAAGCCATTTTCACACTTAATATTCCGCCAGACTCTGCGGTTCAACATTAAATGTTAATGTGTTTTGTGTTTGTAGTGTGATTACGGTGCAATAGTTAGCACACACAATATCATTTGTTTCCATCTATTAAATCGGATGCAGTTTGTGCAAACAAATGGTTGATATTTGCATTGCTTTGATTAGAAAAGCAATTAAAAAAAGCGAATAAAAAAGGCATTAAGACAAAGCTGCTCAACTTCCCAATTACGTGTACTATTTCAGCTTGGAGGGTAAAAAGGAAAAAAAACCTTTTACTGAATAATTGACAGCATTATATAATTTCCATTTTACCACAGGCCATCGAGTAAGGTCTCTTTTTTAAAAAGGTACTTAAATTTATGTCCTCAGTTAGTTAGCACTTCAAACCAGTGAAGACCAGCATCCCAAAATAGTTTGGATTGTTATTGCCCTTTTATTTTTCTTGACATTGATCCATCTACCATTTTTCTCAATCTCACTCAACTGCCTGCTCAAACAAGTGTCTTGCTTGTGGATTAGATTTGGCACAGCGTCACACAAATGAATGTCCCTCTATAATTTTTTTAAAGCCATAGTGACATAATGTTGGGGGGAAAATAACTAACCAAACGCTCATAATCCTGCTTTATCCATTAAACAAAAAAAAAAAAAAAAAAGATGTGTTTAAACAAACCTCTGCATTTTCATGAAGCTCTGCATGGATGGTAATAAAAGTGGCGCCCATTACAGAAGCCATTACCCCCATCAAAGAAGGTCGCCATCGGCAACACAACATGAAATTAGCTTTAATTCTATATTCATTAATGTTCTCCACAACGTTAATGAGTTCAGTGCCTTTATAAGCGTAATGTAAGTGCTTCAACATGTATGGGTTTCTATATTTTAAATCTTTTGAAAATAAAATTAAGTCATTCCAGTATTAAGTATTGACACGTAGGGCTGCATAATTGATTCATTAATGATGTTAATTAATCAAATGTTTTGTTTTGTCCAAAAACTGAAAATAGGTTTTACTGATGTTGCTGTTATATGGAGCAAAGGAACCAGAACATATTCATACTTAAGAAGCTCAATCAGCAAGAACAATTAATCGATTGTAAATATTTATCTCTAATTAGGGCTGCAATTATTATTTATTCTGCAACTGTTTTGATAAAGAATATCTATATCAAAGGAAAACCTATTTTTACACTAAATTATTTCTTGCTGCTTATTTTTGTTGCAGTCAACCTATTTGCAAGTCATAAATGCCCCAGTTTCACCAACTGTGCTTTTACAGTCAGTGTGTAGTGGCATGGAAAATAGTCACACATGTCAGGAGCAGATAGTCATCACTAAGCCCGAGGATTCACTATTCCTCGTTTTTACTATCTGCCAAAAACAACATTTTCTTTTTTAATTACTGCCTCATCCTTACCTGCCAAAGAAATATTATAAACACACACATACATCAAGTTGAGCCAATGAAGAACCACTCTGTCACAGGGTGATGTCATCATCATAAACCAGAGTGCTCATTATATTTTTGAAATCAGCTGCGGTTCTGCCATCTTTCCTTTCCAGGTCCAATGTCATGGAGGTTAGATCTCAAAAACCTTGTGGTTCAGTGTTAGCAGGTCAGTCACAGCAGGAGCAGACAGAAGACACACTGAGCTGTGTGCAGCCGGGATATCTCTAAGCCTCAGTCCAACACACACACACACACACACACACTTCCTCACACACCCACCGTGACCTTGTCCTCCAAATGGGGGCAGCTAAAATTAGCGGAATGCATGAGGGGAAAAAAAATCCCTGTGGATTCAATAAACTGCAATGCAGTGTTTACAGATCGGCTCATCTTAGTGACGCACACTCCATGTGTCACATGTATTCTTCTTTTTGAAACACGAGAGGCCTATTTAAGGGATTCCTGCGGAAACACTGGTTGTTCACTTATTCATTTCAGACGACCTGAAATCGAGCCGTGGCCAAGTCATCGGATAGCAGGGAGCACAGGAACCATCAGTGTCAGATTTACAGAGAATACAAGGCGTCTTTGCATCACCATGCACCATTAACGAGTCTGGTTAAGGAGCCCCACTGTCCCAGAATGCAACTGGCTTATTCTAATTACAAGCATCAACAGCTTCAGGTGCGTCATCTAATCGAAAAGGCCACGCAAGGTAATTGAAAACGGGTTTGGCACCCACCGAACAATCCTGCTGATACAATTACACATCAGTCACAGGATCTGTTCATTATCATGCTTCAATTATGCTCCAGTTTTAATCGTTGCACAAATAAGTGTTCAGCACTTTCTAAACGGGTAATTGACAAAGCTCCGGGCAGGAGGCGAGTCAGCATAATGAAAGTGAACAGTGTGGACAGTCCATCAGTTCACACTTAAATGCTTGATTCCACACTTGCCGCCTCCTCCTCCACGTGTTAAATGGACTGTGGCGTGATGGCCAATAGCATCCAGTTCAGGACAAATAAGAGAACCAAAACACACTCGGTGTATACACCGACACTGGCCACTGTATTAGGTACACATGCTTAACTACTCGTTCAGCAGTCAAGACGAGCTGCTGAAGTTCAAACCGAGCCTCAAGTTTTATCCACTTTGAACGTAGCATGGGGGTTTGGCTCATCAACATTAAATCATAAAAGAAGACATGCAGGAAGTAATAAAAACACACTGTTAAAATGAAATAAGTGAAAGACATACAAGAAAAGTTTAATTAACAAAGCATTCAAATGGACACAGATTGAGTTAAATTGGATGGATTAAAAGCTTGGTCACTTTGTTTAGAAGACATATCGCACTTAGAATAAAGGAGTTCTTCAATATATATTTGGTTGCCAGGGGAACTTTGTAGCACCAAACAGCTCAAACTCACTGTAATTGGAATTACCAATTATTTTGGTTGCTGTTGAAAGCTGCATTTCAGAAACTGCTGATCTACTGGGCTTTCTCCGAGCGATAATAAGCCTTATTGATGCCAGAGGTCTGAGAAAAATGACCAGACCGGTTTGAAATGATAAAAAGGCAATGATAACACAAGCAGCTCTGTAAGAAACAGGACAAAAACGGGCGCTTTGTACCTAATAAAGTGGCCAGTGAGTGCATTCTGCCAACTGAAAGTTGCACACACACCTTTCAAACAAGCAACAACCTCACACAAAACACCGCACACACCCAGAGACATATGTCGAAAACCTTTACGATTCCCCTGTCCCCTGTGTGTGTGTGCGTGTAACTGTGTGTGTGTGTGTTGTTTTTCCCGAGTCAATGTGCTGGATTGGCTCCATAAATTATTCAGCTGCAGTGCCTGCTATCTGAAGATAACAGTGGCCCTTTATCGGTCAGAGTGTTATACAGAGACACTGCACTGGTGACTAAACAAACACCTGGCGGGATTCAGAGCGTCCTCTGTGTGAGGATGTGTGTGCTGTGCTGGCACTGAAGCATACAGAGGTATATGGTCTAATCTGACTGCAGGTTGTTTTTTTCCCCCCCCCGAATACACAAATTTCCAGCTCATCCAAAAGGACAGGGTTTTGCTGGTGCATAACATAGTATTCCTCTGCATTTTGACCCATCCTAGAATTAGGAGCAGTGGGCTGCCACACTGAGTGGCGCCCGGGGAGCATTGGGGGTTGGGTACCTTGCTCAGGGGTACCCCAGCCCTTTTTGGCCGGGTGGGGATTTGAACCGGCGACCCTCCGGTTACAAGTCAAGTTCCCTTTCCCCTTGGCCACAGGCTGCCCCAAATGATTAAATGAAGATTTATCAGAAATGGCAGGTTAGCTGCCATTTCATGTTTACATGTATGGCATTAGAAAATAAGGCCATGTCATCGGCTTAATTGTCATTTATGGAGCAAACTGTGTACAAATAAAATTATTTTCCTTTGTTCAGTGCAAAGTTTCCATCGTCTAAATTATTAACCTTTCCTTTTTAGTTTTTGACAGTTGGTTGGACAATTTATGCAGGTCAAAAAAAATAGTTTGACCTTCTATAGATAACACAAACTACATAATAATCAATAATTGCATTAATTGCATCCCCTAACCCTTATGAACAACTGTATAATTCTACCCTATGGGTGTATTCCAATATAGTATTTGTGCATCAATAACATCAACTTAATACTCATGCAACAGCAATCACTAACCAGAGCTTGACAGGTAAAAGTCACCCTCCATTGTGCAATTAAAAAAAAAATAAAATAAAAATGAAAGCTTGCTCACTGTGTTCACAGTATCTGTGAAAAGCTCATCCTTTCCGCGGTGTCACTTTCTCTGTATGGCCACTTGGTGTCAGCCTTGCACACTACATTGAAGCCTCAGCTTCCAAACGGTTGTTAATGTTCATCCCATGATTTTCAAAGTTGAATGGTCATTGACATGACATTGGAAAAAATAAACTACAGATAATTACTTAAGCTTTTTAAACAGCGACTGTTGTGCAAACTGATACTTTTCTTCCTGTCTATTTTCAGCTCCATGTATCAATTGACATTTGTCTCTGTTGGTTTGCTGCTTCACATGCCGTCATCTCCAACTGGAATTGAATATGTTCAGTCTGGTGTCATTATGGAGTCTATATTAAGGGCTGGCAGTACCATATAGGACATGGACATTTGGAGGGACAACAGCCCAGAATAGACCTTTGAGTCCACCCACTTGGACCCCGCAGGAAGACAGACGGACACTCCAGTTGGCCACTCATGCCAGGCCAGCCCTCCACATATGGCCTGCATGATGTGCGGCTCTGACACCATTTCATCTTAGAGTCCTTGGCAAGACTCATCCTGCCGATTCTTGGACGAACGTTTCATCACTTGTTTTTAAAAAGTATCTCTCAGAAAAGACAGGGGACTGAAACATGATAAAGTTCATGAGATGAAAATGAGCTCACAAGCACACAGCAAATCTTAAAAGTAAAGCAGAGTACTGAATGGTTGACTCGTGTCCCAAGATGCACTGGAAGGCAGGAACACACACACACGCACGCGCACACACACGCACACACGGTCGGCAATAAGAACAGTGAAGCAGTGAACAGATAGCTATAAATAGTGATAAACACCGTCATGTTGAAAAAGAAAATCAATTAAATCACAGGGAATGATGCAAACAGATCAGGTCACCCGTGCTTTTAACTCCTTAGTTGTGAGGATGTAAACAAATTAAGTATTTATAAGTATGTGAAGATAACTTAAATGAAAAGTTAAGGGAAAGTTGTGAGAAACTTTGAAGATGTTAATCTTATCCTTATGGTCCCTTGCTTACAAAAAACAACCTTTTTTAATTTTATCCATGTTTTTGATCTGAGGCCAAGAATTGCTACTCATTAGGCATCAGCTGTCCAAAAATGTCAAAAATATATCTATATCATGCATAAGATAAGACATTGTGGATTTTGGATATCTGGAGATAACTTCTCCTGGTTTTAAATGTTGAATTGTTAATCAAAATTTATTTATTTATTTCATTTATGACATACACTAAATATTATAGATTGATTAAAAATATTTTTTTAAAAGGCACTTAACACTTTCTTTTAAGCCAAATCATTTAAATACTTACCATATTTATAGTCAACGTCATTGTTTCTAACACACGTAAATATCTGTCATTTAACATTAAAAAGCCAAAGAAATAAAGCAAGTATTATCTGAAATGGGGGGCATATAATGTACAGTACAAGCCTGAGGCGGGAAACTTGAAATCCTGATTGTCCATTTAAGCAACTTCTGTTGCACTGTTCCAACTGTTACAGGACCTGGGGCAAAGACCCTCCCGTCAAGAATGTCCTTTGTTCATCACAGTCACCCTCTATTTATACGTCACTGTCTTACTCCACGTCACCCCCCCTTTAAGCCTCTGTATCCTCACTTGACCCTCGTTTTCCCTCCACACCTCCTTGCCTTGTTCTTCTCTGGCTGCACTCCCAAGGCAGATGGGTCCATGCAAGCATATGCTCCCCCACCCCGTCTCTCAAAAGGGAAAACAAACGCTCGATCCAAAGCAAACAAAATCTGTCAGGGACGAGCGGGCGAGTTCATGGTGCAATTAATCCCGGTTTGGCCAAAGACCAGCATCTCTTCAGGTGGAGAGGAAGCACACAGGTGGTTAACTTAAATACTTCTTCTTAAGGAGTCCACTAAACTGCATAATGCAGTATGATTTTAAGACCATCTGATGTGTTGGAACTGTTCAGCTGTGAATCTATTTATAGAAGGAAATTAAAGCTCGGGAAACAGATCCC
This sequence comes from Solea senegalensis, assembly GCF_019176455.1. Lineage (NCBI taxonomy): Eukaryota > Metazoa > Chordata > Actinopteri > Pleuronectiformes > Soleidae > Solea > Solea senegalensis. The sequence goes on from NC_058023.1 coordinate 14,920,937, forward strand.
AAATTAGTCTAATCCTCACTGATTTCTTGACTCCAAACCCTTGAAAAACAAGTAGGTAGGAAGTAAGTTAAAGAAAGAAAATTTCCACAAATCACCCAAACCCACTGTTATAAATATTTCACGAGGTGTAAAAGGGCAAATGTCAAAGTAAGAAATGATGTGTACATAATCTTCCTTTACCCACTCTGCAATTTGGTCCAATTATAAATTCTCCTTTGCAGAAAAAAGTAATGGTAGGTGATATTGAGTTGCATCCCATCTCTCAGACTTGCCTGTAAAAAGCTAAAAACACATCGTTCTGCCGGCTGACAGATTTGGAGCAGTTTCCTCAATGTGTACTTTTGCTTCACTGTGATCTCAGCACCGCCAACTGTCAGATACTGTGGAAACACACACACAAACTTCTTGATACTGTGAACGCTCCAAAATGTACACTATGGTTTACTTTCACTATGAAAGAAAGAAAAAAAAATACAATATTGCACTAATATCACTAAAATGATCCAAATTACCCCACATGAAAATAATCATCTACTACTCTTTCAAAACAGGAAGCTGAATCTTTCAAAACCACAGGATTAAGTTGGTTTTGTAAAACTATAAAAACATAAAGATATGAATAGAAACATTGCTTGAGTCAAAGTACACAAATCTGTGTCTCAAACATTGACTCAGTGCTAAAAATAGAGCCGGTTTTTCGTGGCGTGGACTCAACCAGATACAGAAAGTTTGCGCCGAGTGTCTGGTCGATGGTAAATTGATTGCATTCCTCACACCATGAATCCACCGCCATAGCCCCTATGTCCTCAATTTGACATTTCATATGGAAAGTCTACGTTTATAATTACAGTCTATGGTCTGACAAAGCTGGTTCACTATGTAAATCATGGTTAAATCACCACGGTAACTTATGGTGAAGTTTGTTTCCAGAGTGGGTTAGATTTGAGACAGAACTGATTTCACAAAGACTGACTTCATAAACAACTACTCAGCAGAAACACTCTAGCATTTTCATAGTTTGTTAATCATCAGGCAAAAGCAAACACAAAACTAATATACAATATTTCCTGTGTTTACTTAATGCTTATCCATTGCCTAAGTTCAGAAATTAAAATAAAACCCTATTTTCTCAGCAGTGGCTGAACATTGAAACTTTAGGGTTTCATAAACGAGGTAATGACGCAGATACACACACACACAAACACAGCGTTAATTGGAGCTTCCGGTCTATGTGACCTTTAAGAAAAGAACTTCCCAAAATGAATGCACTCAAAGCTGGGGGGAAAAAAACCAAGGGTCCACTCGGCTAGTTGTGAACCAGCTTCACTGTAGACGTATAGAAAGAACACACAAATATATTGGGACCTGGAGTGCAGCCTGACCCAATCATCTACATCCACAGCTTATGCCCACACGTTGTGGGCATAAGTGTGGTTATCTATGTTGTATCAGCTTAGACCAGTCTGATAATGCCCCTCTGACCAGTCTCATCAATGACACATCTGAAGTACAGTGACCAGATGATTTAAATCTCAGAAGACATTGATACTCAAAACAGCCACTCCGGCACGAAGAATCCTGCCACAGACCAAGTCTATTTCAGTATCTGATGTGAACATCAATTGTGTGTCCTGACCTTTATTTGCATACGTTTAAGCACAGTATTGCTAACTGGATAATTGTGGGAATACACATGCCAAAAAAAGAGTTTCAGTTGAGCACTCAGCTGTTGAAGTGCAAAACATGGTGCTAGCCGTGGTGCTGAAAGTAGCACTCACTCTAAATAAAAAAATAAATTTAAAAAAAACTTCAAGGAATGCTTTTCATATATGTCATCTCTGTGAATCTCAGGGATACTGTTGTAAAAGAGAAGAAAATGTCTCGGGGAGCTGTTGGCAGGCAGTGACAGAAGTTGCAATGGTGAGCTGAGCTGGGAGAGCTTCAAGCTCCAAGCTACTGATGCAAAAGAATCACTGCAGCAAGGAAGCAGCTCCTGGGAGGATCAACTCATGGCTGGGTGGCTGTAGCATTTTTCTGGGCAATCATTATATTTTAAGATTTTCCCTAGAGGTGGAGGCTTTAGAGAGTGAGGGGAGAGCAAATGATGTATATCATGATAATGATTTGTTTCTCTCGATACGATTGTCGAGTGAATCCTGAGCTTTGTGAGTTTGAGTCAAATGCTGCACAATCTGCCAATTAGTTGGGAGTACCGATGGCAATAGACAAGGAAAAGAGTGAGCGACTTTCTGCTTAGGATGAACTACATTAGTCCCAAATATTTCAGGTACAATTCCAAGTAAACAGGCATCCATGCTTGACATTAAAAGCAATAACATGCTATCTATGCAGTATCCTCCACAACTGAGTAATGGAAAACAACTGGGACAATAGAAGGTAAGTCTTGACTATCACTAATGACTCATTATGGTCTGAAGCTGTCACAATTAATCCAGCTACTACTCGACTGATCTAAACAGTTATTTTTCGATTGACACGTCAGTTCCAGAGAAATGAACCTCACCATCAGAATCTTTCAGGGACTCGTATCCAAAACAAAGACATTAGTCGTCAATTATGTGTGCAAAACAAACATGAACCTGAGCCAGAAATGATGAGCTGTTAACCACTCTGCTGGCACGAAGAGAGAAAGTGAGGAGGACTCTAACTGACTGATCACTATCCTGGATGCTGGCCAATTACTGTGGAAGCGAGAACTCAGCGGAGGATTTGTACAAGGCCACTATAATCCACTATTTCCAACAGTGTACATATATTTTGACTGATGCTCATTTTCAAATAGTGTGTGTGTGAAAAATGTGGGCAACATAAACAAAAAAAGAATATCTTTACAACCAAAAATTGCTTGAATTTCTGACAAAGAACACCAGAAACCCCCGTTTTCCTTTCAGAAGAAGGCAAAAGTCAGACTTCACAGTTACTCAACACTGCAGAAGCATGCACAAATGACACCAAACTCCAATTAAAAAAAAAAAAATCAATTCAATGCTGCCTTTCAACTTTCATTTCAACTTTCACTAATTAAATGACTGGACAGCCAATATTGCTGCAATGTTAAAGTGAAAAGCAGCAAAAGTTGGATGGTCTTCATCAAATTATGGTTATTGTTACATAAATTACAAGCCGATTAAAAGAGTGGTGTTATCTTCACACACTTAAGTAAAACCAGAGAAGGAGTAGATATTTTTTTAACACAAATCCAAGACAATATTAAATTGACGTTGTCGTAAATGGAGTTTGGTGGAGGTGCTCTCCAACGCAAGACAACGGAGCCATACATCAATCAATCAATCAATCAATTAAAGGTAAACGATGCATAAAACATGCGACTCCTGTCCTACCAGGTGAAGAAACAGCGGCGTCAACCCGGCCAGAGACGGTCTCCACTCGCTTCGCCTCCATCGTTTTGTCCGCAGGTTCACTTTTCCGCACGAAAGAACCACGTTTCAGCCACAGGAGCTCGTCAGCACACGCGTTTGCACAGCTGATACCACTTGCTGCTCATTTAACTCCAGCAAGTTTCGCTGTGAGGAAAAGTGAGAGCAGACAGGAGGCGCGAGATGGAAAACTGCTGCTCGTGCACGCGGCTCCAAGCAGCGGGGACGAGCACAAGTGGGTAAACGTGCCAGCGCTCCTGCTGGTGATGCTGAAAGGTGTGGTCTTCATCTGTGGTCTCCAGTGTGGCACCAACTGAATACACCAACAATAAGTGTATTTGCATACGTTTATGATAAGCTTCAAAATAAAATAGTGTTTTTTTGCTTAAGACTGTGAAATTTGTATATGAGGCAGCACATGGCCAAGTTGGCTAAGTTGGCTATTCTTGACCAGCCTGCTTAAAGGGTAATTGCAATTTAGAAAATAAACGTAAATAAGTAAACATCATGCATGCTTTTATTTTGAAGCCGACCTTTTCCCTCAATTTGCATACATGTGTGCGTGCGTTTGCAAGTAGCTTAGTGTAGTGAGTGGAGGACAGCTTGCTGTTTTTAAAGATTACAACTTGAATAGCGATTAATATTTTATTCACTACTGTTTTGATCGAATAAACAATAAATAATGGTGTGTTTACCAAGTCTACTTTGCCAGTCACAAGCTAAGTTCAAGGTCAAGGGCTGGGGTATCTCTGAGCAAGGTACCCGATCCCCAATCATCAGGAAAAGCATGTGGTGTAAATAACTTCCTGCCAAATCAAATATGAAATTTGACATAGAAATATTGGTGGATCAGTGAGAGAGCAGGTGATTCACTATAATAATTGATTTCCTCATAAGGAGAGGAACCTGGGTTTGAGACGGGGTCAGAACAAGGGCCTCTCTGCATGGAGTATGCATGTTCTCCCCGTGTGTGCGTGGGTTTTCTCCGGGTTCTCCGGCTTCCACCCACAGTCCAAAAACATGCAACATGGGGATCAATTTACGCCAGCTGAGACTGGCACAGCACCCCCCACGACACTCATGTGGAGGATAAAGAGGGTGGAAAATAGATGGATGGATGCCACAGGCTGATATTTAACTGTCATCCAGTTTGACCAGATATTTTTCCAGAACCATTTTGGGGTCAAAAGCAAATGCTGTTTACAGAGATGAGCCAATAAGTTACTGGTACTGGGTGAGATATCGGAAAAAGAAAAACATACGATCCAAAATATGACATGAATAAAGCACAGACTGTAAGAAAAAAAAATAGCAACTGAGTCAGGTTGTGGGCTGTTTATTTCTTCTTTATGGGAGCGGGATATTTAGACAGTTACACAGTTGGAGCATTATGTTTTGGAAATGGCTGACTAGGTGACCGTGCATCAGCACTAATGTGCTATTTAAAATATTGTGTTTGGCTCGATGGTTATGATATCAGAATCAGTTCTGTACATGAAAAAGATCCACCCCTACTGTTGAATTGTTGTAGATTTATTTATTTACTGTTACATTATGATTTCATTCTCAAGAGGCATTTTGGGATTCAATGTAAATCTTTCTCCAGGGCTCTATTTCACGATTTGACACAGCTGTGAGTTTGAGGTTAAGCTACAGCATTGACCGCTCTCTTAAATGTTTTCTCTAAGTTTGTGGTATGAAAGCGCTCTTTTGGGAAAACCTAGTATCCTCTGCAGAACTCTTATGGCTGAATAGGAACATTCTGCTGCAGCCAGGTTCCAAGAGCTTGTGGGAATCTTTTTTTTTTCCAGAAAGGCAGAAGAGACATAAATGCACACAAGTAAACAATCACAGTTCTGGTTAAAAAATAGTTGTTGGTTTCTTTTTACAATATGGTCAAATCATTGTTCCTCGGTGCATTATAACTGCTCACTCTGCATATAGCACTTCCAGTGTCATAACTGTAGCATTTGCATCCACTGAACTACTAAAATGTGGTTTGTTTAAGTCAGTGCAGTGGTTCTGGGATTGTTCACAGTATTTTCAGCACAAACACAAACAGCCTAGAGCAGAGGTGCTAAACTGGTGGCCCACGGGCCCTCTGCAGCCCCCAAAACGATTATTTTATTATTAAGTACAGCATACATCATTCCTTTTCAAAACAAGCACTTATACTTTGAAATTGTGTGAAATATCATCATGAATATCTTAACTGCAATGCCACTGGACTATTGTCATAATTTTAAGCTCATATTGCTACTGAGCAATTATTTTTTTGGACCAGTGTTGACCAGTCAGGTGTCATTTTATTTTGACGCCCCTGGTTTAGACCAAGTCAAAACACCTCACTGACACACAGCAAGAGGACAAACATCACTGCTGCTGCTGCTGCTGCTGCTCACTCTTTTTCCCTCTTTCCTTCACACAGCTTAACTGCAGCATAAACATTACATAATTTGTCAAACACATCAGTATGTCTGTGAACACCTCGGTGACAATTAAGATTGTCCACATGTGCCGCAGCCGCACAAGGAAATCAGCCCAACAACAAAGACCGCAATGGAAGAAAAAAGAAAGAAAAAAGATCAGCCCAAAAATAAACCAGTCTGCCTCTGTCAACATTTTTAACCACAGAGCACATCTGTTTCACGGCAGCAAAGGGACAGAGAGTTCTCAACAGAATGTGCAACCGTGTCCCAAGAAAACCACAAAGAGTGGAGTTTTCCTGTTGCACAGTGAACACACGCTTCCATTAAACGCGACAAAAGCTTTAGACAAATCGTTAAACGGGATGAAACATTTGCTGAGCGGCTTTGAAAGGAAACTGCTGACACTTGTCAAAAGCAGGCACCTCGCTCTTCAAATTATTCTGATCGAGTGTTTGACTAAGAAGCGGGTTTATTTTTAGACATATTTATTTGGAGAATATGCTTGAAACACGCGCAGCTGATTCAAGTGGCCTGCTTAGTACTCACAAGGTCCAGATGCCTGACGTGGATTTAAGCAAACTGTCAGTTATGCAATAACACAGAGAAAATCTGCACGGTTTAATACATCGATATTGTATTTTTACTGTTTTAAGGTCCTGCAAGAATCTCTCTATTGTGCTTTGAGTTGACAATTTTGACATTTGATTGACTCTGACTGGGCCAGTGTCACACATTATACGCTACATGGCTAACATGAGCTTTTATTGCCTGAGAATATAATGTTAAAAAGTCGGTCTTGTGCCGTCTGACACCAACAACTTTTCCTTGAAAGTAAAAAACACATTGTGCAATATCAGTGCAATATCCTGTGTGAAATCCTGCACACTGTCTACTCTGTACAAACTATGCCCATGATGTTCTGGTTACAGTTCTCATTGCTTATTTTTTTAAACATTTTTTATGTATCATATATTCTGTTCCACGATGTCCACAAATTTGCCCTTTGTGGAACAAATCAATATATCTCGTGCTTGTTGTTACACATTGTACACATTTGATTTTAAATGTTGTGAAATGTGTATTTGGTGGAGTGCGAGATGAGGAGGTCAGTATCATAGCTTTAAAGATGTCCATGCGGCTGGCTTGATTTTAAATTGAAGAAACACATAATAACCAATAGAGTTGGAATTTGTTTTGTTTTTTTATAATTGATCTTCTTTGACTAATGTTGTCTTCATTTTGCTGAGTAAAAAGAACCTCTTTTACGCAAATAAGTTAGATACGGTCACATCCTCAAAGCTTCATTTCAAGCCCTACAGTGCACTGACAAGACAAATGCATTCCAATAGACAACCTCCATTTTCCCAAGATGTGTGTGTGTGTGTGTGAGTGAGGGCCAGTGTCTGCATCTGTCTCCGTGAACAATGACTGATACCGTTTTTTTGGGGTGCCTATAAATAACAGAGCACCTGGACAGTGGGATGAAGCCAAGATGTGCTCAGACAGACTGGCACAGGTAGATGGATGGCAATGTGAGGGCATTAATGAGAGCAGAGGTCTGCCGACACGTGGGGATGAGAGTCCTGCAGATGGCTTGATGTCATCATTATATGACAGTGTGTCTGTGGAAAAAAAGATGGAAGACAGCACACTGGAGACTGATAGTGCCTCGTTCTTCCTAATAATCACAGAGAGAGTTTGGGGTAAAAAAGCAGCATCAAATCCATGTAAGCCAGTTGTCAACTTTGCATTCACTCTCGCTGGTAATACATCTTAGATCATCAAGTAAATATCTATTTCTGCCCGTGTCTGATCATGTTCAAAGTCTATTTATATTTTTTTCTATCACTTTGATTTATTTCCGCATATAAACACACTCCTGTTCAGTGAACACTGCTGTGGGTTAGGGCAAGGCAACTTTTTTAACACTTTACAGTTCAAGAAAATAATCATTTTGGAAGTCTTGTGTAATTTGAAAGATCTACATGGGAGTTGTGATTTCTGCTGAGTGTTGTACAGAATTCATGTATCAGTACTAAGTTTTTTATATTTCTAACAACTTTTACTCCACTACATCAAATGACTTTGGATACTCAAGTACAGTAAGAGTCACATACTTTACTCAAGTGATATTGTAAAAGTTGACTTCATTCAAGTCATTTTACTCAAGTATCCCTTGTACGTAAGACTGCATACACTGGATGCCAATTAAGGCACTTACAGTATAGGAAAAACAACTTAGGTAACAAATTAACTTAACTTATTACCTCATTAATGTGCTGTTATGTCAAAGGTAGTTTTAGAGAGAGGAAAGAGCATCATTTGGAAACTGGAACATGAACATGAACATTAAACTATCACGCTACAGTTTGACTATACTACAGTATAGACAAGAGAGAAACACAGGGGACATGGTTGCTCTGAAATATTAAGAACAAGCCCCTTTTTTTCATACAAAGAAAGTATGTTCAGTGTTTTGTCCACGACGAGGACACCGACTGAAGTTAGAAACGACCCTTTCACTTGAGGAAAAAACCTGCTCTTTCATGCTTTCTCCACCTTCACTTCATTTAAATCCGGACACCTAACCTGGGAAACTTTTGCAGTTTCAGCATTAAATCGCAGTTACTTTGCAAAATGCTAATTTGCAGACGGGATGTGACTAATCCACGTTAGAGAAAATGATGTGCAAATTTCATCTTCAGATTGATCACTTTCCGGTAGAGAGAGAGAGAAATTAGCATTTAAATCTATCAGCTTTTTCCAGCAATGTGTGTGACCATTTTATATATTATATATTTATACATTTTATATATATATGTATCTGTGTACATATATATATATACATATATGTATATATATGTACTGTGTATCAGCATGTTGTTTAAATAGTGTCCTTCAACATTTAAATGAATGGGTGCAGACATATGCTGGATAGATAAATCATAGCTGCTAATTTTGCTTTAATCTGTACATGTCAAATCTGGGAGGTTTTCGTCACAGGGCAGGTAGGAAAATAAATAAATAAGTGAAATCACAGGCAAGGCCACCTAATTACAGTCAGCACAGTCAGATGGCTTTACTTTCCTGAAAGTATCAATCTTCATTCCAGTGGCAAGTATCCACAGCAGAGCCAGATGCTTCCTCCAGGCGCCACGGGCAGCGTTTGGAAAACGTAAACACCGCATCATTTGTCTGACGTTGGTCGTCCCTCAGCCTCCTGGTGTGAGAAATTGTGCTCACACCTGTTCCACAGAGGCAGAAATTGAGTGAGAAAGTCCAGCGCTGTGTATACTTATCTGTAACTGATGATCTGTCATTTCTGAGATACATGATCTCACCCAAAGACTCTTTGGATGAGATGAAGAAAACATTTAAATGACTTGATTTTGTCTTTATCTTAATTCATTATCGATTTCTGCCCAAGGTGCCCCTGTGATCTGAAAGCACAGAGAGATACTATCAGTTTATTTGCCTTGACGAGGTCCTCTCCCTGTCCCACACACACACACACTCAGAGCACAGACATCCTGAGATTGTCATTCCCGCCTCGCTGACAGCCCGAGATGAACTTTTTAACAGATGGTGGTGCTGAAGAACCTTGGCGATTATTTGAAGATCACTCTTTCACGCCTCAAGGGAATCAGAGAGGCTGCCACTAATCAAGGCGTAACCGCTCTCTACATAATTCAAAGGTCTTATTATAATTTGTCACACCCAAGATGGACTGGGCGATATATCTTTGTCTGAGTGAAATATGTGTTTTATTAATATGCCATTAATGAGGTATTAGAGCTATTGGAGATGTGCCGTCTGCTGCTGCTGCTGCTTCTGCTTCTTCTGTGATCAGAAAGTGACGCCCACCAATGCCGACATGACCTTCAGCACTCGAGATGGTTGGTTGGTTCAGGGGATCAGAGAATAATCAAGTACATTTACTCAAGTTTACTTGACTTTTCATTCATTGTCTCCTGACTCTGTCTTTCTCATAGGGGTCACAGGAAGCTAGAGCCAATCCCAGCAGAGTTAAATGGCGGAGTACACCCTCGACAGGTCGCCAGTCCATTGCGGGGCCAACACACAGATAACTATAATAACTGTTCACATTCCAATTCACCTCTGCATGTTTTTGGACTGCGGGAGGAAACCTGAGAATCCGGAGTAAACCCGTGCATACACAGGGAGAACATGGAAACTCCATGCAGAGGGGCCCTCGTTCGGATCGGGTCACGAACCTGGGGCTTTTTGCTGCAAGACAACAGTGTCCGTTTGCACGACTACACAAGTTACTTCCACGTCAGTAAAAGAGAAATCAACTGCTCACACTTATGGAATAATAGTAGAAATAGTCACCATCACTGCAGCGTATATACAGAGAAAGTCAATGCAAGTTAAAGTAGATACTCAGTCGTAACACAAAACACATAATGCTAAATAAAACAATTCCACTTTCGGTGAGTTTGATCTCCTTCCCTCTTCTAAGTTTCCTACAAAGTATAAACCTATACAAATCTGATGGGCTACATTAAAGTCTGATTATTACAATAAATATCATGCAGTAGTATTATTAGTTTCCCATCATAAAAACCTTAAATATTTTATCTGTAATGGATCCACAAGCTCTACCTTTGTGCTACTGTTTGATCCCTTTATTAAATATTCTAAGGCTCTGGGCATTATACAACTTTTCTAAATGTTGTTGGGCTGTTCCTTACACATTTTATATTATTTGGCACACAGAAGCTCTTTTTCAGTTTCACTCTAGTTCAGGATTTATAAGTACATTTTTACACTTCCATTTAAGATTCTCTTCTAAGATAAAGCAGTGTTACTTATCTTTCACAAAATAGAACATCCAACGTGATTGGAATTTTTAAATTGCTTTTAATTCAGTGTCATTTTCTTTCAGAAATGAGAAAGGATTTGTACTATTTATCTTTTTCTGTGAAGGCACTTTGTTTTGAAATGTTCCATATGAACGAGTGAATCCCTGCTTACGGTGTCAAGCTTGATTTGTCTGTGGCTGCCGACAAAGCCACAAGTCATTTACTCTGCACTAAGTGATACTAATCCATCTCCAGAGTACTCAAGAGTACTTGTGCGTTATATTACCTCTCTCCCCAGCAGCGTCGTCGAGCTGTGAGCAGCACTGTAGTTCAGCTGTCGGCTATGGGGAGAGAGCGAGAGTGGAAGAGCTCGAAGACACGATATTCTCATTAACTTTTCTTCTCTTGCTAGCTTCACTTTGCCATGTGAGTCAGCTGTCAGTCACAGGCCAGGCATCACAACGGCAGGAGGCCACATCAAACCTGCCAGCAGGTGGGCAGAATACGCCTATATAACCCAAAGCCACAGGCGACTGCAATTACAGTTCTTCTCCAGAGTGGAAAAGGGGACTCGCGGTGACCTGAAGGTCAGTGAAAAACCCAATTACAAGCTCGTATATTGTCAAGCAAGAATAGTTCTTGGAAACACAGCAGACCTGACTCACCGTTTGCACTGGCTACAGAGAGCCAAGTAAGACAACATCTGTTATCATGGATTAAAAACTTTCATTTAAGAACTTTTGTTTTATTATTGTTGGGACACGCTGGAAAAAAGAAGCCCACAGGTATATATCCAGGGCCACATCTCAGACCGCAAACTTTTTTTTACAGGATTCAAAACAGAATAAGAGGGTTTGATTAAACGTTACAAAAATAAATCATTTACAAAAACGTATCTACAAAGACAGTGGCGAAAACATGGCTAGATATTTTTCCAATAATTACTTTTCAAGAGAGAAATGTACAATCGAAAAAAGAACATTTCACAGTTTTAAAGTGGAGAAACCTGTGAAAACATCACTACACAGTAGTTTCATGTTTCCACAATCCAGTCTTTACAGCGGCTGCACTTTCTGTGTTTATTAAAGGCAAGGCTTGCCCATTTTCTTTCAGCGTGACGCCATTTTGTGTGACGAGGTTAAGTCCATACGACTTGGGCTCGCTTTCTAATTCTGTGCTGCCCGGCTGCTTCATGGCACCAGAGTCTTTACTTGAGCTTGACGTGGCCACAGTGGCAACGCGCTCAGTCTCTATGGTCACCAGCGTCCCATTCCCCACAATGCTGCTGACACCCCCTTTCTCTGAGTAGCGGGAACGTCGCGGCAGGCTTGCACTGTCACTGCTGTCATGTTGCAGCTGGCTCTGATGCCGCTCCCTGTAGGCCATGTAGGCCGCTCGGCGGCTAATGCGCGCTGCAACATCGTAGTGATGGTGCCGCCTGTGAGAGGCACTCTGCACGCTGCCTTCCACGCTGGTCGGCACATCATATGCGTACTCTCGCAACACGGTCAGGCGACTTGCTCTGTGTGTTCGTGCTCTGTTTTTGTGATGTCTGCCTGTGTGTCCGTTGGTGGCAGCTGTGGGATTGTTGACGTTGTTCATTGGGCGGAACTGCACCTCGACTGGTGCTACGTGCATTTTAATTTCATTGTCTAGCGAGTGCTCAGTCAGGCTGTTGTCCAAAATGGCTGTACCATTAGCCATCACCGGTGCTGAGGCGGACTTGCACTGTGCCGCCTCTGCATGCAGATTGGTCAGCTTGCTGCCATGGTTGGAGTTGCGCATGCTGGGTGCGCTTTTATTCGTGTAGGAAGAGTCTGCGCTGCTGTGGCCACACTTAGTTGACTCCCCGTCTGCCTTATTAGCAGACCCCGCTGTGGATGTCATCGCCACATCTGGCTGAGACAGAAGGACGTCCTCCTGTGCGGAGTAGGCTCGCCTCCCAGAGCAACAAGCCTGGGACCAATAGCGTCGCATATCCTGTCTGTTGACGCAGTGATGCGCCACCATGAATGCCCCCAGTGCCAGAGCAGCCACCCCAAACAAGCAGGTAAAAGCCAAGTCATAGGGGTGGTCCTGTGAGACAGCCATGGCTCCAAACACCCAGAGGGCTGCATACAGCCCTAATGCCCCTGCAGCACCCATCAGCTGGGCAGAAAAGGTGTGCTCATTCTCCAGGGCAGACAGATGCACGGTGTGGGGAGTGGACATCATGGAGGACGCAGCATCGTGAGGGTGGAGTTGGAGGGTGAGGGGATGGCAGGGACTGTGTGGCCCATCGGGCCCGACCTCAGTGTTGGCTGGAGCCAGGTGCTGGTGCTCTTCGTTCGGCTCCTTGAGCTCGTAACGGCGCTCAGGGTGACGCCGCAACTGGAGCAAGATGCTGAGGAAGTACATGCAGTCGACGAAAATGATGAATCCTACCGGGCCATAAAAAGCCCCGATGCTAGGCTCCCATGCCATCCAGCAGCTAGAAAATAACAGACAGACAAATGACACATTTCATAAACAGGAGAATAAAAAGTTGAAAGATTCTTCATAGTTTTCTGAATATATTATGATCTGGATCAGTGGTTCCCTTACTTGCTAGGCGGGGTGTGGGCTGTGCCCGACGCTGCAACTTGCATTCATTTCCTGTTTGGTTCTTATCTAATCAGCTACAACTTGGCTCTCATTTGTGAATGAAAAGTTTCAGTTTCAGTTTTACCTCACCAGCGGTCTGATAAAAGTAATCCCTGTGCTTATTTTTCACCCATTGTTGTTTCTCATTAGTAGCAGTTTCTGAAGAGAATGAAACAACTGCCAATGAGAGAATCGACTTCCTGTTTACATCAGCATGTGCAATCCCATTGTACTCAAATGGGCATGTGAGTTTTACTATGGTCGCAGATTACTCAAGCAAAATTCCAGTCTGTGTGTAGATTGTTTTGATCTGAAAATCTGTCAATCTCGACATCATAATCTGTCACTTCCATTATTTACTTTCCAAAGTCTGAAAAACTTTTGCAACTAATCTTCACAGTAAGTATCCCATTCCATTTAATAAGAGGCTGGATTCATTTCGCTTGAGAGAAATTAATTAAACTCCAAAGACTGCAAAGACAGACACAGGTCCAGATTTCTCAATTAGTCAGCCACATTTCACAATCTAAACAGCTGCTACCACAGAGGGAGGGTGGGGGGAGCTTGCGCCACACTGGCAGCAGTTGCTTGTTGCTTGGATGCACATACCATTAATAGGCCTCCATAATCAGAACTTCAGGGAATAAATGAATCCTTTTGTCATAAAAACATCCATTATTTACTAAAGCAACAAACACTGGCCGGTCGATAACTCAGAATGCAAAAGATCCCATGGGCTCCAGTGATGCCTTGTTACATGTTGTCCTCTCGATAAAATGTCACTGTTTCACAAACTGAGGAAAAGGAACTTTGATTGCTTTCTCTACAAGGACAACTTACTATGGCGCATTGGTCCGACTTCCGTAGTTTCTGATGTTGGCTGCTGCAGTGATCCCACAGACGATGATGGGTATCCCTCCGCCGATTAAGTAGAACCTTTCAGAGAGAGCACAGACATAGATCTGCTTTAGTTTTCCTGGCAATGAAGTGGACAAAGACGCCTCTACACTGACACCCTGTGGTTGTCTTCACCAACAAACATGGCCACTCACTGTATACTATACTATACATACTGCACATTTGAAATGTTGCTTGCCGGTTTACTGTTGACTCTCTTTTGTGTGAGTTTATTTATTCATGTTTGTACCTCAGTTAATCTATGCTTGTGTTTCAAATCACTGTCTTTGTTATCTATATATTCTTGTGCTCAACCTGTGTGCTCATCTGGCTGTTAAACTTCAAGGGAATGGGATTAACAGGACAAGGGACACACCAGAGATTATGATGTGGAAAAACACAATGATGTTGACACAACTGTTGACAAGTTTGTTCAATAAAATATACACGGACACGAAAACAAATGCTCTGCTGTCTAATTAGCTAAAGATACAGATAGATGTTAACAAATTTGAATAAAGTGGATCACAAACTATTAGCATTACAAATGGTGCGGCATGATCACAACATCCACGTAAGGCATCCAGTATCACGCCGTTAAGACTTAAATTATATTGTAATGCAAATTTTGAATCAGTTCTTCTGAAAAAAAAGATTAAAATAACAACCAAAGCTCAATTTTGGTTTGTTTTTTATTTATTTTAAGCAGAAATGGACACCGTAGCAAGTAATAAAACTAAATCCAAGTATTTTTCTTCACTTCACTAAAACAATTCATTTCTTATCATATCATATCATATATATATTAAATCAAACCTCAGCATAGGCCGTGGGGGTGGCGGGGGCTCATCCAGCTCTTCATAGCGCTTGGCCTTTCGAGTCACCTGCTTGTAGATGTTGCGTGCAGTCACGCCAACCCACAGAGCTGTGGCCAAAGTTGAATAGTGCAGCAAGATTCCCACCTAAAAGAAATTTAACAGCTTGTCATTGGCAGGCTGGTGAAAAACAGGCTAAGATTGGATGAGCTGAGACACACACGGGTGCCTGCCATAAACAAGGTGACTGAGTATGTGAGTAAAAGAAATGGATAAATAAAAGTTCGGTGCCATTTTTTCTTCATCTGTGTACTTGCAGAATAAATAGGAACTGCATCGCAGTACATCCCACACCATGAGAGGAGTGCAATTGCCTCAAGCTTTGGGAAAAAGTAAAATGTACCCGTCTATGTATTTTTTCCTGTTTTCTGTGAGTGGAGTGAACTTGGCAGAGGGCAACTTTTTAAACTTTTTTAGTTCCTTTAAAACTTCCACAGCACTTGTTCGGTAACATTTGGAGGACAAGAGCAGACATACTGTAGCAGGAGCTCTGAGGGAGCACAGGTGGTGTGTACTCACTGCTTGGCAGACACTGGCGTAGCGGGTCTGATTGATGCCACCAACAAAGACCCCACACGTGAGAGAGATGTGGAAACAGAGGTTGACCAACATGTGCCAAAACTTGCGGCTCACACGGACAGACCTGGAGAGTGATGGACAATTAGTACGTCTTTAGCACAGAACTTATTAAGATAATAGAGCAGGTGGAAACTCTTACCTGTGATGATAGATGTAGCTCACAATGATGGTGAGCAGACAGAGGAGCAGTATAATGCTGGTGGCGTAGATGACAGGATGTAGGGGCTGGATAGTTGGAGCCAAATACTCCACATTGCTGAGGTCCTGCAAGAAAGATGAAGAGAGGTCCACAGTTTATGTAATTTCATTATGTCACCCCAATATAAGTGCAAATCTATCATTTATAATTGCTTATAAACAATGACTGCATTGAAATGCACAAAGCTCATCTGGGGTGACTGAATTAATGAAGATGACATTTTTGCAATCATTTATGTTTTTTTATATAAACAAGTGAAAACAAAATGAATTAGTTAATGACTATAATTGAAATTCATAGTATAGACCAGGCTGATGATGCTTTGCAACTCCCCAAATGCCCTCAGTGAACATGTTATCCCGTAGGAGGGTTGGTCCAATCAAATGTCCTACCATGAGCAGGCCATAGTTGCCGAGGGAATTGCAGGATATGGTGGTGAAATTGTCATGATGGCCCAGGATGCGGCAGCCATCACTCTGCCATCCTCCCTGTCCTCCCGCCAGGCTGAAGTTCCAGCAGGCAGACACAGGATCTGAGCCACGGGCAAACCGCCGCAGGGTGATGTTGACAGGAGTCCGCAGGACATGTAGGGACATGCCATCTAAATGACATCAGAACAGCAATTTTACCCACAGGGAACGTGTAAGTATGCAGGTATGTATGTATGTATGTATGAATTTTAAACTCTTGTGACTGTACCGAAACGTGATGACTCACCTATCTTAGCCATGATGACAGGTGTAGCTACACTCCTCCTTTTCCCCCCGTCTGCCAACTGGGAAGAGTTGCCAGTCGAGGGAAAAAATTTGCCATTCCGGAAGGCCAATAGGTGGAGCTTAAAGACTGGGTCTTCGGTCTGCCCAGGGAGTGCAGCCTGGGCAAAGAGAGACTGAGGAAGCTGCAGGGAAGCCTCAACAACAGTGCTCTATGGACGGAGAGAAGTAAAAACTGTTATAACAATATACAGTATAAGACAGAGTTGGGTGGTTAATTGATAAAAAAGAATAAAAAAAATAATGGTCTTATGGCTTATACTCTGATCACTCATATGAAGGCATGAGCTGCATGTTCTTTAATGTCTTAACTTGATTACTATAAACTGCTCTCAACTGTACTTAGAAGCTAACCTTGTGAAGTATGCTGGAGAATGAGCTGGTGGTGTTGCATTTAAATGTGAGCTGGCGGTCCTGGTTGGGCGTCCGTTCAGGGCTGAGCCGCTGGAACAACATGCAGCTCATTCCATTCCAGTCGTTGGCCCGAACAGTGTGGGCCTCCAGTGCTATGTTGGGGGACGTCTGAAAGGACAACAGTGAACGGTGCATTAATACACGAGATCTTTGAGTCATTGTGACCATGAGTCATTGAGTTATTGTGAGTCGTTGTGACCATGCTGTTGACAGGACTAACCAGAGAGAAGGCTTGTGCTGCTGCCAGGCGGAAGACGGCAATCCTCTGGAGGCAGGCGATGATGCGAGAGCAGGCCATGGCTTCACGCTGAGCCATCCACAGCACCCTCTCGTCGGTCAGCATCAAGTTACTGGCCATGCTCACCATCACCTCGCCTAACTGCAGCACAACAGAGTGACACAAGTATAAGCACAACAATAAGAATGAGAAAAAAAATGGCATTTACCTAAAAAACACTGTCACAGTTCAACATGACATACAAGAGTGGAAACACAAGAAATGTGAGTGCGCTCAGCTATCATCTTGTTTGTATCAACACAGCACTAAACACATGCTTGAGGGAGATGCTCGACGTGACTCGTTGTAGTTAAGTGACTATTGGAAACACATTTCAAGCATGGTGACACCCGACTAACCTTTAAAAACTTGCCCACAGCAGTTACAACATGCTGGCTTCTCTGTCACTTGGCAAATGCTGCTCTGTTTGAATTTATTGGCCTACAGCTGCACCGGATGCCATGAAAACATTCAATGACGTGACAACATACAGCTGTTGAGCATTCATCCGTTTGCCCTTCAACAACATAAGAAAGCAAATGAATGAATCACACTCAAAAATCCTCATAAAAGGACTTTCAAAGAGTTTGTGTTTTAAAATGTGGTGCTTAGATTTAAATAAAAACAAATGTTTGCTACATTTAAGCCATTGTCAAATGTGTTCACACAATGCTGATTAAGTCTATGAGCTCCATATGACTCTGTGTTACTCAGTATTTAGATCTCTTGCCTCCCGGCCAAATTTCCACACTGTGCACAGGAAGTGATTTGTTCGGTGTCAATACAGATGGAGGCAACAGCAACATTGAACTGGAAAAGAAAGATGGCTGCAAAAAACAGGTTGCAGTAAACAAAAGGAGAGCCCATGGAAGGTTTAAAAAGTGAATTCTCAAGAAACCTGGTTGTTCAGCAGTTTGACATGATTAATGCTTTTGGCCCCACCAGCCCCTGACCTACTGCCACATACACACAAATGCTCCCTCAGTCAGGTATGATAAGGCTCGACATAACCCAATTTCAGATGAAGGTTGCAACAGACAAATGTTACTTCCTTTCTGTTCCCACAGACAAGAGGCAGAATAATGATATCAACAACAACAGCAATCTCCTACATTTGGGTTGTGTCAGAAATGTGCACAACAAAGCAAAGCCACGGCAGTACTTACATCTTTAAACTTCTCAACAAACTTGCCAAATTTCTCAATCATCTCAGCTACAAAGATGATGTCCATCTTGTCTGAGAAGTTGGCGGCATCGATGGTGTAGACCAAAAGACGTCGGGCCCTGGGAACCACGTTGCTTTCGTTCAAAGGCATCTACCATAAAGATATAACACAAATAAAATAAAATGTCGCTTGAATTCAATTGCAGCTTCTGTGTTTAAAGAGGAACCAAAGAAAAAAAGAATAACCAGCAAATGAGAAGACGGTAAATAAAGTTCCACATTAGAAAGTCATGAGGCGACGGACAGCATACAGACCTGGTTGATGACGTAGAGAAATCTGGTGACATCTTTCTGAAACTGGCAGCGAGAGTAGTCGTCCTCCGCCCACAGTCCCTCGCGATCACAGTAGCGCCACGCCTGCTGCTCTTCAACCGAGCTGCCCGAGTAGGTGCCTGCGCTTGCTGGCAGCCTGTTGCAGGGAAGGTAGGCTTTGAACCCTGCCAGGGTGCGGGGCCACCTGGAAAGAGCCACATACAAAGAGTCCTGCTATTTTAGCTCATAATCAACAAAGTGATACATTGTCATTGTTCTCTCATTATTTCTCCTTCTCCTTACACCAAATAGCTTGTACTTATGGCTGAAGCAGTGAAGTAATTCATCTGTTTAACCACAAGGGGGTGCCACAGTGTATGACATTAGAGCAAAGAAACATTTTGCTGTACATGCCTGCTTAAACACACTGGCTCATACTTTAAAAATCACTGATTTAATGGGTCTAAATAGTTTTAATTAGATTTTAAATGTACAGTGTCATTGTTTTGATTTAGAGAAATGCAAAACAATGACTTTCTAAATCAGAATAATTCACTTATGTAAGCTTTTTTGTCACTAATTAGAGTTTTTTCATTACACTAAGAGCTATAAGGGTGTCAATATCAATTCTAAAATAAATACAGGTTTTAACAGGACCAACCTGAACTCTCCTTTGTTGTTAGAAGTGCGTTCAGGAGTGCAGTACTTGGTAGAACTCTCCAGCACCACTATATGAACTGTCCTGGTGGTGTTGCCTCTGCTTGTCCAGATGCGGCATTCCCAGTTCCCAGTAAACCCAGGCTGGATGTTTGAGATGGTCAACGCACTGATGGGACAACATGAGGTAAAAATCATGGTAACTTCTGAAATGTTTGCATAACCTGTCAAGCCTGACAGACATTTTCCACAAATGTGTAATGTCAATGATCACAGACTTCTCATCCAAGACCAACCCAAATGTGGTCATACCTGGCAATCAAAGAGCAGTTCTGCACCATGCGTTTTTCGATGAAAATGCCCTGGGCGGCGTCGGGCATGACCATGCGGCCATCCTGGTACCACAGCACCTGCATGTCCTCGGCCACAAAGGAAGCCTGACACTGGAACGGCAGGCTGTCCCCCTGAAAGACAACCTGTCGCTGGGACGGAGTCAGCTGGAAGGAGGGTAGCTCAAGTGGAGCGTCTGAGGAGAACAGCCATAAATAAATTAGGGGAAGAGAGTCACATTTCTCACATTTGGTTCAAATGTGTCACAAATAATTTTCCACTCCATTTATCCTAGGCACAGTGCCGCTGTATTTCACAGCTGGCCTTTATTTGGACACATGGGAAAGTTAAAAACAGTGTATTGGATTCCTGAGTGCTATTTGCATTTCATGTCAGGCAACTGGCTCCTGCTAAATGTATGCAGTGTATTTCATAATTCCTGACTTTGGTAAGTGCCAGACTGATAAGACACGAGCAAGTACAAACAAAGGCGGCTCTGGCCTGGGCAGCCCTTTTCTTATCAGTCGTGTCATTGCAAAAGCCCCTGTTCCCCAGACACCAGCCTCAGCGATATCAAAACACAGAAATTAAAGAGACAGTGTAACATTTTCAACACTACAATCTCCGTAACTACAGCGAAACAGGACTTCCTTCATCTGAGATCAAACAACCGACACATCAGATAAAAACACATCACTGATGAAAGACCTTTAGGCTGTGCTGAGTTTTGTATTTGTGTGTATTGCATGTTTCATCCGGGAAAGCGCGTTTGTACCTACCACAGGTAAGGAGCTCTGGTCTGATGGAGGTAATCGGCTGACTCTGAAGAGACTGCGGGTAAGAGCACTTGGTGTTCTTGACGGCGATGTTCCTCTCTTTGATCCAACGCAACAGCCACGCAAGGTTGCAGTCGCACAGCAGGTAAGGAGTCTGAAACTCGCTGTGGATGTATAGGAACACACACACATACATGCACAAAAGGAAGACACCGGCATGAGTTCAGGTTTTCATTTTGAATGATGGATAACCCTAATTTTGCTGTCATGTTTATTGATTTATACAGCTTTATTTGCACTAAGAGTAGATGTTAAACATACAGACACCCGCCCCCAACACGCACCGACACCTGCATGTGATTTTAGCACACACCAACAAACTGACTCATTATCATACTTACAGCGCTTTCAGAGACACCAAGCTGTCAAAGGTTCCCTGAGCCAAAGAGGAGAACATGTTCCCAGAAAGGTTTCTGAAAAACAAACACAAATTATCATTTCAGTCAAAATATTATGAAAAATTACATTCCAAAAACGTTACATTCCAAAATATACTTCATATCACTTACAATCTTATCAGACTGGTGAGGCCCTTGAAGATATCCATGTTCAAACAGCCAATGCTGTTGTTGGACAAGTCTCTAAAACACACAGAAATATGGTTTCTGGTTTATTTCCTTCCACATTTTTGAAAAACAAAAGAGAAACACATGACAGTCATATACTTTAAATTTCCAAATTATGACAGGAAATGCTT
The DNA here is from genome assembly GCF_019176455.1 of Solea senegalensis. Lineage (NCBI taxonomy): Eukaryota > Metazoa > Chordata > Actinopteri > Pleuronectiformes > Soleidae > Solea > Solea senegalensis. Next base: position 14,942,223 of record NC_058023.1, read on the forward strand.
TACATAAAACTGAAATGGGTTATGCCAAAAAAAAAAAAACAACAAAAAACAGGAAGGACAGATTTTTTATTAGCCAAGATTGTCTAAGGCAAGTTGAGGCAAAAAGACCAAATATTCTGCTGACAGTTTCACAGCGTTCACAGTGATTTTAGATAATAGTGTGTGTGTGTGTGGGCCTCTAGGGGTACCTGCACATCAAAGGCACAGCAACCCTTTGGGAGATGATTAATTGCCTCTATTTAATGTCATACATGTCAAAAGTATGTGTTTCTCCTCTGGATGCAAGCTGACATCGTGTCTCTGGCAAACATCAGACAGAAAAGTCTGGGATGCTTGACGCCTTGCTAAAAAGGACCCTACATGGAAAAGACAGATCTGTGCTCAGAGGGATCACACCTAGTGTGCAAACATGAAATCAAAAGGCTGCAAAGAGCTTTCTCTGGATGCTCTTTGACAGCCATTTTCCATTTAGGAGCCAGGAAATTCTGAAGCCCATCAGCACAATTGTGACTGTATTGTGAAGGAATATCTAATGATTACACAAACAAGAAAGGGGAAAAACATCTTTCTTTCTTTTTTAAAATTATAAAACATGTCAGGGCTGGTCTGCACAAGGTAGTTGCAGCAAAAGAAAAGCTGTACATACAACACTGGCATACTCCAACTATATAAAGTTGTTGTGGCAATCATCCGGTAGTTATGGAGCAATATTAGCAGTGAGGTGGAGTCAAATTTCTGACAATGAAGCGAGAATGTACAAGTCAAACACTACCTGATCTTTCAATCTCCATTTCAGTCTCCATCAACTTCTGAAAGAAACAACTTGCAGCTAAATACCAGACGCTAAATACCAGAAAATCACCGTGCTGTTTCAAATGTAAATTGTGACAAAAGAAATATGGGCATAATGCAACATTTCTGACTCCCGTGTCTTTTAGCCCAGTCGTTAATAACACCAGTCACTGTAGATCAATTAAAAATAAGCACTGCTGAAAGCCTGCGACCGCAAGCGACGAGCCACATCACGACCCCTGCCACTGTATTTCAGTTCCGGTCATACAGGAAGTACTGAACAAATCATTTTAATGAACTGATTCTAATGATTCAATACATCGAAAACAACCGCTTTACAAGTCACTAGTTTGTGTGTCGCGTATAAAACAAAGTCACAGCAGTTTCATGCAGCCGTGCAGTGATGACTCCGCCCACGTTGAGTAGGTACTATATTGTAATGGAAAACCAACCAAACCGTGTAGAGTCAAACCATGTTGTGTTCTGCTATGCCGAGGCAAGCTGGGGCCATTAGTGTCCAATTAACCTCTGTATGTTTTTAGACTCTGAGGAGACTGGAGAACCTGGAAAAATACCCATGCACACACGGGAAGAACATGAAAACTCCACGCAGAAAAGTCAGACGGGTTCTGAGCAGTCTCTGGAAACGACTGAGCTAAAAGACAGCTTCATGAAAGCAGTGAGAATGAATCAAAACAGAAGGGATGAGGGGTATATCGAAAACAATGTCCCATAAATGTTGCATAAATATCCTGTATGAGGATCTGCAGAATTTAACAGTCTATGGCTTTGTCACTAGAAGTGATTGTTTTCGTGTAACATGCAGTTATGTGATCTTAAATATAACAAAATGGCTCGAAGCAGCTTCAAAATTGCCTTTGATAAGTTGTCACATTACTTCATACAATATTTTAATATTTTTAATAAAACATGTGAATGAGCCAATAATTGAAAAAGGGCTAAGATGAGAATCAAAAGCCTGGGAGAAAAGACACACCTTTACCTCAACCCACCAGCTAAACTGTGTCCTGAAGTCTTCAAGGAACATGATACTGACAAGAAAGTGTTACCTGGCAAAAACATCTGGCATATTATGCTAACATCCGAGCATTGATGTAATTATTGGTGTTGGTCCTTAAGGTACCAGCTGGGGAATTTACAACATGAGGTTATTAGTTCCACTTGGAGGAAAAGGAAAAGGGCACCTTTTGTAGATTTGCCAATTTGTGAAAGCATTATATGTCATAGGAAGGATAACACAGGAAAGTGAAGGGATGGAGGAAGCTCCTCAAGCGAAAAACATACTTTCATTTCACTTTAAATTCTTAAGTTACAGCAACATCAAGAGGCAAGACAAGACGTAAAATACTTTTATTGTCTTAGATATCTTTTTATTTATCAAAGCACTGAATAATTTGACTAGGACTGCAGTATTGATCTATCAATGGACTACAAAATAAACTTCAAGTTCTCCGATTCCAGATTCTTAAATGTGAATATTTTTTGGTTTCTTTGCTCTTCTATAACAGTAAACCAAATATTTTTGGTATCATTAGTCTATAATGAAAGTAATTGGTAGTTGCAGTCATGAAACATAACAAGTAATCATTACCAAAGACTGATTTGAAATGTGGCTTTTATCCACAGGCATGTGGCAAGTTAACAGCGTAGAAGACCGCTTCACTCCAGTACTTCAGTTGTTATGAAAGATTACGAGGCAGAGAGGCAAAAATAGCCTGATGTGATTAGGCTCAAGTGAGAACTGTTCAGCTGTTGGTTGAGTAAAGAGGGTCAGGGCCTGTAGAATCCATAGGGTTGAGAGTGTGTTGTACAGTATGTCTTAAAATAGGTTGAAAGTGAGGCACAGGAAAAAACCTGTCTATGGAAACCAAAGGTGCAAAACTGTGTTTTAAGCCCCAAGACTACTTCTAGACCCAAATTACTTCTAGATTGGACCTGTTGCAAGTGTGCAAATTGAAAGACTGGGTTTTCAAGGGTAACATTTCTTGTACATGGAAACAAACAAGGCTGAACATAATTAATACATTGATCTGCAACATGACGCAGCACTTGTCATGAGAACTATAGCCAGGCTTGGAAAACAGCTGTACACACAGTCTTCTCAGGCTCTGGAGGGACCTTTCTGAAAATAGACTACAAAAAGCCCTGATGAAGTAATAATGATGTCATCAGGGCTATTGCAGTTTAATCTTGGGGCTTAAAATTTCAGACCACAGCACAAGGCATCTGTATTTATAAAAAGAAAAAAAAAAAGTGGGGGATTGTTTGGAAGGAGTGAAAATTAGGAGGCAGTAAGGGTCTAATGAAATATGCTCTCCAGTTGCATTGTGGAAGACGTATAATCTAGGGCTGTAACTAACTAATATTTTTATAATCATTGAATCTTATTTTCTTTCTTTCTCAATTAATAATTTGGTCCATAAAATGTCAGTACATGTTTATCAGTGTTTTCAAACCTTAATATGATGTCGTTGTAAAATGTCTTGTTTTGTTCAGACCAAACAATTCAGTTGCAATGATTTCTTTGTTATATGGAGCAAAGAATCCTAAATAATATTCACATTTAAGAAGCTGAAAAATCAGAAATCTTGTTATAATATTAAACACTGAAATTATAGTTGATCAAAATAGTTGCAATAATTTAGTTGTTTCGATTAGTTGTTGCATCTCTGGAGCCTCTTCAGTACTAGAGGGTAAAACTCATGATAGTTTGGTGTAATCTTGAGTAGATCTTGAGTGATTTTAATTATTTGAATCAAGTACAGGAAACTGAAGTTTTTTCTGATGAGTGAAATACTGGTGTTTGTTCTGTGAATACGAGTCCTGCTCAACAACTTGTCAAGAGGTGAGGAAAACTGAATCACAAACTTTCTTTTATCTAAGACGCAACTGAACAGCTCTGTGAAAAACACATAAAATAAATACAAATACCATGTCTTGAAAGGAGAAGAAATCCAACTTTGCAATACAGAGGAGGGCCTCAGCTACACAAATTATACCAGACAGAGCCAAACCCAAGGTAAGAAAGCAAACTCTAGAGAAACATGTCAAAGTTTTGTCAGATAAATGTGCCGGAAAAGAATGGTACAACATTTTTTTTGTATATTCTTCTCTAATTCTCCCCCCCCAAAAAAACTGCTGCAGATGTCAGCGCTTGATGTAGGGCTTCCGTGTTTACATTCTCAGAGGCCAGCGCTACCTCATCATCTCCTTTGCTCGTCTTCTCCACTGCACGCTCCCTCCCTTTCACAGTCGAGTGACTGAGTAACCTTTGAAATTAGCTGAGCTGGGTGGTGGGCGCCAATTAAACTCTGGTTAGCCTTAGGCAAAACCAAATTCTGGCACGGAACGAGCATCAGCCCGAGAAGCTGCAGATCAGTGTGTGGTGATACATTAAGTCCTTAACCCACACACAAGCTATTCATAATGATTTCTAAAATGCAGAGAACGTACAGACAGGCATGGGTCCATCTGAGAGTGGCATAAATACGCATTGAGAAGGAGAAGGGGGAGGGAAATGAGGCCGGGCTGGAGCCAGGGAGCTGACTGTTTTCCTGTCTCACTCTCTCTTCTCCACAGCAGCAGCAGCCAAGCTCGAGTTTGTGTTGGCAGCGACTGGGTGCTGTCGGATGATTCCAATTCATGCTGTGTTCCTGCTCTCTCTCATGCGCACACACATATACAGAACTAGAAACACTTAAGCACACAGTCTCTGACCTCCCACACTCACACACCACATATCCCAGAGGGACTCCAACTTTATGTATTCTCTGCAAATCAAACAGATCCTCGCATGATATTCGTGGACACACACACACACACACACGTTAACATATCACTCTCCTTGCACAGTTTTTCCAAGTGTGTGAAAGTATATAAAGCCTCATGGTGTCTGCAGTGGTCCCTGGCAGAGGGCCAGATAAAACAAGGCAGTAGAAATAGATTTGTGCTCGACCCTTATGGACACTAGATACACTCGGAGACCTGCTGGATCACGCACATCACATAGCATAGATAAAAAACAACAGCTGAGTTCAACACAATTCCTGCAATCCAAGACTTTGCTGAGGGCAGTGGCTCCAACCCAATCCCTATGATAAACAACACTTCTACCCACACAGTCCAAACACTATATTGACTCTTGAACTGAATAATATGTAAAAGCTTTCAAATTACAACCAATGAAAAATACCAAGTGGAAATGACTCCAACCACATTTCCATATAACAAATAATCACAGAAGAAACACACTGAGCACTAGAAAAGAGACACAGATTCAATCACAGTTTTCATAAGCCACTATTCTCTCTTGACAAATAATTGAAGCAAACATGGTCAACTAAAAAAAATGTAATCTCAGTGAAATCCCACAGGTGTCAAATGTGTGCACACACACACACACACACACACACGCACGCACGCACGCTTGCACGCACTCACGCAGAAACCACATTAAAGAGAGGGAAGCTGCAGAAGCTACTCACAGTCGTTTCAATGCTGGCAATCCAAGAAAAGCACCTGGTTCAACATGGCTGATTATGTTGCTCCGCAGGTCTCTGTGGGGAAAAACAAGTAAGAGTAGGTTATAAGCAGTTCAAACAGCAACTAAACAAGAAACTGCAACACAGTCTTGATCACTGACTCATATTTTCAAACAAAACTTTTTATATTCTTGTTTGATGGTGAATGCCTTTGACTGTGAGGTTACTAAACAGAGAAAACAAGACAAATCACAAACTCTACAAGATTTATGACATGTATTTTTTCCACCATTGGCTGACAAAACAGCAAAAACAGAATGTATTTTCAGTTATTTTTTGTTGCATGAATCCAGTCAAGAGTATGAGCTCAGCAATTTTTCTTTGTCACCCTTATCTGCACTGACTCACAATTACAGGGTAAGACTTTTGAAATACAAGCACACTGGGCTCGGTATGCGCACACTGACACTTGAATATAAAGTGAGATTTGCAATACTGTCTGTACCATAATGATACAGCCATTTCAATGTGTTAATAAACGAGTAAGCGTGTGATGTACATGTTTTAAACAAAACAAAACACCCGGACATTGACTCACCCATCATTAGCTGTTTTCACCAGCAAGCTGAACTGTAAAACAGGTATCTAGCACGCACACTTCCCTTTATGTTCAAAGGGTTGTGGTCACAGAATTCCTACAGTGCTCACCTGTGCTGGCACAGCCTAGTCACTCATTACAGTGGAGGATCAGGAGGCTTTCCAGTCACCACCTGAACCCACACAAAAGACCTCTAGGTAACACTGACTGTTTGATGTCAAGAGGCTGTCATCTGAAGGTAGGTAGGCGGCCACAGATAAGTCACACACAGAAAAGTCTAATGCCTGTTCAAGCCTTTGATGTGAGCAAACAGAGCTGGCTCCTCTGGTCAGAAGTGGTGAAAGAGAAATGACAAGACAAGATTTATGCCAACGACACCTTGAACGTGTGAGTGTCAGTTTTAGAGTGAGTATAAAAGGCACAGAAACATTTCATGTCAACTGAGGCCCTGTCCACCTGGACATGGAACCAAACATAAACGATCGTTTTCTTTGTCGTTTCAAAAGGTTTATTTTGATAATCGATTTAACGGTTTGAAGCATCTTTCATGATTAAAACAAGACGCAGGTGATGATTCACCTAGACTTGGATAGTCCATAGTTTGCTCATTTCTGTTGCTCAATAAGTTTTATTTTAAGTGAAGCACAATAAGTTGCCCGTAACTGTGACCGAGTTCAGCAAGTACCAGACTAATGAGCGATAAGCTCTTCTGCTCCATCGTGACTCATTAGTCAGATGTTCAAGCCACAAAACAAGCTTTGACTAAAATCTAACAGAGCAATCATTTCTGTAATTATATTACTCAAAATTTTGATATAAATATATTTAGAAGAAGCTTAAAACACACTGTACTGGACACAGTAACTAAATGTGTGCTGGTGGTCTTTATACTCTCAATGAAAAACTGTCCATAATAACCCAGACAATTAAAAAAAATACTAGTGAATAAAATATGGGGATTCAGAGAGAAGCAGTTCATGCTTAACCATCTACTACTGCACCTCAGAAGCCAAACTCCACTGACCACACAAAACCTGGCACCTTTTGAAATCCATTTGCAGTGGAAATGCCAGGTTTCCCCTTCGCGCTCAAATTGAAAAGGCTGGCTGAATATTTTCAAGTGTTTTCCCAAAGTGGTCTTGAACTGGCACCAAACTCAAAAGTGGTTTCGCAGCTGCTGCCATTTTTAAGAGCACACATACCATCTCTTCCAAAAAGGTGTTGTTCATATTAAATTTAAAACACGTGGCATGGAATAACATTCAGCTGATCTCCTCCAAGGTTTGGGATAATTTCCTGGTGGAGAGGTTTATCTGAAAAGTACCTGGCATGACCCTTTTGTTTTGTCTCAAATCAGATACTTCAGTCAGTACAATAAACACATTATACTCACTGGATCTTAACAGTGCAGTGTCCAAAATCAGTGGAAATAAAGACTGAAACATGTGAAAGCCATTGTCACTCCTCAAAATATCAAAAAAATACTGAAGTGAATGTTCAAACTCGCTTGCTTTTTAATATGTCACTTGTTGTAAATATTGTGCTTCCATCTGCACCAAATATACAGCCTTCTTTGGCTACCATTTTCAAAAATGTGAGAATGTGATGAACTGTATTGCTTATGAATACAACCAGACTAGAAAGAAATACTGCCATATTCCTTTTAAACCGTTGCTATATTCATGTGTAACTTGCTTAAACACTCACTTCCACGTGAATTGTGCCATTCATGAGTAGGCACCAATCAATTCACACTACAGCAGTTATCCTTGCTCTCTTTTGCACAATAACATTCTTCCACAGCAGCGGATTTAGGAGGGAATTAGTATGAGATGGCGGCCTTGCTTGGCTCCTATTTCTATGTGGAGACTAGTGATAATGGGGATTCTGTGTGGCTTATTTTCAAGCAGGGACACCTTTGGCCCCAACAAAACACAGCAGCCTGCACAGTTACTTTGCAATTTCACACAGAGTTCCAGATAGGTGTAATCGATTCTCTACCCTTTTTCTGGCAACCACAGCCAGTGTCAGTCTTCGTGACTGCATATCGGCTGTCCAAATGAGGGAGCGTTCCTTTGTGGGCTGAGAAAAAAAATCTGTGAAGGCAGAAGGAGGGGCTGAAGATGCAGAGCCTCAGCACATTCAAACAGACCCAAGCAGCATGTTTTTTTTCCCTCTTTCAGTGATTGAGGAAAAAAAGAAGTGGGGGGTTTGACTGAATGTGGGAGGGAGGCCAGAGGAAGATTTGAGAGCGGGAAAGTCTTCAGTATGCAGAGTGAGTGTGAATTGTAGTGTTGACACCTCTGGCCTTGCCATGGCCCCATTACAATGACAAAAGCAAGCAAGCCATCAAGCAGCTTCGCTTCACTGGTTGAGGGTGGATGGTAGTAGGGTGGGGTCTGTGAGAGGCACAATAAATGCTACTTTTGGAAGTAAACTCACCAGTGGATTGATGCAACAGCATTTACAACCACATTGACTGGCCATTTACAGACACAGCACATAGGTGCCTTAAAGGCTTTCCTGCTAGGGAGAGATCAAAGCACATTCAGCACATGGCCTCTTGTTCATTCGGTAGGCCTGAGCTCTAAAAATTACATCTGAGCCCACAGGGGATTTTCCAGCAAATCTCTAAGCAGTCTAGTCTTACCAAACCTTATCAATGTGGCAGTCAAATCAAGAACAACCATGCAGGGCAATCTTACACTAAACACAAAATGACAAGTTGATGAAATACTCCAAGTGCTTCATACCCGCAAGTACAGTATTACTGCAAGAATGTATCAGCAGGGTCCAAGGAAAATGACTAACAATGCATTTACAAGAAGTGAGCAACATCTGCTAAAATGTAGACATTTGTGAAACAAAAATAAAAGGCCATCAATCACCAGTAATCAATATTTGAAACAAAGTATTCTTTGGATAAACATGTAGCCAATATAGCTTCATATACCATCTAGATTTCTGGTTATAAGCAGGCCCAAAAGAATCACAGGGAAAACATGCACTTAGAATTCCATATCAGTATAGTCATGTGTTATTGTAGCCTTGGGTAAAAGCATGGCCATTAATGGTCTGGTTATTTTATCTGCATGAAGCCATTCCACAGAGATAAATCACCCATGGCCCATGTGTGCAGGCCCGCAGCTATGTTCTTGAATTCTTTGCAGGAAGGAAACATGAGTGATGACAATCTGATCTCCAAAGGCAAGCAGACAAAAAAAAAACTAAATCACATGGCAGGAACACCATCTCTCCATTGTTCAGAGGAACCCAGAGTATGGACACACACATACAATACACTGTGTTTTCATGATTTAGAACTTATTTCCCTCACCTCCTTACAATTTCCTTCACCTCCTACAATATCTTCAATTATAGCTTTCTGGACATCAAGGCACTTTACTTGTTGAATACAAGCATGAAAATGAGCTATCAGGATGTCTAAAATGGGCCCTATCACATCCCTAGAACACCCGAGCAGCTGTATGTTGAGAGTATGTCACCAGGCAGAAAACAACCAACCCTGTGGGCTATACCTATAATTAGCCTTTTCTACCATCTTCAGTCTTCCTCTATGGACTGATACCCTTTGCTGGGGGCAAATGCTGTTTAATGCCTTCTCATTTTCTGTGACCTGGATCTTCCACTGGCATGTGGCCAATGTGTGTTTTACAAACCTTCTGCCTCCAGAAGCCAAAGCTGCACTTGTGGAGTGATGAATTGCTCCTACTAATATACTGTTGGGTATAATGTGAAATATGCTGAAGGTATTTGTAACATCCAGCTCATTGGTGATTTTTTTCCATGGATAGTACAGACTAAGTGTATGTATGTGGCATCCATTGCCACATCCAAAAAATATATATATACACATATACATATACATATATATATATATATATATATATATATATATATACATATGTATGAGTATATATATACATATACATATATATATATATATATATATATATATACATATATACATATATATACATATATACACACATACATACATACATATATATATATGTATGATTATTTTACCAGCACAAAGAATTGTAAGCACAGATCAACAAATCACTTTCACATAAACTCATAAACATACTTACAATTTCTCCAATGCAGACAATCCAAAGAAGGATCCATTTCTGAGTTCTTGAATCTTGTTGTTGTTTAAAATTCTGTGGAGAGAAAAACATGTTGAATGCCAGGCAACAGAAAAAATGCAGCCACTGAATATTTAAGTGTGTGATAGAAGCATTAAAACATTTTTATGCTAACACTAGTTGTAGTATGTACTGTATGTTGCTCAATGCTCTTTGTTTGAAAAACACTTGTTTTGAAAGAATTGAAATGTCAAGTATTACAAATCCCAAAACAGCAAACCTACCACAGCTTAGCAAGGAATGTGCATTAATTAAATAGTGAGAGGATGTCTTCAAAAGGATCTCTTTGAACACACAAAGGGAGGTACCACACTGTTTTGTGTTGATAGATCACAATATTAATTCCCACTCTGTGTCCTCTAACTATACTCAGCCTCCAGTCACAGCATAGTTTCCAGCTGCCAGGAAACAACTTAAACCTCAAAGTATCTTCTTTCATGTTAAAATGGCACCATTTTAGCACCCAGGTAGACACATTGAGAAAAGGGTGATCAAGACTCATATCCAGGCCTGTACAGCACAGCAGCAACTCAACCATGATACACTTGCATACATTATAACCACCACCACATAAAATCTTAAAGTTGTGTGAAAATTAGTAAAAATGTACAAACTAATACTATTGACAAACATCTTCAATACCAACTAGAATACACAGTATATACTTTTAACAAAAGTTTTCATGTGAATTCTTCACTGTTCCCTTCCTGGATTATGAACCTGATTTTATTATCCAGATTATCCACGGTACATAGTACAAGCTGATTCACTGCACAAAGCTGAAAAGTACAACTTCACTTAGTGTGCCCGTGCCCAAGAGAGTTCAAGACTTTCTCTGGAACTACTCCCTGAGGACCTGAAAAATCAATAGCACTGTTAACTCCCAGTAGAAAACCCAAGCAGGCACTTGTGGTTAGCATGTTTCTGGCTAGCAGGGAGGGGATGTGGTGGGTGACATACATGCTAGTGGCACCCACAACCCAAGGCCAGATTGGAGTCATTATGGGGTGTTGAGGGGTTGTTTTATTACAGGGTTGGACAGAGGAGACTCACTGGAGATTTGCTGTTTGGCTCCCTGCTGCTCAGTGAATGAACGAGAGAGTCCACATACAAACAGTGCCTGTGTTTCATGACTTGTGTTTTGCAGCCTTCTGGATGCTGAATGGAAGGCAGATGTTAAAACATGATGATGTACAAGACTGCAAATTCTATCACTGCCAAAGCACACATGGCCTGATGATGTAAGCAGAGATACGGTGCCTTCCAACCCTGTGGTCACAAAAGTCTCATTTATATTGAAAAATATTTGGCATACCAAATGGATGCCTTTACCAGAAGGACCAGAATCACATTACAACGCGATAAAAAAAGAATTATTCAGGAACAGATGCACTAGAAATGTAGGTAGCACCTTCAGTTTATCATTTACCAAATGTATCCCTTACATTTAGATGTACAAGACATAGCTAACTTATAAAGGCACACTACCTTATTGTGTACTTCAGCAGTTAAGCATATTTGCCAGAAGAGAAAAGACACAAAGACATATCCCTTTATTTGTCTAACTCAGGTGGACATGAGGACATTTGCACCACTATGACACAAGTAATGTAATTAAATTAAGGGGGGAGATTATGAATGAATCCAAAACAACTGTTTGGAATAGTTTGAGTCTGGCTGCATGAGTTCACATTACTTTCGAGCCTTATGACTACAGGGGCTGTTCTGCAAATCTGCAAAAAAACAGTTCTCCTTAGAAAAATTAGGCCTTTCCTTGCCCTCTTTCCTTCCCTCCCTCTACCTCATGACAGGAGCGTGACCTTTGCATGTTGCAAACTGCTTTGGCTGCACAACTGAGCCTTGTTTACAGCCTTGCATCAGCAAGAAAGCAATACCACAGATCAGTGTGGAAAGAATATAGAAAAGCCTCATGGAAACCAGCATGGAGATCACGGCCATTTAGCCACCAGTGTCTCCACTTCCCTCAGGACATACTATGTAGATAAAACGTCTGCTTCCTGACTGTCTGTCTCTGGACATCGGCCTGAAGTCTGCAGACAAGGGAAATTTCTTCAGGCTAGGCATCAAACAGTGTAGTGTAGGAGAAGAGTCTCTGTTATCCTGATGCATAGATAAGACCCGCTTGAGCTCAGGCCAGGAACAAGCTGCAGTAGGCTCCCATGAGATGTCATGTCCTGTCCCTTGACATAGCTGGAATAGATCTATTTAAAATTCAGGGAAATGCAGCTTCTGAAACCAGAATTTCTACTTTGAGGGAATTATAATGATGTAAAACGCACTGGCTTAGATTTCAGTTTGCCTACAACCTAAATAAATATGACACTGCTAACGGTAATCCAGTGTTCCTTTTCACTTAAGAAAACACCTCTGAACGTGCACGCCTCTAGCAGTATCGGCACATTATCCAGAGAAGAAGTAAGAACAGCCAGGCACTACACACTCCCCTCACTGGCATGAAGCATTATTAGGACAAAGCTGGCTAGTGCGCTCTCAACACTTTCTTTGTGCTCAGGAGGCTTTTAGACAAAGAACAAAGAATCTGAGAGCTGCAAGTCTTTAACAGGTTTTCAAATAAGTTTCAGGCTTCAGCTCGGCTCATAAAAATCCTCCTGGAGTGACTTTCTGTGAGTAGTTGATGGAAAAGTGGGCCTCAGCTCAGGTAGAAGGGGGAAACGATACCGTGGCTGAAATGGTGCAACTCGCCAAGGTGGTTCATGCATTTAACTTGCACTTTATTGTTCCACAATTTATCCTCGTACGCGTATGCTTTTGCAGTGTGCAAACTTAATGGTTGAGAGTGGTGCCACAGATTTTAGTTTCATACTTCATCGAGGCAATTAAGTATGAAACTAGAACTAGATTTTACCTTTAGAGAGGGAGAGAGAAAGAGAAATTGAGCCATCTCAAGTTTTTTTCCACAGCACTTCACTAAGTTACACAATGTTAGTTGTCCTGCACAGAGGAGCAGACACAAGCACACTGCAGACTTGAAGCCAGGCAGTGGAAACGCTGGTGGTGGAACATATATATTCAATATTGTATAATCATGTTTGTAAAAAGTTTAAATTGCAATTATGATAAAAAAAATATATAACTGTTAACTCCAACAGTAAGTCCAGGTATATTTTATAGCTGTAGTGTTAACGTTTTTGTGGGTGCGTCTTGCTGTTTTCAGCCATAGTGCTTCTGTAGGAGGCCGTCTCACTTTACCCACACTGTATGGTTCTACTGCCTGGCCTGCTCAGTTGTAACAAAATGCATCACTGCACTCGGGAGTGATGCATTTCTTTTGTTAGAACTGTGTGGAAATGTCAAATTCACATTCTATAAAGCTGATCTGCTTAATCAGCATTGAGCGAACTCTTGCGAATTTGTATTTAAACATACAAACTGGAGCTTTAAGTAATTTGAAGAAATTCACTTTTGTCTTGTGTTATACAAGCTCTTCTTTCATCCTTATCAATTGTAGTTGCTGCAACATCCTCAGTTTACCTTATCCATTACTGGACAAGTCACACCACCATTCAAAAACCTAAATAACAGAAAGGAGTCAAATGATAAAATGAACAAAGACAGAGCAAGAAGATAGCCACCAGTCTGAGCTAATGTCTATAAATTAAAGTGAATTGTTGTCTGGGATTAACTGACACTTGGGGCAACCTGGCAAAACCAAAGCTCAACAGACCTGTGAAATGAAAGGCTGTGAACTGACTAAATGTGCAGCTGTCAGTGCCTCGCCTCTGGGAGTTTGCTTTCTTCTGCAAACACTGCTAAAAGTACTGTGGAAAACACAGGAGCATTCCTTTAGACCAAGGGCTTGTCAGAAAAACAACAAAAACACGTCCTCTCAGGACGTGCATGACAGCAGACACCTGTGTTCTAGTTACACAAGTGCTTCAAAAAGACTCACAGCATGACATAGTAGCCTTTTAATGCTGAGGAGAATAAACAGATGAGATGACTGACGTGTGGACAGATTCCCAAACCTGAAATGATGGAGGTGAAGTCTTGAGGAAACCAGATGAGAATGTAACCCCAATAGCACTGCTGTAAAACAAGACACTTTACAGCACTCCTATGTGTCATCAAACTCAGTATCCCTTTCCTGTAGCAAGAAAGGAAATCCCTGCTTTCTTCCTGACATTAATCTTGTGCTGCTGTGTGTAGGCCAAAACCAGGTGTGCTTATTTGCACTGTCCAACCCAGGTGCTCATGTGAGTAGATCCTGATTACACTAAACAAGCCCCATGAGGACATGTGGGCTGCATGAGCATAGCAAGTTTTAAATAGAGTGAGTTCCTATCAGTGTAGGGTGAAACTCTAAGGAAAAATAAATGCGCAACCATACAAACTGCTCCCATAACCTAATGTATCTCTTCATTTGAGGCAATGGTTAAAATCAACCCCTGGTATTTTACCCAGTGCCTGCACTGACAAGGGCTGGCAGGTCAGCTGTAAACACATTTGTGTCATTTCCTCTCGGATTACTTAGGCATGCAGTCTCACTCGGGAAACACAAATGCAGGAATGCACCACACATAGTCATTTCTTTCCCCACAGAGAGGCAGACAGAGCAGAAGTGCATTAAATGCATCCACATTTCGGATATTCCAATTTCCAATGCAAACACCCATTTAGATGTGGTAAACTAAACGCTACCTAACTGTGTATATGCTCATATACAAACAAGTAAAGTTAAATAGAAATATGCAGTAATGCTAACACCCACCATTTACCCAAGAATCTAGGGTAAATCTTCTGGCATGCAGTCAAACTAATTATCCCACTGGTTCGATGAGTTCACCATGGTAGTTGAGAAAACTGTGCTTATGCTTCAAATCCTTTTCAGTCATCTGAAAAGCCTGGATAAAATTAATTTGTTCACAGACCCCTGACTAGTGAAGAGAGAAAACAGGAAATCTCAAGTACAAAGGAGGAGGCACGTATGATGAATGGAGTGGGTCTTATAATCAAATCTAGCTTCTACTGCCATTCCTCACAGGGCTTTTAATTAACTAACATAACAAGGTGTGTCAACGCACAAAATTGGAAAACAGCCGTATGGAAATATAGGAAATAACGTTACCCTAAAAGTGACTGATGGAGTCAAGTGTGACATTTAGCACGTTTCGTAAAATGGAAATTGGGATTTGGAGTTTATATATTAGATAAGCTACAAGATAAAGGGCAATGTGATAATCACAGCTACAGAAACACCATGGTTAAAAATTCCTGGGGAATAAATTATTTTATTTAATACATTTCAACCTTTCAAGCAAAATACACACTGGCACTTCCACCAAATGGGATGGAATCTGCTTTCTTACCAATGAGAAATTCTAAATGGGAATTTTCTTGATAGGAAAAGGTATATGACAACAGCCCTTCACTTAATTGAAATTCTGACTGACTATGTCCAGGCCACAGTCAACTTCATGACCATGAGAGTGCAAACACACCTACTGTGTGGTTTCTCATTGAACAGGTCATAAACTAACACACTGACATGAGACAGTTCATGTTAATTGCTACTTGTATTTAGAAGGGATTGTGAGTAGTGTTCAACTTCAGGGGATATTTTGTGTTGGATGCCAAAGAATTAATGTGAAAAGTGGACACTGGAGGGAATTCCATAAAGTTGCAGTGCTTGCCGTACTCTTTAATTACATCTTTCATCTTCTTTGGAGGCTTTCCAAATAAATCACTCAGAACAAGAGGACAGATTCCAAGATGACAATAAAAACATACAGGCACGGCAATCAGTAGGAATAGAGGGACGGCTTATGAAATTACCTTAGTGCAGAACATGACTAAAAGCACAAGTATTTGGACTTCTAAAATAAGAGGATGACAAATGTAATGGGATCGTACTAAAAAAAAGACAACTTGAGAGCTTTCCAACATCATCATCCTTGTTTTGCTTTGGGTTAGGGTAATTTTTCCATTAATCACGACAACTTCTCACCAAAGCATTGGAGTTGCACTGAAAGTCTCTAACACTCATTTAAAAACTGATTGGTTTCCAGGTGTTCAGCGATGCCAACCGTGTCTGTCATGTAAAGCAACAATCGTAATTTATGACTGCCAAAAGCTATACGACTCACTTATCCACCTAAAACATGTTACATATCTCTGTAAGTATTACGAAACAATAGAATAGCAGATGTAGAAATCTCACAAACCTACTGCTTTGGACGAGGCCTCAGAGTAATCTACATGTGATTTGTGGTTAACAGGTTTCAACATGCCAACTCACTGCAGGGGTCTCGTAACCTGTAACTTACCAGCCAATCCTCTCCCTTTCTTTCCCTTCCCGGAGTCTATTATTTACTGTCTACTCCAACATAGAGCCTGTGTATTCTCATATTTCCCCCATCACTCACCACCACCACGAAACACAAGTGCTTTGGATGCACTGCTTTGAATTTATGCTACATGTTTTCAATAAGTACGTTTTCATCCCAACACAAAAGGAGGTAAAAGGTAGAAACATTTGACAACCTCAACCCAGGAGGTCGTCAAAGGGTTTTTTAATAGAAAATCTATTTTATCCTTTCAATCATTCATCCCTTTTGGCTGTAAGAGAGGCCACATGGGAACTGCATTAATAACACTGATAGAAATAAGCACTATTGGTTATTACTCATTAAATTCAATCTGCCAATTCATCTGATAATGTCTGTAGCCAAGTCAGGGGAAAAACAGCATCACACAGGTTAAGTCAGAGCCAGCAAGCTCTCAAATCTTCTTGAGATATGGCAAGAGAAGTGAGTGCTGGTGTGTCAGCCAAAATATCTTCCTGTGTATGAATCACAACACTCCAGGAAGACAGGCAGATGGGGTTACATAGGGTTTACATTTACAAATTTGCAGTTCACACCTGTGAAAGAATGATGTATGTCTGACATGGGATAGACAGAGAGCTTCAGTCTACTACACATGCCATGCCATATTTATAATTCAAGGGCCAGATGAATAACTATGTGTAAAAGTGAACCTCACATTTATTTTGAGAGAAATCAGGTCAACCTATCTTAGAACAATTAAAGGGAAAGTTCATGTTTGTTGAAATGCTGCCTTTTTGGAGAGAGAGAAGCTGAATAACTGGAAGATTATTTACACATGACTTATAAATATAATATGAATGGTGACAGTTAAGAAAAGGTGATGTAGCACTGTAAATGGAAAATGATCAATACAATTCTTATGGTGTGCAACATGTAGAACACTTTCAGTGGTTTGCTATGCTATGAGACAGCCCTTTGCCCACATCGTAGCACAGCTTGGTTGTTGCTGCACAAAGAATTTTGTTGAGAAAATATTGTGCAAGAGAACAGGGCTGTCTGGCAGCATGTTTAATCTCCATAAATATATAGTATACAGTAAGCATGCTCTTGATTTGGTTTTAGTTGGGCCCTCATTTATAGGGTTATAACAAATTTTCTCTGTTGTCCCTGTTCACATAAAAACAACGTATTAATAGTGTAACATAAACACTGTGCATTGGATGCATCGGAAAATTAATACTGTCAAGCAATACTATCAAACCTGACTGGAGTGTTTGTATGTATGCACTGGCAGCAAGAATAGTTTTTTGAGCAGTAGAATTCACTTCTGAAACGTGACATGTTCAGTCACACTCCATCCCGTTTTCAGCCATATCTCTTTACAAGCACAACATTGTTGTTGCCTGCAAAATTTGGGAATGTCCCCTGGCAACATGAGATCTAAACACCTCTATACTATATACTGAGAAACACAAAGATAGTTGTGTATGGCTGATGAGCTTCATCGGCATTTTGTGAGGTCATTTGACATTTGTTTGTATAAAGGCTGCAATGGTTAATCCATTATTACTAAATTAATCATCAAATAAATCTAGAATCAGTATAAATTATTTCATAATTGCAAGTTTCATATATATATATACACACATCTTTGGGTCATGTTTTCACACATAATCATTAGTTGCCGTTTGTTTGCTTAACTTCATCAAGTTCAATTTTGGATGGAACAATAATGTTGTTGGGTTGGGTGTGTTATGGCTGGTTTTGTTTTTAATGGTCTGTGGCAAATATCGGTCTGACCAATTATTACATCTATTTCCACTACAAATAGTGGAAAAAACACCCTGGCATTTCACCAGTTTATACTCAAAGATAAGTTTAAATTGTCTGTTTTAACAGTGTGAGATGAACGTGAAGGGCATGTGCTGTGTATACTCACAGTGTGACTGTTCTGTTGGGGAAGGAGTCCGGGGGTAACACCTGATGGAGCTCCATGTTGCTACACACCACCTTCCTGTCGGTGGACGAGCTCTTCCCAGCACTTTTCGACCGTTCATCATACGATTTACAGTCAGATGGTTGCGACGAGACACCGCCACAACCCAGCAGCAAAATCACAAACAACTGCAGATCCACCCTCATTTTCTCTCTCACACACACGACTAGGAAAAGCCCCGCAGCATTGGCAATGGATGCAAAATAAGATTCTGGTCGTAAACAGGGCGGATAAGTGGCTGGTCGCGAGGGGCTTTGTTATAAAAAGGAGACCAGTATCTTGCTCGGTTCAACTGAACCTTCCTCCTCCATTTCTCGCAAGGCTTTCTATCCCTTTTGCTCGGCGGTTTTCAGTCCGACAGAGGTGTGAGACGGAGTGCGAGTGTGTGTGTCCTCCTTTGTTCGCCAAACCACTCATTTATAATTTCCTTCCCATTGTGGCGCGTTGCTCATTTCCTCCAGCTTGGCTATTCCACGGTGTTTTACATGCTAGCTCCGCTTGTATGTTACTAAATAACTTCGCCAGTTGTTGAGGGGTTTTCTTTGTTGCCCGGAGCGTGGGTCCCAGTCCTTTTCCACGAGAGACGGTGAAACTGCAGTCATCCCAGGTTGTCAGCATTAACTTTCATATTTAACAACCAGACCTTTAAATGTAGTCATTTCAAAGAGCGTTGGACTTAAAAGAGCACACATCACGAGCGAGCAATCTTTCCATTCCCTGATATCCAAAGTCAACAAACAGGAAACTACTTTGCAAAAAAAAGTGCAAAAACAACACAGTTGCAGCTCAACGTGTGCTGTAAACCCAACCTGAAATGTTCAACATCACTTACAGAAGTATATCCAGGACGGTTGTGTCTCTTTTAGTTCCTCTGCGTCTTTGGAAAGTATTCAAAAATAACTCAGTCAATTGAATCGCCCTCTTCCCATGGTCCTGCCCCAGGCTGTCTGCAGTTTTGTCAAGTCCTCCGGAATCCCTTGCACTTCCGCTCTGCTTTTCAAAATAAAACCGCAGAAGGCACGTTGACATCCGCTAAGTTGCTTTAAGTTTGTAAATGCGACTGAACAACTTTTCAAATCGAAATTTCAAAGTAAGCACAGCAAACGCTGCTATTTCATTGTGTTATTAATTTTAGTTGTTGTGCATGCTGGAGACAATTCATGTATTCAAGTTCACATCTTGTATTGCAGTATATGTTAATATTTTATATGCAGTATATGTTAATATTTTAATGGCAATGTCAATTACTGCATCTTTCTTAAATCTAAAATCATAGTAAATATTTAGCTGAGGATTGACTAAAAAGGACTCCTGCGAATTACAATTGCAATCATCGGAAATAGGTATTTCCCCCAAATGTTCAGCTATAAATGCAACGCTGCAGCACAGCAGGGGGAACTTGGACTAATAAATAGCAAGTAATGAAAAAAGAAAATTCATGGTCACAAATAAAAATGGTTTTTAAGGAAGCACAAATATTCTACATTTTACTCCAATACATGCACATTTATAAAATTCTAAATTCTAAAGTTAATAATAAGTCACAAACCCACAAACCATATAGCTCTATAAGTAGCATGTATTAGTATATACAGTGAATATGCAAACCATGCAAAAAAAAAGTGTGTAATCTGTATTTCCACAAAAATCTAAATAATGACCTTCTCAATTGTCTTGTTATGTCCAGGAAACAAAAGTAGATAGTTTATGGCCATAGAGGATCTAATAAACCAAAAAGTAATATCTAAGAAGCTGATAAAAAAAAAAATCATTACTTATTACAGCCATAAATACATGTAGATGATGACTGTGGCTTACGCAGTAATTATATACCTTATGTCCTGGGCAACCCAGCCAAGCCAACTTTAACTATGGATCTTTTTTTACCTTTTCCAACATGGTCTTAGTCTTGATGGGGCAAGAGTCAAGGTAATCCTGTGAGGAGAATTTGTTTTACCCTAAATTCCAATAAATGTTCTGTGTTGTGATCAGGTCGAGTGAGTCACTTTATTCTATAGAAAACCGGACCAAAGGATAGCACTGAAGTGAGCGATTGCAGGTCAGAACACACCTTCAGGCTACATTTGTTCACCCCCACTAGCCTTTGTCTTTTCAGGATTTGTATGGCTTGCCGTTCAATGACAAACAACCTTTAACCTCCTTTGTTTGCAAACATGGCGTCATGTTGTTACATTGCAGCACACAGCTGAGTGGGCAATACCCATATGCTAAACCAAAGACTATTTTTTTCATAAGATATGATATAAAACCTGTGTTTGAGAGCAATTTTTTAATAATATTACATTAAAATATTACTGATATAAAATCAATATAATAAAACAAAAATAATGAATTCATGAATAATTAACAATTAAGAAAATATACATATAGTAAAAAAGAGTGAAGGTAATACAAAATTAACATGCAAATTAAAAACAACATTAAAAATGGATTGAATACTTATTATATTACACTTAAATATTACAATTACGTAAAATAGAATAATATATACAATGTAAATAGTGTGTAAGCAAAATGTATAAATGCTTTATACTTTTCATTGAACCTAAGTAGTCATCTTAATTGACAATATAATGTTATAGACTTATAATAATTAAGTTTTAATTATTTTAATTAAAACAGTCCAAACACTGACAAAGGCAAACAACACAAAGAAAAAAAGTTTCAGAATTCTGACTTTTTCTCAAACTTTAGACTGTAATCTCAGAATTCTGACTTTTATTAAATGTGGCCCCAATAGTCTTCCGTACAAATCAATGGGGGAAAATACAAACTGAAGATAAACTTAGTAAATATGAGACGCACAAAATAAAACAGTACGATCAGTAAACAACAAGTCAAGTAAAGACATTAAATACGTTCCAAATATCAACAGTCTTAGCTGCATTTTTTTGTTTTGTACAATGTATAAGTAAAATATGTCCTTGCACTTGGACAAAGTTGATGTTCTCAAACTTGTCTATACGTCATCAAGCAGAATAGTACCTGATATGTTGCATTCAATTGCTCCTCGGTGGATTTGCCTGTAGATTTACATGTTCATTCGGGACTACAACTGTCAGTGACAATGAGCCACAGACGTAACTTCAGTCACTACATGGCTGGTTGCTCTGAGTTCCTAGCATCCAAACTGAGATTACGTTATTCCGTTTTGTGTTAGCGGTAACGGCTCGACAAATATGTCCGAGGTTGTGCTCGTGCACTCAAACGTCACATCTCCAGCATTCGCGAGTCACTGAACATTTTTACCGGAAGTTGTGCGCGAAGACAAGCACCGTAAAGATTTATACAATCTTTTTAAGTATATAATAATACATTGTTTGATTAAGTGTCTTTGTTCTCAGACCATGTTTTCACGTGACTTTGCTTGGGGAGCGGGAAGTGCTGCGTATCAAATAGAAGGTATGAATGTACTTAACATGTATCAAACACTGTGAGAGACTGTGTTGTTATGAATCTTCAGGGTCTGTAGGATCAGTGTACGTACACAAGTAAGTTTTCCCCTTAACTTTCCCCTTTATCGAATCGGAAGCTGGCGAATCAGGGGCTAACTTCAGCGTCGTCACTAAATGGCGCTAACGTAGCTTGTTTTTTATAACATTTTGGTCACATGTAAGCATTTATTTTAATTTCTAGGACATGTAAAGCACATTTTCACAGTGTTTTGATAGTTACGATGCTAATGAAGTGCATTATTATTATAATTAGGCTACATTACAATGTTTGTGCTTGAGATGAAATAAACTTTTTTTTTTTACAAAGTTTTTGTATTAGATTACATAAATGTCCTGCATACTTGAATAAGCCTCCCTAGTGTAACTATATGAATATTTCATATCACAAGTAATTTCATTTAGAGACATGCAATGAAATCAAACAATATTAGGTTAAATATTACTTAAATATAATGTGGATAGAGATAAGTCAAAGATAAAGTTACACTAAAAATTAATGAAATACACAGACCTACTGAAAGTCCCAGCAGAAACAATATGGTGATTTTCTTTTTCTACGTCATTGCTTCCTACTTTCATGAAAACCTTGTGTTTGTTGAGGTGGTTGGCAGTCAGACGGCAAGGGACCGAGTATCTGGGACACATTCTGTCATGAGAAAGGCAAAGTGTTTCAGGAGCACAATGGAGATGTGGCCTGTAATAGCTACGAGCTATGGGACAAAGACCTGGAGTGTATCCAGCAGCTCGGACTGACACACTATCGCCTGTCCCTCTCCTGGGCCCGCCTCTTGCCTGATGGGACCACACGACATGTCAATCAAAAAGGTATTTCCATAATCCTGTCAGACTCCAGCACGACGCGACTACATGTTGAACCAGCTGATTTGTTGCATTTAGTGTATATCCAAAAAAACTGACAGCTCTGCCTAACTGTTCAACAGGTGTGCAGTACTACAACAAGGTGATTGATGATTTGCTGGCCTGCAATGTCTCACCTATGGTCACGCTTTACCACTTTGACCTGCCTCAGGCTCTTCAAGACCAGGGGGGTTGGAAGTCTGCGGGTATAGCAACCCTCTTTGACAGCTATGCCAAGTTTTGCTTTGAAACATTTGGAGACAGAGTCAAGCTTTGGCTCACTGTGAACGAGCCGCGTGTGTGTGCCAAAATGGGCCATGAAGATGGCATCCATGCTCCAGGGTTAAAGGAACTGGGGACCACTGCCTACCTTGTGGGCCACAACATGTTGCGTGCCCACGCCATGGCCTGGCATACCTACAACTCCTTCTACAGGCCCAAGCAAAAAGGTGCAGTGTCTCTGGCCATTAACAGTGACTGGCTTGAGCCACTAAACCCAGGTTGCAAGGAGGATATTGCTGCTACAGAACGTGACCTCGCGTTCACCCTCCAATGGTTTGCCTGGCCTGTGTTTGTTACTGGAGATTATCCAGAAGTAATGAGATCTGCCATCGACACTCAAAGTGAGAAGATGGGGTACAGTGGCAGCTCAAGACTGCCCAGGTTCTCAAAGGATGAACCTGCCATTTTAGGCACAGCTGACTTCTTTGCATTGAACTATTACACGTCACGCAAAGTCAAGGCAGGAGGAGATTGCGGGCAGATGTGTATGAGGAGCGACCAGAATGCAGAAGAAGTTTTGGATCCCTCCTGGCCCATCAGTGGGGTATTCTGGTTGGCTGTTGTGCCCACTGGCTTAAGGAAACTTCTGAAATACATTAAGGTATTTCAAATGTTTTTATTAAAGCCACTTGACTACAGTTCCCATCTCTGAAAACTGTTCACAACAGACTCCTACATTTTGACTCAATAATTTGAAATTTAAAGTCATTTTTCTTGACTCACTCAGCATCAAACTGAATTGACCAACAAGACAAATCACCTTCAAACAAACAATGAGCCCACTCTGACATTTGTTTAGCGTCTTGCTATTGATTTTATATGCAGTAATCTCCTTTTAACACCTCCAGAAAAACACTGATGCTTCATTAGTGCTGTCACATTGAATGAAACTGTTACTTTGTTGAAAAGTGTTTGCAAACGAGCAATTTCCTGCTGTTGTGACTTGTCACAGGCCATTAGTTTGAGCTTGGCACCGTTGAAATGCAGCTAAACGGCATACTGTAGACCAATCTGTCTCTCTGGAACGTGTGACAGCTGTGATGCCTTGTTTGACAATAATATTTACCCCTCGACTTTACAGGACACTTTCAACAACCCACCAGTCTACATCACAGAGAGTGGCTTCTCTCAGGTGGGGCCGCTGCAGATTAAGGATGTCCAGCGTTGTGAGTTTTACCGAGACACCATATTGGAAATGGCTAAAGGTAATTTAATTCTACACATTTGTACCAAACAACAAAACAGCTATGAGCAGACAGTGATAAACATTCTTGATCACATTTTAGTGTCAGTCCAGCAATAGCCAATTAAAATACTGGCTGACAAAAGGCCCCTGTAAAACAACTGATATTTAGCAAAGGTTGTCAGATGCACCATTGCCCTCCTACATTTAGGAATGTAAATTTAAATGTTCTGGCACTGTTTCACTCATTCAGTATGCAGAGATGGGTTTATACCTTTTCCCCCAAGACACCATGAGGAAGACAAGTGCTTAAATGTACTCTCATATTTATTAAAGGCTATATTTATGATATTCACTCATCTTAGGGTAAGCATTCATGTTAGTGTTTGACAGTGATGCAAATAATCCACCATTTCTTTGATACTCTCGTCAAATGTACACATTACATACGTCACTCAAAAGGCTTTTAAAATGAATAGGGAACACACTGTACATTCTCTTCAGGTAATTTGTATTGCTTTTGCTTGTTTTGGCGCCACCATCTGGCCAGTCTTGGCATATCAGCGATATACAGAATCTGGCTCCCAAAATGATTGTGACAGTCAAATAAAAGCAGTTATTTTTGCTTGTGCTTCTCCAATTGGGACACGCAAATGCATGTTTGGGAGGGTAATCCTTCATTTAAGGATGAATGAAGAAGAACAAAAAAAAAAAAATCTGCCTTTGAAAAAGTTATTGGCTTTATCCATGACAACCATAGAAACCAGATTTAATGCATGACTCACCAAGATGCTCACAGCTGATAAACAGAAAAAACTGGCTTTGTCACTTCTTGCCTTTGGTATTTAGAATACTTTAATTGATGCTCGTCATGTCATGTGTCATGTTTGTGGTCATGGTTTAATTAGACGTCCACAGTTATCAAAGCAGGGTGGGGCTCTTACATCAGCTCTTCATGCTTTTACTTTGTGTTTTCGTAACAGCTATTGAAGAAGACGGGGTCAATGTCCGTGGATATTTTGCGTGGTCCCTGTTGGACAACTTTGAATGGACAGACGGCTACAGTGTCCGCTTTGGATTGTTTCATGTGGACTTCTCCGATGCAATGCGGAGTCGAACCATATACATGTCTGGAGAGGAGTATGCCAAGATTATTATTAAACACAAGAGCGCCATTGATAACTGAGACGTTTCTAAATGATTGTTTTATTTCTGACACAACTTCGTCACTGCCAATGAATGTATTTTCAGTTCAGTGTTGGGACGAGCCAGGTAGTAAGAAAACAAGTCAGCTTCCTCGATTGTCTCTTGAGGAAACCTGACTGCAGCATGTGAAACAGGGACACAGGACAGATTCATTGCAACATAAATTACTATTATATCATGCCCAATTTCCTGTCACTCATCACAAGCAGGGCTAAAGCAGCGGCTGCAGAGCAAACACACGGGTACATTGTATTCACCTCTGCGTAATAGCAATTAAATTGATGGTGGTATGTTGAATAACTGTTCTGTTCAGACTTGCACTTCACATGTATATACGTAAGTTGACAAGTTCTGGCAGTAGCCTCCTCTTAAATCTACCTGGGAGTCTTTTTTTGCAGCTGCTTATGGTAACACGAGTCGTGTGGAAGTTTCAGCTTGACTGACAGGTCTGTGTCTGTCGGTATCGTAAGGCAGAGGCTGATACAGGTGAGAAGGCAATGCTAAAACGAAGACTGCGACATGATTTATTTCCCTCTTGCAGACACAGCAATTTCCGCCTATGTAACATGTCAACAGGGCAATTACAGTGTGTTTGTGTTTGAATATGACATGAGTTAATGTCCTGGATTCCCAAATTTATGGATTTCCCAAAAGGAACATTATGTAACTCACCGCACTGATCGCCATTTTTTTTTAATGACATCTGATCTGAACCCTCAATTTGCTCAATCTGATTCTGGCAGTTGGAGTTTGCGATCACGATATAAATACAGACCATTTACCGTGCTCCTTATTTCATGTCAAGTCAAACAATCAAAATGATTGTGATGCTTTCAGATCTTCAGGTAGAAAAAGTTGCACAGTATTTTAAGAGTCACAATAATATTGATAAAAGTGCTAGGACATCAACAGAAGCTGCCAAAGTTGTGTTTTCCAGTCTAGTTTTCTTTCTTTTTTTTTAGAAAGTCTAAACTGTATTTGCAATCAAGTTCCAGATTGTGTTAAGTAAAAGACTGTACACTGTAGATTATATTTGAACGACAAGGAAGAAATAAACACATCAAACAGCACATTTGGTTGAACTTTTCTTTTCCATCCTGCTCAAAACAGCTGAACCACCCCACCTATCACGTGGGAACGGACCCATTATATGACTAAATAATAGTCAGCTCAGTTATTATAATGCCACCGGGCTGCATAAAGCACACACTTCAGCTGAGTAAGAAGCGATGCCAGCTGAAAGCAACAGATGTCCTGCCACAGGAAGTGAGTGGAATGCCATTTGTGTTTCCCCGGACAGCTGTGCAAACTCTCGACTTGAAGAGAGAAGAGAGGAAACGAGCCGAAAAGCCTCCTCGAGGCTCGAGTCGATTCCTTTGTGCATACTGTGGCTAAGGTAGGATTATTTATATTGAGTGCTGAACAATGCACTGTGTACATCTAAGGGGCACGGAGAGTTATATCAATCATTAGGCTTTGGCAGTGTTGTGTACAGATATTTCTGAGGTCAAGCTAAATATTGAGGCTGACAGTTTATTGTTTTAGGTGCAAGTTTAATAAAAAACATAGCTTTTAAGCAGTGCACAGAGCAAGGAGCAGTTGAAAGCATGCGTTTGTGAGGCTGCAGTGTCACCTTGTGGCGTCAACGAGAACCACACATTTTAACTCGGCAGCACACTTTGGACAGTGCTTGCTCTACACATTGTGGCGTCACGTGACACGCTGCTTTGATTAATAAAATGCATGCTGTTGGTGTAACAATAAACAACTAAAGCAGTTCCCTAACCACAATACATCACAGATTTAACGCAATTAATATTTATGCTCCGATGTGAAGGAAAATGTAATTTATATTCGGTGTTGGGAGACTTTGTATGCATTAATAAGCGTGGTGTATCGTGACATCCAGTTGGCTGTGCATACTGTTTTCAACAGATGTGAATAATACCCTTGTGGCCCTCCTCCATCTATGTCAAGCAGAGTGAGATTCTCCTTTGTCTTATGATGAATAACAAGCTATTGTGAAACCATGAATAATGCCACTGCCGCTCGCGTCAGAACTTCTTTTTTC
The DNA here is from genome assembly GCF_019176455.1 of Solea senegalensis. Taxonomy (NCBI): domain Eukaryota; kingdom Metazoa; phylum Chordata; class Actinopteri; order Pleuronectiformes; family Soleidae; genus Solea; species Solea senegalensis. The sequence goes on from NC_058023.1 coordinate 14,969,667, forward strand.
GGGGCTGCTTTGAACACAACGCTGAACCACTTCTCACAACATTTGGACGCTAATGAAGTCCATCCAATATCTGTGGCTCTATCGGAGGCTGCTGGTGGTCTCTGAATCTCTGCAGACTGAGCGCACAACATGAAGGAGTTAACTTGACAGGGACAATTGTGCAAAAGGAGAAGTGATTAAAATCAAATATGCTGTTAAGGAAACGCAACAGTGGAACCTGTGATAGAGGAAAGAACCTTGACCAAAGCAGATTTGAAGCATGTTTCCCATGATTCATCAGTGCAGCCTGTGGGCAACTGAATTCCCTGCTAAGAGTTGATTAGTGATTCCACTGACTGCCTCCCAGTATTGATGGATTCCATCTTCCTCTAACACAGGCTGGAGGTAGCTGCATGGGTGAAAGAAGCACCATTGCTGCTGAATTGATTGAATGAAATATGAGGGAAAACGTTATTCCGCACTAAGTGAATGTTGAAATTATCCATTTGAGAGGACATGAGGGATAAATGTGTGTCATCGCAGGTTGGGAATCTTAAAACATTAATTAGCATTTAAATTATTCACTCACCCAGTCTCTTTAATAACCTGACTACGAATATTCGCTTCAGTTTGTGAATGAGTTTTTTTTCCTGATTGGACTGTGATGTAGAAATCACAGAAGGAACCGTTTCTAAATGTGCTTTCCAATTAAGTGCTAAATATATCATGTGTATAGATAAGTTGCTTTTGACAGTGAATTAGCGCGTTTAATTGTAACATTCAATCACATCCACTGCCGGAGATTTACCCAGAGGAACATTGTGGCAAATTACCAAGAGTGGCCCATTTGTATTTGACCAAACTTAACTCATTACATTTTGAAACCCAGTATAAAATATTCAACAACTACAAAACTAATTTACTTATTACAATCTGACTAAATAATTTAGCTGATAATAAACTATTTTCATTGTGAAAAGTGGGGCGAAATGACAATCTCGTGTATCAGGCAGTGCTTATAGGTGCAAATGTTATAACTTCTGGCAAATAATTACCCTTTTCTATTTATCCATTACCCTCACATACATATTGCCTAGAGAAATGGTGTAATTAAGATTGTTGCTTCAGTATCAAGATGAAGATACTATAGCCACTCCCCGCCTCTGGAGATACAAAGAGAGATACAAATCTCTCTTCCCTTTCCTCTCACTCTCACTGTCTGTGTCTCTCAGTCATATGGAGAGCGACCTGCAAGGCCCAAACCACCACTCCTCCAGTCTTCCATCATTCTCTTCCTTCCCTTGCTCTTCTTCACTCACTCACTCACTCTCTCCAAGTCATCTTCCCCTATCCTAATCGCATTGCTCATTTCCCATTGACAAGACAGTATGAGGAGGAGAGAGGAGGAAGAAGAAAAAAAAAACACACCACAAACTTTCTAAATCCCATTGACCTACTTAGGCAGACATTTCACTGGGAATTCATATTAGTGCAAGAGTTAGAAGAAGAAATATTTTCTCATTTCCCCCTCTATCTTCCACGCAGCCCCCTCCTCCTTGGTTTCATTCAGCTGGAAGCCATTTTCCTTATATCCCATATTTGATCCTGTATGAACACGACAGTGCATTATACAAGTGGATAAATGCTTACTATCGTCCAACCAGCGGTTTGGAGCTCTGTCACCGTGTTTCCACAATGGTGTTAGAAGCGTGACATCGCAGTCATAGAAAAAAAAAAACCCTCTTTTGGGTAGAAGAAGATGAGATTGAGAGGGATGAATATGCCGGGCGTCTAAGACAGGAAGTGGAATTATGACAGCCCCACGCAGAGAGCTAAAGCATGGAGACAAAAACGGCATAAAGAGAGTGCAAAGCATTTCAAATCCTCCCTTTAAAGCCCTCCCTGCGGGACTGCAGATGACCCTGCTAACGACTGGTGAAATTCTAACTCCCTTGAGTGTGATGGCTCCATGTGACGGGAGGTTTGCAGACCTGTCTGAAAAATTGAAAGCTCCTAGAATATTCAGCTAACCCTGTGTGCTCAGTTGGGTATTGTGATTGGAGGCATGTGGAGATTGGTATTCAGGCTGTGTGTGTGTGTGCGCTGGGTAAGCCCAGCGGTGGTGGTGCGAGAAAACCCCCCTCTGTGTGCATGTGTGTGGTGGCCAATGAGCCGAGCGCAGAGTCTCATGGGAACAGTGGAAGGAGTGCCAGTGAACATAAGTGAGGAAGGCAAGGAGACAATTTATGGAACCTTTAGAACCGAAGTGAATATAACTGCTATGGTGGCGCAGGCCTAGATCCAAGTAGAGAGACTAATGATGTGAATATAACCCCATGCTCCCAATATGCAAACACATTGTCATCAACAAAGAAAGAGTGAGAAATCCATTTCCTCTAAATCTCCTCAGAAACTTTAGACAAAAAAATGGTGACTTGTGCTTTCTTATCTGTCCGGAAATAATCAAAGGGGAAGGAGGGCAACTTATAGTATTCTAACATCACTCCACAACTACCTTGGCCTTCAATGAGTAGCTTCAATCAAACATTTAAGGCATTAAATGTACATTTAAAAGATTATTGTCCACTTCCATACTGACCTATTCCCTCAGTGTGAGCCATCATTCACTGATCATAATTATAGTGTGAGGCGCACACACACACACATGACCTAAATGAGCCAAACAGAGGTGAGCCCAACATTATAATCTAAACTGTCTGCCATCAGCAAAAATAACTTCCTGAATTATTGTACATAGTTTTCATGCAGTTGTAGAATATTACTGGGTCAAAAACATCCCGAGTTTCTACCAGAGAAAGGAAATAATCTGGTAACTTTCTTTTACTTTAAAGTCGGGTTGGTCTGTGAGTTTTAGTTGAAGTGGATATTTGATGAGTAACTCCATACTTGAACTACTTATGTGGTCTGTGTTCCTGTGTCTTAAGAGCTTCTCATGTATCAAGATAGGTAGGGGAAATAAAATGTATTTGTCCTAATATTCCAACATTGGTTTAGATAATTGATAACAGCGCAGGTGAGGCGACATATCCAGTATTGGGGTACTGACCTAAAAATCTCATCTTATTTTAGGTTTAAATTCATATTAAATACGTTGATGTGTTCACAGATCTACTTTGCGGAATACAAGTTTGTCAGCATCAAAAAAATGTTTGGACCTCACGTAACAATTCGTCTCACAGAGTGTGCCTTTTTTGGGGAAAAAAAGTAAATGCCTACTCGGGTAAATCCTTATACAACAAGTAGTTTCTCTTCTAAATTCCACAGCCTGTCTTTGATTAACTGAAGATGCTTTAGGTTGAGGCCATTTCAAGAGGAAGAGGAGAGAGCATGTGCACGGGGGTGCAGAGCAACAGTGCACGCGGACTAATTAACTCTAAGTGTTGTACGACATGCTCCCTTCTCACCCGCGTTGTCACTCAGGGTTTGAGTGGTGCTAATGAGAGAATTATCTAGCCTCGGACCCTGGTAATGCATTCAAATGAACACCAACTGACCTGACCTATGCGATGGCTTTTTAATCTCACCACTTAATACCAATCAGACCTGCTTTCTCATGTGCCCACACTGGGAGGGCCTTCTGCTCCAAACGCCGCCATCCTTTTTTTCCCCCCCCCACTGTTGATCTAAGGGAGAGTATTTAATTGTGTTGGAAGACTCAAGGGCCTGTGCTGATATGCACACAGGAGCTCAGGTGTGCAGGATAAATCAGGTGCATATGGTTTTCCAGAGTATTTGCCAGACATCAAAGTGAAAGTGTCTGGGTGCACGTGCCTGCTTGTGTGCGTGTAAGCCCCTTATCATGAGAACCCAGTTGAGGATTAGGAAGGTTAATAAGGTCATGAGTTTGCAACAAAAGTCTGTCACATATAATAGAGCTTTGGCATTGTTGGATTACCATAATCATCATCCTTTGGTGCCCAAACCTGTGACTCAATTGTTGTGCTCACAGTGTTTCGAGATGCAACACAAACTTCCTGCAGGAGGCGGCTTGGGTGAATTTAATCATTACCTGATGGTTTTACAAATTTACACTTGGATTTAAGCCGGGGTTTCTAATTGGATCAAGGTGTTTTCAGCTTGTAGTGTAGCAGTGGAATTGTGATGGTTTGTTTCAGTGAGACAGCACTGAAGTTGTGGACAACACGCGCAATAAATCCTTTCAAGTGTTTGGCCAATATCTGTTTTTGTTTTACCAAATGCTCAAGGTAACAAATAGCGGATCAGCCACAGTCCAGGGCCGCCTGCAAAATGGTTATTGCGTTTCAATGTCTTTTGGGGAGACTTATTGTTATTATCTTGTGGTGCACCGAGAATGTGTATGATTCAGGGACTGTGCTTGTTGTAACAAGAAGTCAAATGCAAGCGTGGGTGCAACATGTGCTTGTGTTAAACCACACATGGAGCTTTAAGAAGTCTACACTGAACTTACACCACACTTTAAACATGCACAATCGTGTCAAGAAATGCAGGAAAAGGGTATTGATGAATCTAATACACAAGGCCTTTGTACTTCCCTGTAGTCATTACAATCTATATTTTCATATTGTTCACAAGCAGTCAGGATTTGCCCAAATGAGGCTGACTTAAAGGGGATTTAATGGGATTTGCTTATTGCCGATTCAAAGTGGTGGTTGCGATAGCTTTGGTGGCAATTTCTCTCGGCAATAAATATTTTAGTTACAGTGTTAGCTTGGCAATAATCCTGTTGGAGAAGGTTGTCATCTTGAAGGAAGTGTTGGAAGATGTTATGCTGAAACAGCAGTACTGACTGAAACAAATGCATATGATTATTGCTCCCTGTCATATGGGCTTTGTTTCACCTGGAGTTGAACTAATATTTAGATCAGTGCAGACAATATACTGCACGTGTGGAGTTTACATACACATTATTCAATAACAATATCCTACCAGGCTGGATGCATTGTTTAACACTGTGTTTCATGTTGGTAGCGGACAGCTAATTGTACAGCATACAATAAAGATCAGCTGTTGTCTTGAGTCATGCATGTGTGTGGCAGAGCTGCAGCCTTTGTCTCTCTATCTCAGTGCACAGTCCCATTGTCATGCAGGCGCTCAGGTATGGGCCCAGTCGTCACTCATCTGCCTGATGGCAACTGCTATCTGCCCTGACGGTGACTGATGATGGGAGTGTGTGTGTGTTAGCACCAGACTGTGTGTGATACCAAAGGGGGGGTCCGTGGCAGGTAGACAGGCAGGAAGGAACTCAGTGTGGATGGCAAGATGTATACCTCCCTGCCTGAGGGCCAAGTTAGAGGCCAGTGGGCAGTGCTGCATTCACTGACCATGCCTATGAGCATAACAGGAGCTATTGGGCAAAGCAGCCAAGCAAGTATAGCAGTATAAGGAAGATGGATCAGTTATTGCATGGACTGCATGACAATATAAGTAAAGTTTACGGGATATTGAAGGTTTTTTTGAAGCGTGCTTCCACGAGGTATTGACATATTATCAACAATCGCTTAGCTGAACGCACCACTGCCTCGCTGCTGTTTCCGTGGAACCAGACAACACCTGGACACTCGCTCTTGTTGATGACACCAGGGACAGAAACAGATTTTAGTCTTGCATAAAAAGTGTTGGACTGCTCGAGTTTCAACGTCTTAACAACATGTTCGCTGCGTTTAAAAAGTTTGTTCATTGCCCACTCTCCTGCACCAAAGTCAGCAGTGTTGATCTACATTTTTAGCTTGTGGGGACACAGAGCTGAGAGTTTTGTGTCACTTAGATATATCCAAACAAAAGGTTTTATAAACTGAATTCACAAGATAACATATTCCAACTCACTGAATCTACAATGAATTTAGGCAGCAATGAATTAATAACTCCTGTGCGCTTTGACGCAACATTGCTGATTTTCTTTATGGACTTTGGTGTGGAGGAAAAATATGAAAATATTCTTAAGACATAAGTTATTTTCAGTGGGGGGAGTCTACAGTCTTTGGAATATATTACACTTCCTCAAGTTACTGTTGATTGACCAAAATAGTCACGTTACATACAGTTTTTATCCTGCTTCCAAAAAGAGATATGACAGAAAAAAGTACTGACGTGACAGTGCTTTTTAAAAGCAATGTCTACATCCTTAAATAAAAATGTTATGGTTTTCTATTTCAGAACTTTGAAGGGAGTATCAAATCCCTGAATGTCAAATATCTTCATTAAGGGTTGCATGTCTACTTCATGACAGCATTCTTTATGCGCGTCCATGCATAGGTGGAATATATGAATTCATGCGGACGTACTTTATGTGCGAGTGTTCACATGTGTCTGCTGTCCGGGAAGATCAATGCGTCCTCATTGATGTTGTCTTGCCCTCTGCACATGAAGTGAATGGAGGGGGTGGAGGAGGAGGAGGAGATGGCAGCGAGAGGGACAGCGGGGCGAGGGGTGCGCGTTAAATGGATACGATGCAAATGGCACCAGAGGACATAAGAATCAATTTACCTTATTGAAACAAATGAGACTAAGTCAGCCTTGCCATGGCATGCTTTTTTTTGGCCGCCCCTATTGTTATTGTAATTAACCCACCCAACCCAAATCCATGACACTCCCTCTCACAAACACAGCCAACCCCCTCAACAGACCTGTCTATGTCTGCCCGGGCTCCCTTTTACCCTAATGAAAAAGCTGTAGAAGAGCCCAGGTAAAATTGTAGGTGCTGTAATGGTGATTCATGGCCCTGGGTGACATGCTAAAAGGCATGGGAGATCTGCCTAGGAAAGCATTTAGAAAAGGGTAGTCCATGTATGAGTACCAACAACCCCTACCAACACAAACACACTGAACCCCCTACATTTAATGACATACAGTCATTCCCCACACCCTCAGCATGCTCTTATGTTTATAGATGCCCCACCTTCATGGAATCCCAATAACCAAAATGGACTCTACCTATCACCGAAATTACCTCAAGGGTAAGTGGACAGCACAATGCCTATTTCATATAGTGGTGTGTGATGTCCTATTGAAAATTTGCCATTATTTCCTTTAAGGGCAGGCCACTTTCCTGGGTGAGCTATAACTCCCCAGTGTGGTGTGGGCATTGTATAGGGGTCTTGGGGGATGGATCAATTGTTATAGAGAGCGATGGGGTCACAGTGGAATCAATGCACTGGACAAACGACCTCTAGCTGCCGCTTGCACCTTCCAAGCTGCTTGACACCTGAGGTGATCTTTACTGAAATGTCCTCTGTTGAAATGCCACAGGGCCATGGGCTACTGAGCAGTTGCTCATGCAGCGCTCCCAAATCAAGTGGCTTATGCAGAACGGGGCTGCTGTCATCCACAGTGAAAGGCCTTGGCTCAGCATTACTACATAAACAAAACTCATGCACCTGAGAATGTCAATTACTTGCTGCCTCCCCCCCTTGGACGGCCCTGTGCATGATGGCCAAATTGGGATTAATCTGGGAAGGATGGGGGCCGGTGTGGAGGTGACACTGTGTCGTTGTACCACAAAGCAAGAGAAGTGGCTGTGGTGTGGAGAACAGGAGCAGTGGGCCAGCTTGATTGTTCCACTATTACCCTGCACATCGTTTTGCATAAGTGGCAAAAGGCGCTGATGAAAACAAGTGGTGGTTTCAGGTCGGATGCAGACACCCAGAAAATGAGCTTTTTTCCCCCCTTTCCCTTCTTACCCTTCCACTGGGCCGCATAATTTAGTAGAGCCATCTTGTGGAAATGTCATGGTGTGGTGGCGGTGGAGCAAACAGTGTGACAGAATGCTGCAACGCCTCCCAGGCTGGGGCCTTCACCACGCTTGCCACGCCCGAGTCGGCCTGACCTTGCAGGTGCTGATATATGCAGACACATTGGCATCAAAAATGGTCAACGAGAGCCTCTTCTTTTTAGAAGGTTGTAGCCACTGCCAAGCCCAACTTTTCTTGTCATATTTGGGTTCATAGAGCGGTTATGAATATTTCAAAGTGAGGGTGTATATGTTTATTTGCTTGAGGATATGGATTTATTTTCATTTTTTCCTCCTTTTCCTTTTTGAATAGAGGTCAATTCCCCGCTGCGCATTCCCTTTTATGCACCCACTCCCTATTCTTCATTCATCTTACCTGCTGACACATCTGACAACACGCTGCTGTATTATCATCTCCCAACCCCCAGCTCTCCACCTTCCACAGCAACACAGGGCCACCGCGACTCCTCCACCCCTTCTCTTTCTCCTTTAGAAAACTGATTATAAACGGTCAATTTGAAAATAGACTGGAAAGTCCCCAAGGCTGCTTGCCTTGTCAAATTGAAAAGGGACAAGGACAAGTCAGTCGACTTGCCCCCTGTCTGCCGTCCTGATGTTTCCGAGGCAGGCGTACGAGAGGGAACATAACAAATTCTCCCCATGCGGCAGGCGAGGCGATGACGAGGGAGGGTGGGGCAGCAGCGAGCTGAGGATCTTCAACATCTAGCCCTCAGCATTTATATCACAAGTCTCCACAAAGAGTCTATGGATCACTCCAGTGGGCTGGTGTTGGCAGTATCAGGAAAAGCCATAGGCTGTCAGGGAGTATGTGCCTTTCATATTTCACTGCAGACAGCCTTCCATTCTCCAGGCCTCACTCACAGCAGCCTTTGAGGATAATATCTTCAAATCTCTCTTTGCCATGCTGAGAGGCTATTTTTAAATAGATATTTATTTATTTCTCTCAATTTTTCTTCCCCTCTCTCTCCCCCTCTGATCTGCAGGTATAGCTTTACTGCTTGTGACCACCAGAGGAACCTGCACAAAATAGAGAAATGCTTGTGGCAAGGAAGGTATTTCTGTCAGCACAAATCTGGGTCTTTTTATTTGCCTCTTCCACTCTGTTTCCAACAGTTTTATCCCTTTGTTACAAACTAATCCTTCCACCAAATTATTATAAGCAATTCTGCATTGAATATGCACTTGAAAAGAATCGGCTTTGGCATGTCACCCCCATTATGCTGAAGTATCAGCTCATCAACAGACACAGTGAATAAATACTTGATTTTATGAGTCCTGGGTCTTGTGATCTGCTGTGGCGTTTTGTGTGAACAATAAAGTCCCTTCCCAATTAATCTAACTAGTAAGATGGAGAGCAGCCTTTGATATCACCCGAGATGTCCACTGCGGCGTGATTCATCAGAAAAGACCTTGTAATCAGATGGGACGAGTGCCTTTCCTCCGACATGTATTCTCTCTCTCTCTCTCTCTCCCCTCCTTGCATACATTAGGGGAGTGTGAGCGACGGAATCATCAGATACCAGGAGGTGAATTGAAGTGGTCATGAACCTAATGTCAAACTCAAATAGCTGAATGGCGATAGATAAAACAAACAAGGAACGTGAACTGCTTGCAGAGGGAGAGGGAGGGCTGTTGAGAACTTTTGCAGATAAGGCCTGCATCACAACTGGCCTATTGTCGAGTGTGACCCCTGCTGGAACTGTAACACATGACCCTAAATGTATGTATTGCATGAACTTTCTCCCCACGTAGAATGACATGAGTTATGCGTCATGTTGACTTGTGAGCTGTCCGGCTTTCCCACAGGGTGCACAGTCCTCCTGACCCACAACAATGAAGATGGAAATTTATGTGGTGTGACATTCCCTTCGGGCTGAATGTTGCTATTAGCAATGTGACCATGGTTCAGGTTGAATCCTGCAGGGACAAAATACACAGCGAGGGAATAAACTATAACGATTGTTCCCTTTTACTTCCTTCACGGCGGGCCTCACAAATTAACAGCTCTTCTGTTTCTTCTCATGCAATATGATACATAAACAATAGATTCCTGTTTTGCTGTAACAGACGCATGAATATAACAAGCAGCTAAAATGTAATGCACTATCATACCCTCTCTCCTTACTCCCTGACGATTGTCACTTGCACAGTAAGCACATTTGAACTTGTTGTCTGTTATTCTTTATCTCATTTCATCCTTCTAACCGTGGCTAATAACAGTTTTTTCCTATCTCCCTCTATTTCTGGGCTAATCCGGGTCTTAGCGCTGGCCCACCGTTTTACAGAGGCAGAAAATGCTTGGGTAAGCAGAGAAAGGATTCCTCCGTTGCTACTTCAGGTTGTCCCCGCTCTCCCTTTAGCTGAGATTTCTATCCCAGGCCCTTATTATCACAAAACAAGCACTTTTTGATGATGATAAGTAATAGCTACATCCCTGTGTGCAGGACTCACCTCTCAGGGGAGTAGCAAGAGCATGCTGGTCATTTTTCTTGCCTGTTTGGCGTCCAGCGATCCCGGAGAAAAAACAGGGACTGCATGGAAACAGGGTGGTGATTCTGTGTTTGTGTAGCACTATTTACAATTGGTGGGATGAATGTGTGAGAGTAATGATTGTTGATGGTTTCCAGTGAACTTAATAATGATAATAATAACAACAATAATAATAATAATACTACAGCACAGACACAACAAAATATCGTGCCTGTGCTAGTGAAATGCAAGCAATGTGACACATTTATAAGGTCACCATTCTCACAAATACAGTTTATGTCAACATTAAAGCTGTAGAGTGCAATATTTAATTATAAACAAATGTCCATTACATTCTAACCATTGTCAAGTGGTCACACAATGCCAACTAAGCTTATCAGCTCCACACAACTCCCACTGTATCTTTTAGGATACATATTGTGTTGTCTGGTGACACGTGAAAGTGAAATGTTATGACAGACAGAGGCAACAGCAACAAAGTGAGACTGCAAACAAGTTGGAGTATGACCGAAAACACATAAAAGGACCCACGAAAAGTGAATTTCACTGCTCAAAAACCAAGTCATTCAACAGTTTGTATCTTCTGTCCCTGAAGATAGCACCATACAAATAATGTTACTTCTTTTTTGTTATTTTGCCTCAAACAGAGGCAAAAATAATAACGTCAAACAAACACCAAGTTATACATTGCAGCTTTAATTATGTCAGCTCCAACTTAACAGTGTGGCTACCAAGATATGCAAATAATCGCTGTGATGAATCCCCAACTAGATTGTTTTGAGCAACAATGACAGAGGGATCACATCAAAAGAGGGTAATTCCTGGCAGACGTTCCATTACCATTAACAACGTAGTTGGGTGACAGTGGCAGCTGAGGGAGGGGCCGATAAGCTGCGGACAAAAAGTGGAGATATTCGACAACCAAGCGGACACAAATAAACTGAGTCTCGGACTCGTCTAATCCAAAAGACGAGCTCGACAGTGGCCTGTCCAATTACAGCGACCAATTTGAATGCACAGCAGGGAGGAACTCACCCCCCCCCCTTCCTTCAATTTGGAACGGGCATCTTGTTTGTTTCCTTTTGCAACTGCATCTCACTGCCAAAACACACCCCCTCACAAAATCTATAATTCGGCCGTATTTGTGAGACAGTTTTATATTATACACTGCTAAATTACTAAAATAAGGGAAGGAGTGATGGTGAAGGGGGCGGAGGATGAAAGAGAGAGGATGGAACTGGATGAAAGACAGAGCCATGTGTAAAAGAGGGTGTCGCAAAATACACAACCTTGGGGTCTGGATGGCCCCTTTGCTGGTTTGACTGCTATAAAAGCTGTGGCCTTGGGTGCGGTCTGCCAAGTATGCCACTCAGCAAGAGTAGTATTCGTAGCAGGTGTCCAGACCCCTTGCATTGTTATACCATACATAACAGCTCTATCCTTGAGCCAATGGAGCCTTTGTGGGGAGATGGCTATTGAAAATCTAGACAATGCTATTGCTTTCATTCATCTAGGACAAATTTGTACGTGTACGTTAAAGTCATTGTGAGCTTTTCGGTCACAACAGAGTGTCCTCCTGTTTAACGAAAAGCATTTGCTAAATGTGAAAATGAACATTAACAATATGTTGAAAGCACTTTACACTCTGTTTGATGCAGGGGTGATTAAAGAATGTCTGCAGTCTACACATATAGCTATAGCTGTGCGGTGTGTGGTCAAACGAAGGTGGTGGCTCACCACCATCCTGGTGGCTGTCACAGTGAATCCCTGAGCTGCCACTGAGCAGCCTGACCTTTGCCTCTGCCTTTTAAGTGCATTGATCCACCGGTCACTTTGAGCCAAGATGGCTCCCTCTCCTCTTGCAATTGCTCCCACCCAGTTAACCTGAGTGGACCGTGTGAACGTCTGGGCTCTTGCCTTGTGGCCTCTGACATGTGGTCGCCCCAATAATACAGAGTCCTGGAGACGACTGTCAAAATCACTGATGTTTTTCCCCAAACACGTCTAATGTATTCAAGGAAAAAAAAAGGAAGTACGCTTTTTTTTCCCTTGTAGGCCTGAAGCATAGGGGTCATGCGTTTCTAATTTTAGGTGGTGTTAATTGTGGTCCTCTCAAGTGTCTTCACTGCCACCTTTGACAAAAGCACCATTCATAGGCAGAGCAGCCATGTGGGCTGCAGGATACCCGCCTTGCCAGTTGCTGCTGACACCTCCTTGGCAGCGCCGGGCCGGATCTGGCGGAGACATCTGCCTCTCCTTTAAGCGTGCCTCAGAGTCCACATTCTATAAGCAGAGATTGTGCATGCTCTCGCCTGGCTCTGTCATATATGTTGTTCCCATATTGGGTTTCAAAAACAGGAGTGTTTTACAGCAGTGGCAGAGGCTGAGGGACATGCTTGTAATTTCTACATGCGGCTGATACGATCAAGGTGAAGCTTTTGAAAGACAAAAACGGAACAGATCCCGTGTGCTTAAACATTGCTCGACTTCATCTGAGTGAGGGGCATTTTGTCACTTAAAGGCCTGGGAGTTCCCCAATGTGTCCGGCCTTGTGAGCATGTTCCCCGCAAAGGTAGCAGAGGAGCGTCACGTGTACAGCACAAAAGCAATTCAGCATTCTAATGCCCTGTCACTGGTCTCACATTTCAACCATTCTTTATTCTTCGAAGCAGTTCCAGCAGGGTGTAAATTGTGTAGGACTGTAATTAATCCATGTCAAGTCAGAGAATAAGAGGAGAAAGAAGAGGGGAGAATGAAGGGAAACGAGCTGAAGCATGAGGTGCCTTTGATGATAACACCCCCACTCCACACATTTTCTCTCTCACTTGTGCTGTATTGTTTTGCATTTGTGAAAAAAAAAATCTGGGACCCCCAAGGAGCTTTGGCCCTCCTACTGTACTTTCATGTTTTGAAAGCCAGCTAAAGCTCTATTTGTCCAATTGTACTCATTTTCCACTATAGGACAGCCTTCAGGCAGGGGCAGAAGTCTATATATATATATCTTCCAAAGATAATTCATGCTGGGCTCATATGTGGCCACAATATAACCCCAATTTCAACTTGTGCTATCAAATCAGCAGTGTAGAAATAACTGAAATTAAAATGTGTGATCCATATAAAATATATAAAGCGCTATAAAAATCCTCACCCCTGCTCTGAAAGGTTCCAGCAAACTTATTATTTAGATAATAAAAGACTTCATGACCAATTTTTAGGTTTAATGTGGTCCACTCAGTCCACTCTCCACCTCTGATGACAGTTCACCTGCTTTGGTAGCTTTTTGATTTAGCGGGATCAGATCGGCAGCTGTTGGTCAGACATGAAAAGGAACATCAGTGACACTGGACTCACATATAGTATGCGCTTGATGGTGGGCAGGACTGGAAGCAGCAGTGTCTGTCATGGCTGTGAATGTCCGCCCATCTCATCACAGATGTTTAGCTCAAACACTGAAATGGGATTTCATTGGCCGATGCTCGAGATGACGCCTGGAAATTTGAACATCACACTTCTTTGAACTCTCAACCTCTGCACACGTAAAGCAAAGAAACTTACCCACAATGCAGTTTGGCGATGCCAAATTATTTCTCATGCCTAATTTCCTGACTTTTTTTAATGCCGTGTGGCTCTCAGGCAGAGGTCAACAACTCCAACAACTTCCTGCCAAAAATGTGAAGAAACTATAAACCAAATAGAAAAACTAAAGATAAAAAAAGAGTGCCACATACATCATGACCTGGTGCTGGTGTTATCCTAAGATAGCTTTTCATTCATAATCCAAAAAAGGCAAAGTCTCAGTGGAAAAGAGAGAACGTAACAGTGTGTGGACACATTTGTTTGCTGTCACCACTTCTACTGTTGGCTTACAGGAATGTTTGATCTGAGGCGCGAAGTTAGCAAACAAAAAAATGTAGTGTTGAAAGACATTTCCAGTATAAGCACACCACATTTGCTGAAAAATATGTGGCTTGGGGACGAAAGAGAGGGAGAGGGAGATCGGTTTCAAAACTGCTGCGAAAGCAGAGCAAAGGTAGTTTGAAAGAGACTGAGCAAATCTCCAATCCCTACCACTGCTGCGAGTTTTTGGCGTCTCCAGAGATGACAAGGCAATGGAGAGAAGTTCATAGACTATTCTTCGACATGAGAGACAAAACTGAGTCCATTCACAAAATAAAGACACACCCCTCACTGCAAACATCATCAAAGACCCAGACACCAGTCAGCAATTTCTGGGCTTTGAACCCAGCTCCGAATTCTCAATCAGATGTGAGATGAAGGATACTGAGCAGTATGTATATATATGTATGTATATATACATAGATATAGAAATATATATATACACACATGTACAAACCTGAAAAAGTTAACACTGTCAAACTTTCAATGACTGTACTCGTGTGAGCAAATTTACTCATGCATGAACTGTGTTAAGTTCAAATACACAGACCTTGTGAAGTTGCATCTTACAGCCCCCAGTTTTTTTGCGCGGGTCCGCAGTAATGTTCAGAAACATAAATGCAAACTGGCGAGAATGAGGCCATTACGTCGCTACACATTATCTCCTTTAGCACGTTGTGATTTCTGCAGAGAACTGAATGACACAGAGCTGATATCATTGTGTTTGTGCTCATCAGGCCCAGAGGGCTGATTGCTGTCGACTTTTGTAGACTACTGAGGCATAAAATAAAAGAACTGCAGTGTAATGCACTGAACTTTGTTCAAAATTTTATTGCTTGGAAACAGCCTATTTCTTATTAATATTTACCATTTTTAAGCAAGACAAACAAGGCCTGCACAGCTATTTATAGCTACTCCATTTGTAAGTAACCCTACACAGGGCAATGGACTTTTAACACTACACAGTTTTGTGTTTTGTTAGAAATAGCACATTAGTAAAAGCAATAATAATAATGTGCTAACTATGATTCGAATGTTGAAGTTTGAACATTTCATGACTTAAACCTCAGATTCTCACCGTCGAGGCAATAATATCTAATTGGATAGATCCCGACCTCTGCTATAGGTACACTAACTTAAGTAAGGACAGTTACTGAAGATAGAAGAGGTGAAAAGTCTTCAACTTAACTCACGCAAGTTAGACTCCAGTGATGACTTGACTTTTCTTCCAGTGCCATTGTCAGACATTAGTCTTCTGGTTTATGTCATAATAATAACAATAATAATAATAATAATAATAATACTTACAATAATATGCTATACATATAGGGTGGTAACTGCACGGCAACTCTGACATGATACATTATGCAGAAAAACAAAACAGCAACTCTGTGATAATCCATACATTGCAAGACAAACATATCATCACGCATTATGATACGTTTAAATGACAAATACAAAATACCACTTTCTTAAATTTGACCGTATGGTTGAATTGGTAAAATACAGGCTCTCTATTGTACCTTGTGCTATACTTCAGAGAATAAAACCGTTGCCCTTCCTTTGCGAGTTGAGAGAATTTGTGCATTTACCATAGCTAACCCATATTATTTAATAAAGGAATCCATAGTGTAAAAATTGAAACCACATGAATCCAAGAAAATCTGACATGAAACTTGTGTAGCCAAAGTTAAGTAATCCTAAAGGGCCTCTTCTTACTTATGGAGTTCTTTTTTTCCCCACCATCGCAGGGCTTCACAAGTTTTCCTTCATTATTACCTCTGCTGAACATCTTCTTAGTCTGGTGAACACAGAGATGAGCAACGGGGATTCACGTCTGTCAGGGGGGCGAAATGAGCAGAGGAACCACAGCGTAGAAACTTTTTTTCAGGCTCCATTTAAACTTTGAACAGACACCACAATGTGTTTCACTCCAGACTCTCAAAGGATGAGGGATTTTTGGGTTTCAGTCCCTGGTCTTCTGCTCTTGTTGGCCTTTTTAATCTCATTACTGGCCCAATTGTACATGTTTAACATCATCCCAGTCTTATCCTTACCTCCACTGGAAGAACATGCTTGACTAAGACAGCTGAAGCCGAGATTCGATTTCACCAACTATGTTTATGCAATTTGGAAAGACTCAGATCAGAGAGTTCCCTTTGAAATAGGGCTGCAACGATTAAGTAATTATTCAATTACTCCTAATGACTTAATTAATAGTCAACTATTTTGATCAGCGCTTAATCAGTTTGAGGTTGTTTTTTTTATTATTAAGACAAGTTCTCAGATTTATCAACATTTTATGAACCAAATGATTAATCGAAAAAATAATCAACAGATGAATCAGTTCTATGAATAATCATTAGTTTCAGCCCTAGGCTGGAATTCCTCGCAATTTCATGTGCACATGAGAATTTGACAGTTATGATTCTTCATCACTGAATTCACCCAGTGACATGAGAGGTTTACATATAGGTAACAATAGTCAATAAATATTCCCTCACTGTTTAGTGGGACTTTGTGGAGGCCATTAGCAAAATGCGTTTGTGTCATGCAGGGAGGCAGATGAGAGTTTTTTATTTCTTAATGTGACAACACAATGGTGTGGCTAACCTTGAGGGATCTGGCCCGATGGGGTATTGGACCTTGGTATGAGGCACTCCTTTTATTCTCTGGCTTTTCATGACTAGTGAGGCAGTGAATGATGAGCTGCTTGCCTCAGACCCCTCGTTCTTATCTTCTCAAAAATACAAGGTTGGTGAGGGAGGGAATCCCCCTCCCTCACCATGTGCGCAACTACACCCGTTCTTTTGAGCGAAAACAAATTCATCAAAATTTAAATAAACATCACTCACTGGAGAAAAAAATCTGTCCAAATATAGAGAAGACAAATCTAGGAGAAATTAGAGTACATTGTGACAAATGAGTCAGCTGTCTCTTTTGGTATAATTTTCCGTTTTTCTATAAGTGAGGAGCTACCAGATCTGCACAAATCCAAATATAATCAGACAGCTTCCTGGAACATGCATACACCTTACTCGCCATAGATTAAATTGCCATTGACAAAGTCTTGTTTTTGCTCCTCTCTTTTCTTGATATGATTTGAATTGGATTCATGTAGACGCTTTTGACACAGTGAAATGGGGAGAGGGGGGAAAGAAGGAAGGAAGGAAGGAAGGAAGGAAGGCAGGCAGGAAAGTTCTGAGGAGAGGAAAATTGAAATCAGAAAGACATGGGGCAATGAGAGACTATGGTGAAAATCAGATAAATTAGGAAACAGGGTTGAGCCATTGAGAAACAGAAGACGAGAAAGGGGTAAAAGAGAAAGAGTACATGTCTGACTGTTTCACACGTTCATTCTGATGCATGGAGACAGACAGGAGAATAGATTGGTAGCCTTGGGTGGATAAGGACAGAACCATTCCCCAGAGAGATGGATTAGACGAAGGAGTGGAAATAAATGATCACAGATTTTAATGGCCTTTTGGCTTGCTGCGCCCCTCTTCCTCCCCCACTCCCATTTCCGTGTCGGGGGGAGTTTTACAGTGATGACATTTTCACATGCCAACTGTCTACCTTGTGCAGGTTAACTCTCAAAAACAATCATCGCAGTGTTCAGCGGCAGAATAGGGGTTTAGTGCATGTAGAAGGAGCGTGTCCAGATGCATAGTGAGATACCGAATATGGACACCTGAGTGAGCGAGTTACATGGCATGCACTGAATGTGACTTACATGATCTGTCCCTTGCATCCAGACCAGTTCCCATATCTGTTTGTTATGGCAGCAATGTAATAACTTAAGTATGTAAAAATAAACTACGTGTTAAGTCACGTTGATCGCAATCGTTTTGTTTTGTTGTCCTGTAAATTGTCTATCCAGGGGTTTTCTTTGCAGCAATGCTGTCACTTTTTTAGATTTTAGCAACTAAAGCTATGGTATCCAATATTTTAACATCAATAATGGGTCAAATAACTATGTGTTGATGTGTAAAATGACACTTTTTGTATTCTTCCTCTCGGGTCACAGAGCTTTTTTTTTTATCTCATTGCTTAGTCCTCACCACTCCTTTCATTTCAATGCACGTTCAACGACATCTCCAGCAGTAGCCTCATCTTTCTCATAACCGACATGCAAAAATTAATACATAAGTTTAAAGTTTTCTTTCAATGCAAGGTCTTCACTTTCTAACGTTTCCTGCGGCGTTTTTAATCACTGACTTGCCTTTAAGGTGAACAAAAGGGCAATCTTGTGTTATCATCACTGAATTGCGACCCTTCATAACAAAGGGAGATGGTCAAAAAGCCGATTTTCAGAGAGAAATGAGAGGCAAAACTGGAAACGTGTGCCTCAAAAGCACAACACACACAGGACACATGTCTTCACATACAGTAATGTCCCCTTTAGTGTGAGGACATATAACTGACTATTATTCCTATCTCCTGTGCCAAGAGGTGCGAAGGGCATTGCACATTAATGACATACTCCTCATATTACCCTGCTCCACTTTATCTCAGGATTCAGCACCACATTATTCTTGCCAATTTTAACATTATATATATATACATATATATATATATATATATATATATATATATATATATATATATATATATATATATATATATATATATGTATATACATATACATATACATATATATATATTTATTTATGTGTATTTTAAATACAGAGGGGCCAGCGCATAAGTCAGTATAGAAGAATAATATACTTGGCCATTAGTTTTTATGGAAATATAGCCTTGGGTCGTGGAATAAAAATGGGTCTCACTCCTAATTTCTGTTATGATAAGTTCCATACCTGATTGCCTCCATAAGAGGCAGATCCGTCTTCATAAGGAATTGTGAGGCTTCTGACAACTATTTAGCCCAGCTGATCCATTTGTTTGATTTATTTCTTACAGTATGTGGCTAATGTCTTTTAAAGATCTAGTGGCTACCGTAGAGAGAGAAAGAGAGAGATGAGAGAAAACCAATCGCTGACAGATAGCATCACATTTTTGAGCATCTAATCATCCGTGCATATCAGCCACTCTTCAGAATTCCTTTTGGTTAATAAATGAGACGCCTTGATGAGCGCAAGAGATAGGGGATGCTATTCGGTGCCAATCTCGTCAAGATAGTGATTCTGAGGGCGAGATAAAGCATCGTCTAAATAATGCAATGCACTCCTCCAAATAAATTGATGACATGAAACAAGTTGCACCACTCCAGCAGCTTTAAGCCTGTCAGACAAGAGGGAAACAAAGTCTGACGAGAACACAAGGAAACTTTATTTCCTCACTCTCTCACTTCCTTTTCTACCTCTCTAACACCGTGTAACAGTTCCTCCTATCACTATTTCACCTCTGACACTTATGCCGTGTTTCTATCATGGTACAGTTGGGTTTGGTACAGTACAGGACAGTTTGGAATGGTAAAGCGGCGGCGCGTGGACTGTGCCCGATGGCCAACATTGGCGATGACAACGAACAATGACATTGAATGTGACACAACAGACGACAGCGCTACTCGGTTTGTGGCTCTTTGTCTCAACCAGACGTCAAACTGTGGCCGTTTGCCTCAACTTCCATGGGATATTTGCACTGATCGCAAGGGAAGGATGTTTTTCTGTCACCCAATTAGCTGACTGTTGTGGGTGGAGCCAGTATAGCTCCGCCCTGACCATACTATTTTACTCTGGCACAGGTTGCCAAAGAATGGAATGGTAGGGGCTGTAATTTTGGTACTATTCCTTATGGAAAGGAAATAAATACATACAGTACTGTACCAAACTGTGCCGCTCTACACTTTAGTGGCTTAGCTTGGGGACCCAACTAGCAGGTTGAGGCTGAAATTACTTTGGGGGAGGGGTCTCCAGCTCTGTCCGACCAGGAGCATCTGTCACCGTCAGCGACCACAACCAGAGCGCAGTCAAGCATATGCGATGGCTATGGTGGTGGAAGGGTGGGGAAGGGATGATAAAGACTGATGGGTGAGGGTCTCATGCTCCTCTATCATCATTTCACAGGCCTGGGACTACGAGACAGCAGCTGCTCACTGTGGGGATCACCGCTGGTTTGGGAATGGATGGAAGAGGGTGAAAGAAGAAAAGTGGGACGCAATCAGTTTGGTGGACTGGACTCTGCCATTGAGTAAAGTCAGCAAGACAGTCAACAGTGTGAATTAAATTATACATAACAGCATCCGAGTGGATGCTGTTATGTACTCAAATGGAACTTTATTGAAAATCTTTTGAGAGATGATGAACTTCTTTCTTTCGGGTTGCAAATGTTGTGCATTTTCCTTAAACTGTGGTGCATAACCTTTAAATATAAACAAATGTCTGTTACATTCAATCAGTTTTTTAAAGGAGTTCACATACTGCTGATAGAGTCTACTATGGTTATCTGTGTTTCTCAGTCCAGCAGTGTTTTTTGCTTCTGTTGTGCGACAAATGTTACACACAAGGAGCTGTAAGAGATTTGTAGCACCCTGGTGTAGTGGGCACTCTCCTCTGTCCGAGTCATGGCCCCATGCCCCTGAGACGGTGCAATTAAGAGTATGCTTCATCAAGCTTCATTTTATCCATGCTCTTCTTCTTCCGCCTGTATAAATCGTACCTACACAAACCTTTATTTTACATGGAACTAAGATTAAAATTTCCTTTACCGGTGACACCTAGTCAAACAAATGTTTTGAGTTCCAGAGAGATGACAATAAAATAGATGTTAGGTTAATTATTGATAAATTCTTATTCAGTTAAATTCTTGACGGCAATTCATCGACTCATGGTCAATCATTCACTTCCCCAGTTTCTGAGTAAATACAGCCCTGTGCAAGCAGGCACATACTTTGAGACGGCTTATCCTCCAAAAAACGTGTAGAGCAAAAAAAACGCATACACACAAAAACATGTGCATGCAAAGCAACACACAAATAAGTAAATACAAAAATACATATTTGTAGTGCACATGCAGTTTCTCACACACATAGGTTCTTTCACAGTCATATGCACTTACACACATCCACACAGATTAGGCCACTGCTGGGACTGAGGAAAATGGCTTTAGGGGACCCACGGCAGTGGCTGTGGTTTCCCCGTCTCTGGCTTAGACACAGCCACGTCGATAACTAATCCTGACCTTTCCCCAGCCACCAAATTGAAAAATAAGAATAAGAAAAAATAAAATAGATGGCGGATGCTATCGAGACGGCCTCTGCTGCTTCCTGTGGGTGTGAGACGCAGCCTATAGATGGGATTGAGAAGACGGGGGAGGAGGAAAGGGACAGAAGTCTGGAATGGATGTTGGGTTTTGCCTTATCTACTTTTTACAAGGTCCCATCACATGGGCTGGGAGAGTAATTTAATCCATGGTTTGGTCCACTGGGCCAATCCAAACCTGGAGAGCTAGTCACGTGGTAGATTTTAGTCTGTCTTTTGTCTATTCACAAAACCCCCACAGCCATGCTACGTTCATAGAGGTGATACGCAAGTCCTGATGTCCAGACTTGTTTCATTAAATGAGTTGAATCTAACCTTTAGCAACAACACACATGCACACACACATGCACTCCTGGCTCTGTCAAACCTGTTAGAGCTCTAAATTACCTTTGCCACAACCAGGGTGAGTGTTGCCGAGCATATTCGATGCACTAGTGAATATATTTAGTTACATGACCCAATCGCCCGTGGTGTGGCATGAACGAAGGGCTGCGCTCCAATTAGATATTTGATTTTATCACATTCTTTGACCCTCCCCACGAGGATGAGTCCAGCCATGTGTGTCCACCATCTGAATAATTGACATACAAACTCCATTATCATTAAAGGCCATCACCATCGAGGGAACGCTGCATGTGCTAAGTCCAAAAATATCAGCACTTCTCCAGAAAACACAATATGGAATTTTCATTGTTCTGAGACAATCAGTGATTGTGCAAAAGGGAAATTGAGGGGGACAGGAATGCGACATATTGCATGTGGAAATGAAGCCATATTAGTTAATGATAATAACACAATGAAGCAGAAGCAAAACAACCTTGAAATAATGCGAAAATGAAACAAGAGAAAGCTCACTGGAAAATGGGAATGAAATTAAGGCACTCACTTGCTCAAATTGGACCATTTTTTTCCCCCATTTTGCCCACACAAAAGGAGAAAGTATGATTTGTGAGGAGCCTCTGCACTCAAATGAGCTGATTCATGCTCTGCCAGTGTACGCAGAAGGACTTGGAAAATAAAAACCTACTCAAGTGTATGTGCAGGGAAAGAAAGTTTGCACAGCTGAGATGCACTTCCACATTTACATACACGTAGACATACTGTACATTTAACTGGAAAAGCTCACCACTCTATGTTCCCAAGCATGGACATGCACATACTGGGGTGTGTAAACATGCCTCCTGGGTTGGTAAAAAAAATAGCTGATATTCCGACAGTAGCCACTAGGGGGAGTGGTTGTTTTCAGTGTATTCCATGTCAGATGAAAGTGTACCCAGTTTTTCAGTGACAGTGATGTGTTATGGCTCCAATTCAGGTCAGGTGCAGCAACTGTGGGGATAGTGGTTGAAGCGAAAATGTAGATGGAAGTGTTAAGGTTCATCGCTCGGTCATGAATCAGTTGCAATCCATTTTCAAAGGTAAAATGTGAGTGGAAAGGAGGGAGGGAAATAAAAAAGAATGGTGCCATGTGAGCAATTAGCTATTATGCAAATGAGACTGAAGGTTTCATGCACACAGATGAAAGGAGACACAATAAGAAACAAGATGGATATTTTTGAGCGCGCCGATCCATATGCTCGTTTGCTGTAATATCACTATAGCAAAGCAGGGAAATGGTGCACACAGTACATTTGAAAAGTAATTCAGTGTACTGATTCTTAACAGAATATATATATATAGCCCTTGCTCCTTTCCTCATTCCTGCATTCTCTCCGTTGGTAAATCAACAGGCCCTACCTGTAACTGCCTCTCACTGCTAAGGTACTGATGCAGTGCATGCGCCACTGAAATCTGTCCCCGTCTTTTGATGCAAATAATACACATTTGTAAGACTCATTAGTCACCCGGTGGGTAATGGTGCCAGACCACGCTGGAAAAACCACAAGGGCAGGTTAAAAGAATGGGGGGAAATTAGAGTCTTAACACACAAAACTATGCACAACTGTTCCTGTTGCAGATTAATGCACAACATACATGACAAATAGTTATTAGGAGAAGTAATGCTGGAGATAAATGTCTGTATTTATATACAAAGCTGCTTTTACAGTACAGTTTTGCAATTCACCTATTCACTCACACTTTCATACAGTGCATCAGTATTTTTTTTGTCTATTACTCATTCATACCCATTCACACGCTGCCAGCAACATGGGGTTAAGGACAAATCGGCATGCAGACCAGCGGTGCCAGGAATCAAACCCACAACCTTCAAGTTGAAAGACGACTCGCTGGACAACAACAGTGTTTTTATGCTACAAATCTGCTTAAATAGTCCCACAGGACATGAGGATGGACATTTTGAATCAATGACACTGAAACTATCCCAAACCTAAAATACATTTTCACCTTTTTGATAGGCACACTTATTGTGGCCATGAAGAAAAAGTCACTACTGATATTGATTTTTTTTTCCTGGCCACCTGGTGAATGTTAGGGCCAAATTCACTCTCCCTTTTAGTGATGTTTTTGTCTGCACCCACCTCTGGGAATGAACGGTGAGTCACTAACAATGCCTGTGTGGTGATAGACCGGTGCGGACTGTGGGTTCATCAGCTTTTTAGCTAAAACAGCTGAATGCTTTGAAAAGAACCAAGAGTAATGGGAGCAGTGAGACGAGGCCAGGAACAGTAAAGTTGTGGGCTATAAAACCAAAACAATGAGCTGAAAGAGGTAAACAGATTTGGCGTATAAGTAAAAGCTTACTTATTGTCTTTATTACATCCGCACAGCTATTGATATTTAGTCAGAGGTGAGATTGAGTGGCAGATGAAAGCACAAGGCAAGGGCAAACATCTCTAAACTTTTCCTTCTCTTGATAACCTGCTGTCCATTAAAGCTGGGGTACTCACTTAAAGTAATGCTATTATGCAAGTATTGCTCAACAATGCCAAAAATGTACGTTTTGGAAAGGGATTCGTTGATATCACGTAGTGTAATATACACATGCATCATCTTCCCAAGCTTTATCAGAGGTCACTGGAGTGGCACCCTCCAGTGGTGACGTTACAGCCATTTTCTGCTGCGTTTTAGCTCTTTTTAATCAAATGTTTGCCTCCAGCAATCCACAGCATGGCTAATTAATTGGAGTAATTATTTGCTTAGGCAGACAAAGTGAGCATTTTTGTCTGTGTTCGGCAGTTTTCGACAGGAGAACATTGTGTCCGGATGGGGGCACGGTGACTGGAGCACAATTGCCAGGGGGAGAAAAGTCGGGATGACAACTCATTGATGCAAGAATTTTTTTTATTATTATTATCGTTGTTGTTCCTATTCTCTTGTTGTTTTGTGTGTATGGGTGTGTGCTGCCTTACTGTGTCACCTTCACAAGGATTAGGGAATCTAGAGCCAGGGAAGTCTGAGCCTGCAGTTTGATTTCAGTGATCCTTTTGGACTTGTCACAGATCAGGAAGACACAGTCAAATATGAACTTGGGAATATGAACTGGGAAGGCAAAACAAAAAAAAGCAAGAATACACAAAAATGCAGTATGACTGCTTCAGTGGAATGTGAAATGAGCCAAGTAAAAAAAATATATTGATATTGGTTTGGTTGAAATGCAGGTAGTTTTTAGATTCTTAAAGACGGTACCTGGGTCTTTTAAAAATGTTTACGGTAGGAACGAGTCTGAAATAGCACAGTAACAGAGTAGGTAGCGAATGATGCCAGACATAATATATGAAGATGTCAGTAATAATTGCGTGCAGTGGTGGGAGGTTTTCCCCTACACATGCTCCGTCAGCTTGCAGCAGGCCTTGCATGTGCATTTTCTTTGGCTCAGTCATCGCAGTAAACGTTACTGACAGAGCCGTATATCCCCTAACCATTACACGACTTCATGTATCAATGAGCAGAAATAAAAGTGGAATGAACTGTATGTTTAGCAAATCTTAGCAGGTCACATATAAACAAGCAGTCACACACACACATACTCGCAGCCTCACTCGTGCCTATATTGAACAGGCTGGATCCTTCGAGCAGTCTAAATCTGTTCATCTGTCAAAGTGTCAGAGTCTATGCATCATCCCAGAGACTTAGGAGCACACACAAACACACACACACACACACACACACACACATACATGAATGTACGCGCGCACACACATACGAGATGGGGAGCATCTCTCAGAAGCAAAGCAGGAGGCTTTACCATATTTTAAATAGAGCAGGCTTGCTGAGATATCAGATTGCTCTCCATCTTATGGGAGACGGCTGCTGCTCTTGTGTGCGTGAGAGTAAGAAAACATAAACTATTTGCAGGGAGCCTGTGGAGCCTTACGACACCGGCCTCTTAATACCAAAGAAAAATCAAAGAAATAAAACAGATTCATGTTTCCCGACTAGTCAAAGCCATACAGATGATGCCGCGCAGGAGAAATTTATTTACCTTGCTCATATACTCACACAACAAACAAGACTCCACAAAGGCATTATTCAGGTTGAGAGTTGTTGCTTGTGAATCCTTGCAAGTAAATGTGTCACAAAAAATTACAAGGGGAAATGTCATTTGAGGACAAAGGAAGATTTGCCTCTAAAAGGAAATTCCAGTTTATTACAAACTGAGTGTAATCATTATGTTTTACGCCATTATTTCTTTTGGCTTGTGGGAACGTGGCATCTTTTTTTTTTTACAAAAATCTGCAGCAGTTATGCTCATTCTTAGTTAGTTCAACTGGCTTATTACTGAGAGGGAGTTTTGTGAAATAATAAATAATAAATAATAAATAAAGCAGGATGATTCTGGTGATGAGGATCATGGGACATGATTTTTGTTTTGCGTTATTGCCTTCCTCCCACGTCACAGCAATTTACTTAATAAGAACAATGTTGTAATTTCCAACAGGAGACTTTTTGCATGCGGACTATAATGATCATGTCTTTATGTCGCTGTTCTTGAAGTAACTCCAATTTTTAAGCCTTTGAATGCCATCAAGAGATGCTCAGCCACCACAATTGGTATTCCTCTGAGGCCAGGATGTAAATGGGAACATTATACAGTGTACGGAATTGCAGAAAAGGGCACTGAGCCTCTGTACAGGTAAGAGCAGACATACAGTAGATGCAGCTAGAAACAAAAAGTGATTCTCATGCTACTTTAAAAAAAAAAAAGTAATTTGCAATTTCACATAGCCAGTGGATTCACAAAAGCCTTCTGTTCCTTTGTCTCTGTGCGTCTCTCAACTTCCACACATACAGTATACACATACAGTGTCTGGTGGCCATAACTCAAAGGTCACGAGCGCCTTGGAGCGTGTAGTATCTTACCACACCTCAGTGGTCCAACACAGCTCCCAGGTGAGAAGGGATGCTGTGGGCTCAGCATGCTGATGCAAGCACGTCTCCGAAAAGAACAGAGTGGGGCAAAGTAATTTGTTTGTGTGTCATTGTCTTTGTCGGCAACTGTGTGTATGTGTTTCGGAACAACAACTTTTCCCACCTTTTCTACATCACGATGAACAAAAACACAAAGCGCTGCATTCACCTTATTCGATTAAAACATTGTGTTACCTCCGAATTACCTTAGTTGCAAGGATTTGTTCTTCTGACGGTCAAAGCTTTTCGAGACAAAGATCTACGAGGACAGGGACCCGTGCTGGTGGATGTTGGGAGAAATCAGTCGTCCCACTGAGAACTGAACATCAAACAGGTGGTTTTTAGGGACGGCTCAGTGCCACTTTCTGTGTCCAAAATCAGTCTGATACAGTTGTTTTACATCCTTTACACTTGAGCTGTTGATAAAGCATTTGTGCTGATGCATTTGCACAGAACCTGAAAGTTCAAAAACTGTTGCTGCCTTTTACTTTCACTTTCATTCCTTCATTCATTGTCTACCACTTTATCCTACACATGAGGGTCGCGGGGGTGCCAGAACCAATCCCAGCTGACCCGGGACAGGTTGCCAGTCCATCTCAGGGCAAATACACACTTATACCTGACTGTATTTTGTTTTCACTGGTGACCTGCCCAGGGTGAACCCAGCCTTTCCCCCTATGTCGGCTGGGATTGGCACCAGCGCACTCTTGTGCAGGATAAAGTGGTAAACAATGGATGGATGGACATGTTTTCCTTTCTTTTAATTCAAAGTAAGTCTAGACAGCTGACTGTGTTCCCCTAACTAAAATTCTGGTCACAAGACATCAACGGAGCACATCTGTTTTCACAGCCTGTGCTTACTGGAAATATGTGGCATCAGGGATTTCTGATCATATCAGATCGTATGTTTTGATCCAGTGACTTTGACCAGTACTGGACAGATACCGATATGGAGTATCATATTGGCTCATCCTTATTGGTTTTATCAAGACAAGAATGGATTGGAATGGTTGATGCTATCAAACGATGGAGAAAGAGGGCAGCCCGTGTTGATTCAAAAAAATGCAGCACAGCACCCATATCGCCTATCAGCGTGTTGACGTTCTGAGCCATAAGTATCCACAAGCAACTAGATTTTTGAGAAAGGTATGGTCACCCAGCACTAATGGGTCGCACACATGATGCCATTATGGTACAAAGTTGACATGCGGAAATGACAAAGAAGTAATATTAGGTAAATCATCTGGCTAATTGCATTTCATTAAAAGTGTTATTAAGGCCTGAAAAAATGAAGGGCTTGTCATTTTAGAAAAAACAAAGAATATTTAGCAGTTAATCTCCATCTTCACTCTAAACTCCATTCACCAACCAGAGAGCTTGGCAGGAGCAGCAATGGTCACAAATTAGTGCAGGGCTTAGTGACCAGTTAACTGGGCTTTAATAGGCCATTAATTGGAAAGATGCCCAAAAAGTTTCTCACAACTTAACTTTCCCCCCTCCTTAATCCCCCACAGTCTGTCTTTCAAAATTTTTGTATTGCTCTTTTTTCCTGCATCTTTGTCTCGCTCTCTTTCTTTATCCTTCCTCTGTTAACTCTCTCTTTGGCTCCCTGTCACACAGTCATAATCACACCATGCCCTCCACTCACTTCTCTCTCTCCTTCACCACCCCCTCTTCCCTTGTGCGTAGTAAGATGAAAATGTGTGTTTGGGGTGTGGGGGGGTGGGGGGGTGTTTAATGTCAGCCTGGGCCATGATCCGCTCCGAGGAGCTGATTTGCCGTGGCTCACCGCCCCAGAGGCCGATTAGCATTCTGCCGCTAACTCCCCAACTCCCTCACAATGTATGTCGGCACAGCCATACACTACGTACACCTCTGCTGTCCTCTCTCGCTTCACTTTTTTTTTTACTCCAAAAGTCATTCCTGCCACCCCATGCCAATAATGAGCCCCGCAAATATCACCGTTATGATGACTCAAAGCTATCCCAGAGCAACCCCCATTGGACTGAGCACTGCCTTGCTATTATGGGATATTTCTCAGCAGGAGAAAATAGTCTTTTTTTCCCTCCTAACTCCGAGGTTTGGGGTTTCGTTTTATTGTGACTGGCGACTTCTTGCTCGCCCCCCCCCGCCCCCACCCCCGTCCCCAGGCACAATAAGCTCAGACAGGGGCTGCACTTGTCGCTGCCTTAAAACACTTGACAAGCTCCTGGCATTGAGGCCCCCTTACGCAGCTCCCAAAGTCTGCTGTTTTTTTCTCTCACTCTTCTGAGACAGCCTTAATGACAGGTGTGCGAAGGCAGCATAGCAGCATCGATCAGGAAGAAATGACCAGATTAGTCCCTCAATGGGTCTGGGACTACGGATAAGCTTCAGAACTGGGTGTCAAGATGCATTGGACCACATAACGAAAAGATAAATCACAGCTCAGAGTTTCGGGGGGTTGGACTGCCATTTCCAAAAAAAAAAGAAAAAAGAGCAATGAAATAACAGTGAATCAGCAGAGGTAAACGACGGATAAACACTGTCCTTAAAAAGTTACCATTCTCTGTCATCTGGGTGAGAATATCTGGGTTGTTGTTCATTTTATCCCTTTGAAAAACACAATCCAAATGGGACCTTGATTCATATTATTCCGATGCTACTGACTGCAAAACTATGAACCAAAGTCCCCTCCATTTGACTTGAGTTCAGCTCTGGATTGGATAAAAGTGCATTTATCATCCGAGACATCATCTTCTGAGCATGTGGCAATTCACTGTCAGTTATGTGGGACATACATCTCATGGACAAATTGATACAGAGTGCTCCTTTATTGAACTAAATCAGGAACAAACTTTTGCTTTATTGAATACACCCCAGGTGCTCAATAACCGTCAAACCCCATCAGGTGACAGAGGCTCTCTATTGAGCAACAGAGATTAAGTTTCTTGACTTGAGCCTCTCCCGCTGAGAACAAAGACATATACCTGAGTCATGTTGAGAAGAGAGGCGTAATGAAAAATAAGACAAAGAAAAATGAATGGAGAAACATACTGGCGACTTATTGGCATTTCATAGAACTCAGACATTAAATGTTTGTTTTTGCGTGTTGACTAGGATGCAGCGGCTCAGAGAAATAATCCTAATAAGACAATACAAATGTGCAAATTTCATATTTAAGAAAAGTGCTCAATCACTTAAATCTCCCCTTTCCATTTCCATGCACACGTGCTGGATGAGAGTGTCCCAGCACTGAGGCCAGGCATTAATTCACCTAAGCACTGTTGCTTTATTCTTTCATACATCAAAATAAGAAGAGTACGTGTCTCTTTCTTTGTCTGCAAGTGTATGTTTACAAATGAGCCCTTTTAATTCAAAAGAATGACCCAATTCTTAGGTGGTGTCAAAGACATGATGACTAATGCTTTGCCTGGAGACTTGTTGCAAGTGATTGGTTTTCTATTGCATCAAAATCAGAGATTCATAGATCATGATAAAGTGCTGTGACCAGGACAATGCTTCATTAATGGCCAGAAAGGGACCCGAGCTCCGCAGTGTTCCTGAAGTAACACCTCTTTTCTCATCTGCAACTCAATAAAAGCTGTAAAATATGTCCGCCTTTAACTTTGCTGAAATCTGAAACTAACACAAGGTGAACGGCAAACTTTTGTATTTATGTTAGGAGTATTTCCCGGAACAATACCGCTTGGAAGAACAGAAAAACCTTTACCTGTAGCTAATTCGTACAAGACAGTCACATTTAAAGTCTTTGTGAAGGTTTTATCTTTCCTTCAACAGCAATGCTTAAAATCTGCAATGGGAAGCCTTTTGCCTTGATGTGTGCCCATATTGCCTGTATGTGTCTTCAATAAAGACTCCATTCTCACTTCCTGTCTACTCCCTTCTGATTCACAGCTCTATTTACAGTTCCTGCAAGGCCCTGCCAAATCGGGGGCCCTCAAATTGGGTAGTTAAAGGAGCTGCGGACAGAGAAGCGCATTTTATCACCAGATATGCTCAGAAATCAATGCACCCTCTCAAATGGCTGTCTCTTTATGGACCATCAGGGAAATATGAGTGGAAATGGAGAAGCACGACAGCAGTGATGTGATATGACTGAGGGCCCTCATTCTTAAGTCTGGCCTCCCAGGTCTAAACAGACATTAACACCGAGGGTCCCATTGGTTAAAACCCCCTTCCTTCTGAGTCCATTGTGGGCAGTAGTACAAGATTTTATACCTGATTACTGGACATAAAATTGCAAGGAAGAAAGTTCACAAAGATGAGTTTAGCCCAGAATATAATTGGCATTCAACATTTGTAGGCAAGTCTATAATGTGATTATAACCGGAACACTATTCCAGATTACAGTGCCTTGTGTTAACATGATATGAGGAAATGGAAAGGTGTTGGCATGAGGATTTCAGGAGGGAGTACGGATCTAAGCCAGCGAGGAAGAAGCGAAGAGACACTTAGACTAGAAATATTTCTTTCTGACATATTTCCAATATTCACTTTTTAGGTAGATTCCCAAAGTATTGGCATCTGGCAAAGACTGAGCCAACAACAAATACATCCACCAATAAAGTATATAAGACTCTACGAAACAAAATCCCTAAAGATTTCTCTTAATGTACCTGTAGCATTTACATACAGTACTTCCGACATCCTTTTTAACAGCCTCGGTAGGGCTCAAGAGTCTGAAACCAAAACTTCCAGTGATACTGTCCATAAAGTCCCGCGGTACTGCAGGAAATGCACACAATGACACATTCAACAAAACAAACCCAATGAAACAAAAGTGAAATAAGTTCTTGGTCAGCCATGGTTAATGCCATGGTTAGGGAAAGGTCTTATTTTGGATTTAAAATAACTTTTCAGTTAAAGCTGCAGTGCACAACTTTATTTTTGTCATTTTTGATGCTATAATTCTGCCTGTTTGGTCGTAGTGTAGAATGGAGGCACCAGCAGAGCAAATGCCCATTATACCGAGACTGTAGTCCAAGCACAGTGTCTTCCTCCCAGTTTCCCATCACACTAAAGTTTATCATTAAATGTGTGATACAAGTATACTTAAAACCTTTAAGACATCTATACATAGTGAAGTTAGCTACTGAGCCTTTGTTTGGCAGTTTGACTGTTGGTAACAGTGTACTACAACAGCACTTTGGTTAAGTTTTTAAAGTCAAAGCAGTTTAACTTGCATAAATCACATGCCACAGCTCCACATGAACACCTGGGAAGAGCTTGTGTACTTTATCTGCATGTTGCCACTGCTTAAATGCTGTTGCTTCAGGCCTGTTGAACTGGTGCTTCAACTCGGTGGCAAATTGCACTTTATTTAGAAACCGGCCTCCCTGGTTCAGACCCAAGGTCAGTGCATCACGCCATGGATGCTGGCTGCCAACAAAGTAGCCTATCACTCATCAGCCTTAATGAATAGGGTGCAGGGAGTAAAAATAGATACAAAGACAAGCAGTCACAATGCAAGCCTTCACAGGCAACCATGGTATTGGCACTTGGCAAGTTCCACCACTTATTATCACCCCACACAGCGGTGTCTGCTTATGTCCAAAAACCTATCTGTAGTTTGTCGATGGTTATTTTAGTAACCATGCTTTCTCTGCTCACTGAGACTGAGAAACAGCAGCCTGAGGGATACTCATTATAGTTTGTGTTCTAGGCCCAAGAGTAAGTAGTTCAGACATTACTGTATATTTTAATCCATTCCTACTTGTTTTTCCTCCTAAGAAAGATGTGCATCTACAATTACATAGGCAGTTTAGGTTACACAGTGGCAGTGTCACCACATTTTTTTTACTTTAACTTCGAGGTTGTTAGCAATTGGTTATATTTTTACCGACCATTGCACATCCTCATTAAACACAATGCATACTGTATTGCTTCCATTTTAACACATAGGCCCACACATTGGCACCCAGCAACAACAGTATTTTAATATCTTCTCAATTTTGATGTCATGTATGGTTCTAACTTAGTGGAACATACAAATATGGCTTTCAATGCCCTTGTGGCACCATGAGCATCCCGTAGTAGCTACCACAAAGTAAAAAGTAAACGGTAAAAGTAAACGTTCAATCTTGACGTATTGTGGTTAGATGTGACGTTTCGGGTGTGCATTGTTGCACCTGTAACGGCGCCCAAGACATGTGGCCAAATATGCTGACTCACAGTGTACATGACTGAAACAAGGTATATAACACCAAACTGCTGAAGGAAGGACCAGCTGTTACATGGTACCATGTGGAGTCGAGTCTTTTGTGAACAGATCCTCGATTTGTTTGGATCATGTTCAAACAAAAGTTGTTGCACAAGCACATGGCATTTAAAACGCCACATGGTCGCTTTAATCACATACAGATAGTATTAATACTGATACTATATTATCATCCTGTACCAAAACAAGTTAAGCTAGTAGAAGGTCTCAGATACAGCAAACAAACTACTTAAAATATTTTTTAACTACGATTATATTGGCAAGCAACCATCCTGGATCCACAAGGTAACATTCCCCGTCACCCCGATGTGCACTACAGCCTCTGAGGATCAGACATGGACTGAAATCCGGTCCTTTGACAGTGCTGTTGCTTCCTTTACTTAACCCATGTTGGTCCTTAAGGCTTTACAGGTACAGTGTGGCAGATGGCCGGCCCCCCTTGCAGAGTGGCTTCACCAGCTTGGACTTGCACACATGTTCCCTCAGTGCAATTAAGTCTAGCTGACCCCTCAGAGCCCCCTGCATCAGTGGGGTGTTTCTGTCACGTTCCTCCATGCAGATGCTAGCACCAGCGTGTGCTATGTGCAAACCCCTCGCCACACGTGTCACACTGTGCACATATGGCCTCTCCGTGTTCGGCATGTTTAATCATATTTTAGGAGATAATGTTCGTGCAGCAGGTGACCTAGACAAAACTAACAGTCTTGCTTGGTTTGGTTAGGTGTTGGTGATGCACTTGTGCAGCGTGCATGCACACAGTGATAAAGTTATAACATATTGCAAAGACCACGACTAAGACATGTGCTTCCTCTTCACTCTCGAGGTGCTTGTTTGGTTATGCATGGCAAAAAGGGGATTTGCTCACCTGCAGCTCTTAAATCAAATTCGTTTTTTTTTTTTGATTGAAAAAACAAATCACTCACCATTTTCAATCTGACTCCTCAAACAGCAACCCACTCTCTCTCTCCTTGTCCATATGTACAGTAAATATATTTCTTTATTTGCATGCAGAGACGACTCTCAGGCATGACAGTAAAAGAAGCAGCTTAATATATCAAAAAAAAAATCTCTCTGATTTATTGGGATGTGAAGTGTTTGCTAGCAACAAAAAAAAAATCATTCCCATGCAAAATAGTCTTTGTAAGGTTGGACTGCTATTTACTGTCATGTGTCTCATTTTAGTGTTATGGGTGATTATGATGGGGAGGCCTGTGCAGCCATATATTAGCATGCGTTGAATGAGCTGTGGGACATGATGCCCCGTGACTGTGAGGTAAATGAAAGTGACTTGCTTATGCACATGCATTTACAGCCCGACATGAACTGAAAATAGCCTCCAATATTATGCAGAGATGTAGTACTATTGCAGCTACCCATACATTTGGTATATTTATGATTTACCCATCAATCCTCCCTTCCATCTGTCTTGTGTAACTGCACATCCTTTCCCATCAGTCTGCACAACGAGCTTCCCGATGTCTTTTTTTAATGTCAGTCATTCTTTTTACCCAACATTCATTCAGTTGCAGAAGCAGCTCACCCGTTGTTGACTCAATGACGGCAGAGAAACCTGAATGCATCAGTGGCTAAGTTTCCATTAAAGCTGTAGTGCGTAACTTTTGAATATAAAATTGAAACCATGGCCAAATGAGTTCACACAATGCTGATTAAGCCTATCAGCTCCACACCACTCTCTCTGTGTTTCACAGTAGGGCAGCTTTTTGTCTGTTTTCGTGTCTGTGGTGACATTCCTGCACTGCACAGAGAGTGACACGTTTGTACGTCGCGACTGAGCAGGTGAGAAGAAGCACAGAGAGTAAAGAGCTTCATACGGTCTGCACTATGGCTAGTGAAGTGTACACAGAGACTTCAAGAAGTGGAATCTACTGCTAAAAATGTATCTGGACATTATTATTTTTTTTCCACAATCAAGATTTAATATCTCATAAAAATAATATAACATGTGTCAATCTACGTGTGTGCACCTCACAGCTTCAGGTTTTCTGGAAGCAGATTGGACATGTAGCACTACAGTGAAAGACAGATAAATAGCACAAAACACTGTTGTGTATGTCCAAATTACTCAGAAGGCCACTTTTATTCACTGACACCGTTTCATTTGCTAACTTTTCTATAGTATTCCAAGACTTTCTTTTTTCATTTAGGTGTTTACATGTTGCTGTCACAGTGGGTAAATGACTCTGGTTCTCACTGTCCTGTTGCACCAGACTGGGCCATGTCTGCCCCTTTCATTCCAATTAGAAAATTAGTTAAAACCCTTCACTTGTGTTGGGACAAGCTGACAGTCACACACACAAACACACACACACACACACACACACACGCACAGGTGCTGGCTACAGCATCTGCCCCATCACCCGCGCTATTTCTTAATTTAGATCTCAAGTAGGATAACCGGTCAAAAGACACATACAAACACACTGAGGGATAAATAGACCGTCTGTCCCTCCACTTCCCCCTCTGTCTGCCACATGGTGCAGACACACATCAATTGATTCAGCATCTCTCTTCCTGTCTTGCTTTTTTTCTCTCTCTCTCTCTCTCTCTCTCTCCCGCCCTCTTGCTTCTATACACACAAACACACACAAGCATGAAGACCCTCCCCTGGGGACGAAATCTCTCTCTCTCTCTCTCTCTTTCTAACACACACACACACACACACACACGCACACACACGCACACACATATCGGGTGGCTTGTTGCTGGAGTGGACAGGCCTTTGTGAGATAACGGGCAAACGCAGCCTGACAGGCTCGGCTGGGCCATTATTGAATTGCAGTGAAGACTATATTACTTTAGAGTGAGATAAAAGACTACATACAAGACGGATGGGTGGGGGACATCAAACAAGACTGTGTCCAGATTGTGCCAGAAGTAATCCGACTGGAGGCAGCACTGATTTCCCTCAGGCCAGGTGCCATTTCTACTTGAATAATTCTTATGAGGAATCCACCCGCAGCTCCTTCTTTGTGCCATCGTTTGTACCGTCTTCTAGATTCCCTCCATCATATCCAGTTTTTTCCCCCATCGACATCTGGCCCGTTCTTCTATCTTCTTTCTTGGATTGCTGTTGCACAAAACTCCAATGTTATGATTGGAATTCTTCAAAATCATTTAACTTCACGTGGCGCGTGCTCAGCTGGGGATGTTTCGAGACTATGAATGGAGAGGGAGGACCCTCGGGAAATACTAGTGATGGTGTTTGGGAGGTTTGGCCCAGAATGCAATATGGATTGCAGCAGAAGCCATCTGATGTTTAGGAAACATTTGGCATCTCGAGTTATCTGCTGAACCTGTTTGCACTGATCTCCAGGCAAAAACAATGTACACATATGCTTTGTGTCAGTTCACTCTGAAAATCATAAGCTGCGAAAAGGCTGACAGGTTTGATGATGATAATATAGTGAAGTAAGGTGATCATTACTCACTTTAAGTGGGGGAATTAACAACTAAGAAAACAATGCAGAAATCATCATAGAAGGACAAATAACAGCTTCCCTCTTTTGAACGGTTCTATTTTCTGTCACAAGGTGATAGTGCTCTTTTGTTGCTGGCAGTGCTGAATGGCATTGGACCTGACAGTAATGCTAGCATGTCATTAATCAAATATATATGCATGGAAATCATTTAGGCGCCCAGCCATAGGTTATGCTCAGGTGGTAAGGAGGTGATGAGACTTTTTTTTTTCCCACAAGATTTAATACAATTCCCACCGAATTTAAAAAAAAAAATGATAGGCTCCAACATAAATCCGAGTTTATGTTAATAACCAGTGTTGAGCATCAATGCTCAGTGGTATTGGGAAGAATATGATGGAGCTTATAGCTGATGCTCAAAATTACAATGCGCAGTCATGGCAACTTAAGAAGTTGTGGACATCACATTTTAACAGTATCATGTCACAGTTGTGTTCCATGTGGTGGCTTTGCCAGACTAATATAAGTGATGTATAGACTCGATAGCAAGTACAATTGTGAGGAAAAAGGAAAAAAAAATCTGGAGTTGCACTGTTGGTTAAAGTCATTATAAGTATAGTCGAGTGCATGCTGATGAAATGTGCAGATTTACAGTTTTGTACCGAAATTTCCAAATTCCAAATATATCTTGCAGTTTGTGTCATTGATTACAAGCCACATAAACAGTGTAGTAGAAGAGGGTAACATATACACTGGTTGCTCTCTGATTGAAAACTGCTTTGTGTGCTACCTCCACCAGCAAACACTCCTTCTTATTGAGGGCTTTGGAGCAAGACAGCCCCATTGTCTTATTTATTTGCTGACGTGATTCACAACACGATAATAATAATTAACTGAGGTTATTAATTTTTAATGAGAGACCTAAATGGTGCAGCCCCAAGGGCCTATAACCTCTGGTTTTAATTAATATGTGGTGGGTGCACATTAGGCTTTCAATTAGAGTGGGGGAATAGCCAGGCAATCACTGAGCACTTTTAATCCATATGCTCATCAAGGGTCCGAGTCATGCCTTTTTAATCAAGCACTCCAGACCTAAAAAAAACAACAAAAAAAAACCCAGCAAAAAAAGCATGTCTATCAGTCATTCATCCAGTCCAGATTCTGGACTTCAAGAAAAGCGGAGCCTTTTAATGAGCTTGGCTTAAGACAGTTTCAGAGAGGAGGGGGTGGGCATGAAGTGGAATTCTTCAAGAGGAGCCGGGAAGGGGAGGTGGGATTAATGAGATGCAAATTAGTCCCCATTTGTTCAAATGCTGACGGCTGAAGCTCTGCCTTGACAGCGGACACCGTCAGTCCAACAAGCCCAAATAAACACTTCCCTGTTTTACCACACAAACAAATGCACCAAGATGTGGCACATTCTGCTGGCTTGCCGCAGGTGACTTCATGCCACTCATGAAAATAGGAATCTTGTGCCACAAGGAGACACTTTGTATGCATGCCTGTTGGACAAGTGTGTTTGTACATCTTGTAAAACAATAGCCCCACCATCATCTTGTCCCAGCAACACACACGTACACACCTTGGCTAAATCGCTAAATTACCCAGGTGTCCTGAGCAGGAGCGCTTGAGCTAGTTCAATTTTCTAAGGTGCCACTGTGGAGACTTGGCTGCTGAGGAAACCCTGACAGAGTGAGCCAGTCTAATACCAATGAACACATCTATTTTCAAGAATAAACTAATGAATAAAATGAATAAGTGTTGAAGTCTGCAACTTTTGCCGATTATTTTTGTTGTTGTCAATGTTATTATTCTGCCTCTGTGATGTACCAGTATTTGTATGCTGCGTCCTTCACCTGAAAAGTGGCTCTGTCAATCAATACTATCAGAGCTGACTGAGCAAAAAGCGTTTATCCTGTCAAAAAAGCTGAATGAGCAGTAAAATTCACTTCTAAAACTTCTCAGAGCCTGTTTGCCGTCATTTTAATTTTCAAGCACAAATTTGCTTTTGCCTCCATCTTGACATATTACAAATCTCTTCCTGTATGCAGGGTGGGAGTGTCGCCAGGCGACACAGGATCTAAACAATGCTATACTGAGAAACACTGATACAGTCACAGCATTGTGTGAACTAATTTGACAACAGTTTGAATGTAAGGGACATGAGTTTATATTTCAAAGTTGCATCCTAGAGCTGTAGTGTAATCATGTCTAAGACTGAGAAAAAACACTCATTTTGTGCTATAGGAGCAAATGCACTGACATCAGATGTGATGTCTGTGAAATGTAATGTTTTCGAACCGCAGAAAAAAACAAAAACAAAAAAAAAACCCTCCATTAAAAAAACATTACAATGTCTCACAACTGGAATCACTGTGGCTACACCTGAATTAGTGGAGAAAAAGAAAGAAATTGACACAGAGCGGTGATGGAGAGAGGCAAAAACACTTATAGACAAAGACGAGGTCGATAGATGCATAGACAGGTACACAGCAAGATGGTTGTGCAGCAGCTAATGCACACCAGCAATTACGGGCCATCATAATCACAGCATCCAGTGACAACATAATCATAGCACAATCAGGTGGCGAATCAGAGGCAATTTGCAGACTATCGCTACAACTTGGAGGGGCTGGCTAAACCCCCATTTGTGTGCAGCAGGCTGAGAAAGCTTAATTATCCTGATGAGAGGGTGGCAGGAGAGGGACTGGTGACCCCAACACGCTTCAAACTACCTATGTGACAAATGGTGGCTGGCGTTGAGGCCTCCAGACACCTGGAAACTGGGTCTGTGTGCAATGCTGAAAAGTCCTGATGGTAACAACAAGCAGGTGTCAAATGTATCCTGTTTGAAATGACAAGGATGAGCAGTAACGTGTCCTCTGATTTGAGTGTTTGTAGCATTTGTGTTTGTGTGTCTCCAGAAAGCCAGTAGTTCATATGTATGAGCACTTAAAGAGCCATAATGATGAACTTGAAGAACTTGTTTTTGCTGCTACCGAGGCTGATTATCTTGTCAAGTTCTGCTGCTGCAGCCAAGATGTGAACATACTGGTAATCTCAAAGTGAGAGATTATAATGGATTCATAAACAGGGAAGGCACAATTTAAAATCTACAAGAAGACCAAAATAACTGCGGCGAAGGCTCACAAAATTTTCCGTGTTCACTGAAAAATGAAATACCTTTGGGTTATGTTATTAAACTGCGAAATGAACAACAAGGAAACTGAATTAATCTCCACCAAAAAGGGGAGCCAGATAATTCCAGTTGAGCAAATTGAATTGGAATGTAAATGTTAAAAATGATCCACACACTGTCCCAGGGTTCCTGTGAACACTGGCTCAGAATTCAGTCTGCGACTCTCTTTGCTGTTGCTCAAATATGAGGATAACAACAAAATTAATTATACATATTAATGCTTGCATGCCAGTTTTTCATGCGCATCTTTCCCGAAAACAGCTTCCTTCAAAAAGCTTCCGCTCAGAATTTGAACCAACTAATCTTTAGTTGCCTGGGGAGAGAAAACAAGCGCTTTGAGGGAATAAGTTACATTCTGCTGCGACGTTTACACGTGTGGCTGAGCACAACTTCAGAGCTGGGATTTCAATCAGACGCCATCATAGGCAGATAAGAGGAGCAGCACAAGCTTCTCTAAACTCTAATAGTGTTTATGCAGGAGATACTAGCAATACAAATCTGTACTGTGAAGAATAGTAGAAATATTCTCAACTAATGTATAGGTTTTAGTATTTTAAATATCAAAGGTGTTACATTAAAATACACCATAAACAATCATTGAGTCATTCTACTATCTCCACTGGAAAATAAATAAATAAATGAAACAGTTTAATTCAAACTGAAATATGCATGTTATGTTTAGTTTAATTTAATTTAGATTTTAGTAATTTCTTTAAGTTCACTGTGGTCCTTTGTGTCCTTTTGTTCCACTATTTGTCACATAGTATGTACAATTATATTGATAGAAAATATTTTATCCGACAAAAAAAAAAAAAAATCACTTGGATCAATCGCTGACAAATTCCGAAGGTTGTTATTAGACAGGAGTAAGAGCAATTCCCTACCTGAGGCTCCTAATCCTCTTGGGGGATCGTGCAATCAACATAAGAGGTTGCAAAAGGATTACCAGGGAATTGTCATTCTACATTCTGCAACATAAAGTTATCATTATATTACCTTTGTATTTTTATCTCAACATAAAGCTTGTGCCAGCAGCTTGTCTTAGTACAAAGACTAAATGGCAGGAGAATCCTGCCCAACTTGGTCCAAAGGGTGACACAAATGCCTACCGGCACCTCTAAAGCTCACTAATTGGGGCGGATGTGGTTCTGGAAGTAGCGAGCTGTCCACTAATTACAGGGTGATGGTTTGATCTCCGGCTCCTCCTGTCCACATGTCAAGTGTCCTTGGGGAAAACACTCCCAAGATGCTCCGATTGGCACGCCAGCTCATTGCATGGCATTTCCACCTTTAAGTGTGTATGTGTGTGTGGCAAATTGTAAAGCATTAGACCATTAAGGTTAAAAAAGGTGCAGTAAAAGTGCAGGCCATTTAATTAAGACCTTATCTCTTTTATTTTTATGTACAAAAGCCAAAGTGTAAAAGTGTCAATTTGTAGTTTTATGGGGGCTTATGTGCCAGACTATTACTTGGCTGGGTGCAGCAACTTCCCAGCCCGGCACTGCCAGAGCAATTTGCATTTGCGAATGCATCTGGAACCTCCTCCAGTAGACTTTCATTTTCCAAGGGGGCGTTATCAACGCAGAACAGACCAACAACCAATCAGAGCAACAAACATGGCAGCATGACAAAAAAAAAAAAGTAAACCGACGACACCGTGCTGTTTTATCTTCTTATTCTTATACAGAAAACATACTGTTGCAACAACATCCTCAACAGATTTCTACATCAGTGGCAGCCATCTTGGTTGGTCATCAGCAATGCTGTAGGTGTGCTCTCACTGGGTGCTCCGCGGTCAGTCTTTGTCTCTAACCTGTCCTGCTTCATATAAATGGCTGTGAAAGACTGGTCAAACCAGTAGTAGGATAAATGGATATCTGACTGGGATGAGGACAGACCTTAGAGCCAGATCAATAAAACATGGGCTCACTGAGTGAGCCCATGTTTTGGGCTCACACTGAGGTGTGGTTTCCAGACCAGTACCTTCCTGATGTCCATGAGGTTGCCAGAAAACTATTGAGCCTATGTAAGGGATCTTTAAAATGTCTGGGTTGCTATGAGAATGGTTGAAACTGGGTAATCTGTGAAATGGTAAATGTCAACCTGTTGATATGTTGGACTGAGCTGGACTGAGCTGGATTTTGGGAATTACCAGCAGGTGCAATATCTGCAGGAAACTGGCTCAGCATGCACGACCATATAAACGTTTTCCACTCAAGTATCTGTTAAAATCCCTTATATATAGTTCAATTGCTATCTTTGGCAAGGACTTGTGTGTCTTAAATGATAGGGAAAAAGGAAAATGTTAAATGCAGAGAGGTAAATCCCAAGATATCCCCTGATACCCTAACAGCTCAGGGAATGAGTATATGGTTTATGATTGAATAACTGATAAAAAAAAGAAAAAAGAAAATCCATTCACTAAATAAAGTGATATCTTCAGTGCGGTCAAGGCATTTTGTTTTTGTTCTTCAAAACTCCTTTATGTCAGATATATTTCCTGGACCGCTCCCAATATCCTTAAGGCGTATTGAAGCAACTTGCAGAGGACAGCCAAAGATTACAGGGAAAAAAAAGTTGGACCTCTTCCTAAGGTATTAACAAAGCGAGGCTGACCGTGTTGTGCACAAGGGATTCGTACCCACAGCGTATCAGGTTTATATCACCCGGTGTAAAGATTCATTGTCGTGATCATTGGAATTGACTTTTAAGTGACCGGCTTGCGATATAAATGCGGCTAATTACGCTGGAATAGGAGAATGTCACCTTTGTGAAAATATCTCATCTATTGATGCCTTGATTTTAATGACACGTGTGACCTTTGTGAGTCGCACCCTTGAGCTAGACAAATACAGAGGAGAAACATCCTGGCTCATCCCTGTGAGATGCGGGATTGTTAGCCTTGCTGCAAGCTTGCTACATCTTTCACAGCAGGAAAACCTCCTGCAGTAACTCTGCTGATACCACAACTGATTTGTTTTTGAAGCTGCTATAGTCCACCTACATTCAAATGTACTTATTTTATCCTAGCACTGCAACACATGATGTGATGCATGAAAGGCTTTTGTCATGATTTCTTGTTGTCATCGTGTCTTTTAACAAGATAACAATCTGCTATTGGTATAAAAACAAATACATTTCTATGAATGACTGTATAAATAAAGTGAAGTCCATGTTTAGGTCATCTTACTTAGTATTCTACATTCAACGTCAGCTCTCTAACCTCTGCTCCCTCCATCATTCAGTGGTGCAAATCCCGCTTGTAAAATCCATTGGCTGGAAACAAATTGTAATGAGCAGTGATCTTTATGAAATATTTGACTATCTGATATTATTTCGGCTATTATATTGTCAATGAATATTAATGAACAAAAATGGATTTCCAAATGTTAATTTAGGTTCATGTGTTTTGTCAATGTGTTGGTTCTTTTTTAAAAAAAGATGTGATATCAGGTTGAAACATCAGAGCCCCAAAATATACAGAATAATAACTTTGATGCATGAAAAACAATTGATAAGCAGATTTTCTGAGGTAATAACAGCATGAGTTCATCTATAAAAGCAGTGTCAGACCAGTATTTTGGTCCAACTACATAATGCACAGAGGTGTTAGAGGTAATCTAAAAACTACGGCATACTTTAATGTGATCCCATCTATTGCTACATAGGCCATTACAACAACTCGGCTTCCTAATAAATCTACAAGCCCTCAGTCAGTGGCCACCATCATTTGACTGACACTTCGATGTTCAGGCAGAAATCACATCTACCCCAACTAAATTGACATGGATCAGTTTTCCATATCGGAGGTGCTCTCCAGCAGTCAAGTATGTGGGTGTATCTGTTTGTGTGGGTGTGTTTGCCTAAGTGTCTTTGTGTGCAAGTGTGTGTGTGTGTGTGTGTGCGCGCGCGTGTGAGATCTTATTTCTGTATCGTTTCAGTGGTCTGATACGTGCGTAGGACTCAAGCCCACAGCGGAGAGTCAATCTGAGACATCTATTATGCACTTCATCAATCTTTTGGACTCTTGACATTTCACTAGCTGAACAAATTGTCAGTTATCAAAACTCAATTTCAGAAATGACATGTCGAAATTCACTCCCCCAGCCTCCTGTGGACCCCTCCTCCACTCCACCCGTGGCTCACACTTCCTTCTCCCCTCTCTCCCGTAGCATGTACCTCTTTGCATTTAACGACAACGTATCTCCTCCAACGAAATGTACGCGCCTGAACATACTTGTGTGCACATAATCATGCACGTCCACTTGAGAGGACAAATGAAGTTCAGTCCTCATCCCCTCGGCTCCACCTCACCTTTCCCTATCACTTAAATAGCTTAGCGATGGTAGTTTTGTATGCAAAGAGTTAACGGCCGTTGGAGTTAATCGCTCCTGGGCTACCGGCATTCCTGTGTGCAGATAAGGCTGTTTATAAATTGATTTGGTTATGCTTCATTGATAATAAAAAGGAGCCAGGCTTTATTTACCGAACAAAACACACACATGCACGCGCGCACACACACACACTTAATGCTTGAGTGCATTATACATAGGCCTGTGCATGTACATGTAAGACAGAAGTAAGAAAATCATGTGTTTGTGTGAGAAGAAAGGAAGAAAGAACGAAAGAGTGACAGGGTCAACCTTGAGGAAAAGATGCAGGGAGAAAATCATTAGAGTAAAGTAAAGTAAAGGTGAAAGCCCGCAACACCGAAGGGGGCCTAATCCTTGTTCACTCCCCTTAATGAAAGTCATCAGTCACGTTCTT
Organism: Solea senegalensis; assembly: GCF_019176455.1. NCBI lineage: Eukaryota > Metazoa > Chordata > Actinopteri > Pleuronectiformes > Soleidae > Solea > Solea senegalensis. Next base: position 15,013,936 of record NC_058023.1, read on the forward strand.
ATGCATACTAATGATGTGCAAGTGCACCTACACACACCCAAAATCACACATACACACACATGCACTTGCCTATAATGTAAAACAGCAGCAGGACTTTTGTATCTCTCACTGAAACAAACTTGCAGCATGATTCCTGTGCGACTCTCGTTTGTTTTTCCACAGATAATCATTTCAGAAGTGGCTTATCTCACACACTAATCTGAAACCCGTGTCACCTGCTTCATTTACAGTGTTGTCACCCAGTGTGTGATAAGCAATATACTTTTCCACATTGTGAACACGGCAAATACTGTATTACTGGCTATGAGAAGCCTTAGGGTGGATTTAAATTCCCATTTAGAGTAAAGATTGGGCGTAAAAAAAACATCCGCACAGTCAAGGACAAAGTTTGTATAGTGTTTCCACTGCACTGCTGTGGTAAATCAGGAAACATCCAAGCCAGAACTCTTCTCCTCCTTACCACATCTTCTGCTGGTTAGCTACATTTATGGAATTTCATGCTTTATAGCGACTTAAGTTACCCTCAAGCCATCCGCCTGCTAAAAACAAAATCCCACACTTGTCTTCTCACTGGGATTTTGAAACATTTCCTTTGCTTTGCAGTGAGTAAAATCATATATAAACATGTGGTTGGTGGCACTGTGACCTGTGGACACTGCGCAAAAAAGTTATTTATTTTAATTATTGTGGGAATCTGTGGCTTTTAAACATGAATACTGCCCATTGTAATGGTCTGTATTCATATCACACTTTTCTAGTCCTTTCTAGAAAACTCAAAGCTGCTTTACACTACAATGTTTGCCATCCACACACATTCACTCACACATACATGTAGTGCGTACATGTCCAGAGCAGTTTTTCCCCATCACATCTTTCATACCCATGCAGACGCTGCCGGCACAGCCGACCAGTGCAACGTGGAGTCTTGCCCAAGGACACATGACACGCTTCTGTGTAGCGAACAAACCTAACATAAACAAACAAAACATGTGATGCACTCCAACAGATAGATCCTCTCGAACTGGACCTTGAACCACTTATTTACTGAGGCGACAAAAAAACTAAACTAAATCCCTGTTTGAGGACATAACACCACTGTAAACTGCAATAATTACATCCCAGACTTGTGTACTATTTTGTATCAGATACGCCTTGAATGCCATGTGGAGAAATAAAAAATGAAGACATTTGGACCAACCCATTCTCATCCAGAGAGCGCCATATACCGCTGCTCGGTCACGTCCCTTGGCATCATCTGAAAGACGTACAAGGTACACTTCTGTGTCTGAAAGAGACGCACCAGGCTTTTAATTGACTCCAATGTAAACCCATGGCACATTTAGACGTTCAGAGCAGAGCAGCAGTAAAAAAAACAAAAAACAGTCAGTGTATGAGGTTCAGGACCAGGATCGGACTGATAAGACTGTGACTGCTTTCATAAATATCCAGATTAGGCTTAGTGGATATCCACTGTTGACCCATACTCAGACTTATTTAATTAACGCCAGGAACATTTTCATTACCATTAATAAATCATAAATAGTTGTTAATAGTAGAATATACATTGTCAGTGACTGCTTTGTACTGGCTTGGTGCTCACAGCCACATTTAAGTGTGGACGGACAGTCTGATCTGAGCTTGTAAATGGTTATATATATATATATATATATATATATATATATATATATATATATATATATATATATGCATATATATATATATATATATATTTAATTTCCTTTTGCAGATCAATGTTTCCTCCGAAAATATCCTGACCTTTCCTTGATACTCACCATTGAAGCATTCCCTCTCTCACAATAAAACCTGGTTGCATTGGAGGTACAGTATCACAAGATGAGCCACTCTGCTCAGGGGACATGACTGGCTCAAGATTTATGAAGATCAGGGAGCTGAGCAGAGAAAACAAGGAGTAGAAGAGAGAGAGAGAGCACAAGAGAAAGAGAAAAAGCTGAAGAAAACATTGACTGAGAGGAAAAGTTCCAATAATCATAAACATCTGACTCATATTCCCAGAGCAGTAAGTCTATGCAAAGCTCATTAGCATTCAGAGGACCCATCAGATTACTTTGGGGCACTCAGTAATTTGCAATAAAAAATAAAGATGATGGCAAAACAAAAACATATCTGAGTCGATACAAATTAGGAGGAGTGCGCTTGGTGTGTGCGTCAAAGCAGTACATTTCCTTGCAGCGTGTGAAAAACTCAGGTCACAAGGCCCAAGTAGAGACACCTAAAATTATTGGGCTGGCTGTTTGTGTGATTTTATTTCCCCTTATATTGCTACCATTTTGCCTGGACACTGTATCAATCTAGATTTACAAGCTGGAAAAACTCATTCTTTTTGGACCAAAGTAAAAGCACAGGCTGTTCAGATCTAAGAACACGTGAAAAATGTATGTTTTTGTTTCAGGCGCTTTGGGGTTGTCCTCCTGTTGCACCTGTTGTTACTAAGCAACCGAAACCAGCATGCTGAGATGACGATGAAGTTGCAGCATTTTACTTTGCTTTCCTGACTTATCTCACCAAAGGGAAAAAAAGAAAAATCAAAAACAAAGACAATTGGATTTCCAGCAGTGCACATCTCTCAGTGGCTTTGCAAAAAGCTCTCAGATGGTGACGCAGTGGTCCCGAGGAACTGATGGAGCTCCAGGATGTGCCCAGAGAAACAGACATGTTGCAACACATACATGCACTTTTGATGCATTGCCATTGAAAAATCAAAGTTTGCAAACAAACAAAGACAGTACATCTCGACTCCTTCCTCAAGTCTGTTTTGCATTATGAGTAAAACATTTCACGGATTTTCCATTTTTTTTCAAGACTTGTCCTATTCATCGCATCCCTGAGCCAGTGATGTCACTCAATCTTAGCATGTTTTAATGAAGCCACTTCTTTTTTGTGATGCCAGCGAGGGTCTCTCAGCATGAAGGCTCCAGCTGGTGGCTGACACCTCGATATGCGTGGCCCAACGCCTCACAGTCCTCACTCTGACTCATCACTTGGCCCTTCAAATTACGTCTGGTGGGTGATGCCGCATGGGGGCTTAAATACCACCTGCCCAAACTCAAAACCTACCTAACCTCTGTTTACACCGATTCAAACATGCTGATATGGAAGAGATCCAGCAGACAGGGAAAAAAATAGAGACCAAAATAGGTTAGGGAACGAAACGCTTGCTGATGCTGCACTAATGTGGCAGATGGGAAATGAAATTGTCAGCTCTTTCTGCTGTGTCCCTCTATCTGTTCACCAATCCATCCATCTAGTGATCTCAGCAGCAGAAGCAAAAGAAAGGGTGGGGATGTGAGCCACCTGAAGCTTTCAGGTCAGCTCTCATGAGACACCACCCTCCCTCCCCAAAGACTGACTTGTGAGTCCTCACCTGCAGGCTGACCTCTCTTTATCAGTGTGCTGCACATAGTGTAACATTGACGGACTGTCAGGCTCCGGGACAGCCATGTCCAAACCCCCTGCTTGTGTATGCATTAAGCAATTTTTCGAAACTTGTAACTGCTGAGAAACATGGGCGCTTGTCTCTCAGAGCTGCATGCTAACCGGCTAAACCGCTGTTGTCATTTGTCTTCCCGTGTTTCACTTGAGGTCGATAAAAACGACATGATGGGTCACTGTGGAAGCCATAGAAGGCTGTGGAAATGAAAATGTGACAAAGCAGACAGCTATGGCACTACATTTAGGCAAACTGTGAGCAAAATGAGTCATCCTGACACTTCATCCTAAAAATATGCAAAGTTACACTCTATACATTGACCTGGGGTAAAAATGGTGTTCTGTGATTTTGACCACTTGGGATTGGAGGAAAAAGGTGGGAAATAAGACAGGTTTTTATATTTTTGCTCATGAGGAGGTGGTAGTTTCTAGATCACCTGGTCAATCACTTGCCTTTCATGTTCAGATATGTGATTTTGGTCATCAGCTAACCGTTAGCTGCCAGTCCAACAATGCACATTCTTCTAAGAAAAGGGAATTGTTCACCACACATCTCAAATATGGAGTTTACTGAAACAGTTGGCCAGCCAGTTCTGGCGTAGTCACCTTCCCATAAATCCCTGACATAGCTGTCTCGAGATATTTACAGATAGTGAAGGCGTCGGGGGACGGCAAAGTGCTGAGATAAACCTCCCCTCACCCCCATTCATTTTTTATATCAGAACCTATAAATATAAACATATACATTCATATTTGCCGAATCGCAATGGTGGCTGAGATGCATGGCTGGCGACAGGAGGATGAGATGCGAGAAATAATCCATCATGAGTACAGAAACTGAGATAGCAACCCTAAACCTCTGTGGAGATCCCAGACTGTCTTTCCGGCCTGAAAAACAGGACTGCACGGATACTTTCTATAGGACCCTTGAGCAGCTCAAAGATTATGGGATGAGGGAAAAAAAAAGAAAAAAAAAAGAAGCCTCTTCTTCTGTTCCCCAAGCTTGGCCGAGGTTCTTATTGCCGACCATGTATCCATTACTGCCTTCCTCTGGTGCCCCCACGTCAATACGGTCCAAAGAAAATCTGGTGTGGCGGCACCTTCCCATTGACAAACCATGTCTGGGAGGGTCGATAGTGTATTAATATGGGACAATGGTGCAGGCCACGTGTGGCTCGCACCACTAGGCCATATCGGAGTCTCTAGCACGCCCAGTGGCTGTGTGAATGGCCTTGAGCTCCACTGGGGCAGTGGATACTTCTTGTATGTGTGTTTATGTTTGTGTGTGTGTGTCTGTCTCAGCTAAGACCCAGAAGTCCCAATAACTGACTACCAGACCAAAGAGAGAGAGAGAGAGAAAAAAAACAAGGGGGAGAAACATGGTTTACCGCTAACAATGCTGCTGTCTGGCTGAGAGCACTACAGCAAAACCATGTAGCAGAGAAAATTACCTGCCTATTCTGCTCGAGTCGTGGGTTTTGGAACATTTATGCATGAAATCAAGTTTGCTTCTCGCACATAATGGTTTCGTGTTTTCACTCTAATTGGCTCGTGTAGGGGTTATGATAGAGAAAATAAAGTGTTACTTGAAACTGAGGACAAAAACATTCAAAAGCTGAATTTTCTTGAATGATTTGAGGTAATCCACTTAATTGCAGCCAATTTCAAAGGTACTGATATATATATATATATTTTTTTTTTTGAAAAGACTCAATTTGTAAAAGTCAATTGGTTTTAACATTGCAAGGGTTTATTTATGGGCCTGTCATAGCCAGCTGAGAAAAACCGTGCAGCCATGTTCAGTCATCAGCAAAAGCTTGTTTTGGCCTAAATAGGTTTTGTCAGTTCAATCCATTTTGTGTATCTACATCACTATGTTACCATTGGATCAGGACCTGTTACTGAGTCGCTTTTGTCCTCACTTAATTTGTTTAAAAGGAAAGGAGTAAATAATTTTTACCACAAATCTGAGATATCTGCATATGCATGAACACGTGGGCGCTCGATATTGGCAAATACTATTATTTAGTCAGTTGGCTTAATTATACTGCGAGACTAATACATGGAAGACTAAGACAGAATCTCAAAACTGACAGACAGCAGAAAAATGACACTAAACCAAAAACTCACATGTTCAGTCACACAGTTGAATGTCCAGTGTTGCGCACGCGCAAACACACACACACACACACTTGCGCGCACACACACACGGTTTGGAGATTTACTGTGGAGTACCTCTGCCACCCCCAGCACTCAAATCAAAGCTGTCAACAGGGACCCTGGAGGAAGGGAGGAATCAAAAAATATCTCCTTGCATTTCCTCCTCACCATGACCTGTGTGTGGAGAATAGTTGTTGAGAGTGCATATATCTACTTGTGAGTGTGTATGTGGGTGAGAAATGTGTGAAAAAAATGGGAGAAACCCATCAGCTGCCTATGTGGGAGATGGTCAGAATGCAGACCGAGCCAGATTCACCTTCTCCTCTTGTGCCTGGCCATTATTCCTGGGGATATATACGCCTTAGGATGCATGGTGGCCAGAGGCTTGTTTACTTGCTAAACAACCTTGGTAGCTGAGTGGCATTTTCATTGATGCGGCAAGGAAGATTGACTGTCTGCTGGTGCCGGGTGGGTGTCCACAGTGCCGATGCATTCTTTACATTCCCTGCCAGCTTGCCTGCCTCCCATTACATACCAGCTTACCTCACAGGCAGAAACAACACAGATGCCATGTGTGTACTCATCTGTGAGCATATATGCGTGTATGCAAATATGAATGTGCATGCACACACACACACACACACACACACACACACACACACACACACATAAGCCCCAGTCCATTTTCATCCAAATGAATTGGCTGTTCCACACATGCATGATATCTATCCTACCCCTGAATCCAATTTCCATGTTGATGAAACTGTGAATCTACAGTATAAATGCATCTAAACACACTGGTGAGCGAGGTGTCCATTATAATAGAGCCTATGAGTGATTGCACGGTTTTCACCACGCCATTATCACTGTAATCACTGTAATCATTTGACCCTCTTTTGGCCATTTCAGCAAACGTACAACCTTCATACCTGGCAGTATCTCTGCGTGAAGCGATGCAGGAATGACTCGGGGAACGGCGCAAATTGATTTAGGGAGGCAGGGGAGAAACGCCTGCCAGTTCGCTATCAAAGTTCATGCATTGTATTTACCCGAGCCCGATTACCTTAACAAGGCACATATATCACATAATTAATCCAGAAGATTACCATCAAAAATCCATAAACCAGTAACATGCTTTCTTGCGCTCTGCCATTAATTATATTTGTGGTGCTGAGAAGAAGAGATTGAAACCAGAGACACACATACAAAGAAGGATACACAAAACAGAGACGCAGGCGCATAGCAAAAGGCATATGGTATTTTTAATACCCACACCGGCAACGCTGTAATTCATCATGTCATCAAGATTGCGTTGCATGATAGGCATATTTTTATGGCACCATGATCAGAACATATGAGCGCTGACATAAAGATTTAAGCTGTATCATAAGCGTTAATATAACGTGAGCACCGAAACCTACAATATGCAGGTCCCCATAGAAAATATTACAATCAATCATGAATAGCATGCACAGATTCAAATTCAAATCAATGTCGACTACCCTATTACTGATCAGGTTGGATGAATTTCTTCTGTGCTGATTGAGATTTGAAGGATTGATTTTGAAAGCCTATTGTTTTCTGACTGACGAACACAGACGTTGTCAGCTATAGGCCTCCAGGCATAGCTGGAGGATGGTGATGGGACCCGTTTCCTGGCTTTGATTCCACTTTAACTTCTTCCATCTTCCCAGACACACACACACACGCACACACACACACACTTTATTTTATTTTTGCCCAGCGACTTTGTTGCATTTTTATCTGTCAAGGTAAAAGAGTACTTTAAAATAATCGTGTGTCTTTCAGAAAGTGTCCGCCAGTGTGTGTAACATCTTCATCACTCTTGGTGTCAGGCTGACTTTGCTGGCCTTGCCTGTGGTGTGTTCAACAGAAGAGAGAGCACCTTGTCAAAAAAGTCACGCCCTCGGGCACAAACAAGGAGACAAAAGCAAGATGAAGTCAAAACTTCGACCCTATGTTGGGAATTAAAAAGAAAAAAAACAACTCTCAAACTATTTTCTTGTACAAACCTGATGCAACTGACTGAAATGACCAGTTTAATGCAAACAAACAATTTCCACTAATTTTAATTCTAATTTTATTATACTACAAGTGCACGTGTTTAAATTTTAAACTTTTTTACACCCTCTGTCATTTCCTCCTTTTTCTGCAATGATCTCTGCATCTCCCAACATGCAGCATCTTTCTCTGATGCCAACATCCAACTTTTCACTTTACGTGCATCTCTCTTCCTTCTCCTCTCGTCTTCACTCATGTCTACTCCCCTCCCTCTTTCTTCCTCCTGCATGATGGTGATGGATGGGGCTTATGGATGAGTGGGTTGTGAGAAGGACTGTGATGAAGACTGGCCTTGGAGGGGAGAAAGCGAAAGTGAGAGGTGTGTCTGCGTGTGTGAAGTGGGGACGAGGACGGTGGTGAGGGGGCAACATGAAAGAAAACGAAAAAGAAGGGTATGCAGGAAGAAGCACTGAGATACATCGTGAGGTGTAGGGGAAACTAAAGAGAGAAAAACGGGGTTAAAAAAAGGGTTGAAGCTGATGAAGAGTGGTTGAAGATGATGATGGGCATAGGCTTTAGGGCTGTGCTGTTAAGGTTCGAGGAGGCCAAGTGACCCTGCCTTGTGCGCTCGGCTGTGCTTTGACAACAGATCTATTCCTGGGCTGATCCAACACCATGTGATAGAGTAAGTCGGAGCTGGGGAGGCTGCAAATCCTGCATAGTTCAAGATGTATAGACTCAAGATCTTGTGCCTCAAATAGGAAAGTAATAGTTATGTCAACGAGTTGTTCTGATTCCTGATTACATATGAACCTGTACCAGCTGGAGAGATCCATGTCTGGTGTGAAGTCATCAATATATTCAACAGAAACATAAGAAAATGCATATATATATATATATATATATATATATATATATATATATATATATATATATATATATATATATATATATATATATATATATATATATATATATGTCTTGCTTATCCGTATTACTGAAGATTCCTGGTTCATATTGGAATATGATAAATTCACAGGTCTGCTATGAATTGTAAGATGAGGTTCACTCTCTTAAAAGCTAAAGGCAGACAGATGACTAGTAACATCACTGCTGGATCGGGTATCACAGCCAACAACATCAAAGCATCAGAGGATTTTAAACTGTCACAAGACCCTTTTTGCTGCAATTTAAAGAATGGACTTTTAAAGAATCGTTCCATCAAATATCTGATATTCTCTAAGTGATTTGAAAGTTGTGTCTGGATTGTGTGGTGCCTTGAGAGTTACAGACTGAAACTGAAGTCTTTAAAAAAAAAAAAAAATCACACAGGACAGGGGAATTGTCCTGTGGTCTGCACTAAGGTTTTGATGATGGATTTTCAGACAGAACTATAAAAAACATAAATATGCATAAAAAGACAAAGACGCTCTCTCCTATAAAAGGACTAGAGAGAGCTACCATAATGCACATCATCTGATTCGTGCAACAGACAATCACGGAGAAGAACACTTTAATATTAAATGAGCAAATCTGTGCAACGCTTCCATGTACTGTATCTTTACATCCCATTTCATCTCACACATAAATGCTTGGACTTTGAGATGATAGCAGAATTGTAAAGGCCAGTGATTTTCCACTAGCATCATAAATACGCCACATCCTCTCCTGACAATGGCATAGCCTCATCCATCCTCCTTCCTACTTACATTCTATTACTAGGCAAGGAAATGAAGGATCCCTTGAGATACCCTGAAGGCGATCCATTAAGGGAGGAGGGAAGTGGTACACTGGGAGATTTTTGACCCCTGTCGCCCTTCTTGAAGCCTGTGGGGAGTGCAGGGGCTCGCATAGCTCTGTCACCAAGTGAATCTAGGGTCCTGACACGTGCACGGCACTGCCATGCAACAATGAGGAACAGGAGGAGGCCAAAAGTAGCTTCCTGATGGCAGATGTCTTGAAGTCCCACAGCTCCAGGATGGGTGAAAGGGGTCAAAATAGGTTTGGAGGTATTTGCGTCATTTAAAATGTTGGTTGGACACATGGGATTTCCCACATATAATTAGTTTCAGACTGATAGCAGTCTTGCATGTGAGATTAATTATCTAAAGATCCAGTGTATAAGAATAATGACATCTAATTTTGAATCTGCGACTTGTAACAAATAAATGATTCCTCAGTTAAACCCTCCCTTTCCTAAGCATGTCAGGGAATGATGGCAACCTTTACATACAGTAAGCCTCCGCTTCAAAATGTAAAACTTTCGGGCTGGTATATACAAATATGTAAAGCACGGCCTTTCATACATACAGAAAGCTACAAAAAACAACCTTTTTATTTTAAAGATATTATACACTTATACCAACATAATCATGGGTATAATATATTCCGTTTCTGACAATAAATCCTTCTTAATATTACACACTGGACTTTTAATCAATGAGTAATTTCTGTTTCCAAAACATGCAGACCTGAAGTTAAGAATGAAATCTATACTGTGCCATTACTTATATTGTATCAACGCTGTTGCTCCAACACAACGCTGACCTTGTATGAGAATCAATAGTCTCATTTGTTGAGTAGATGTACTAGATTTATGTAAAACATGTATTCTCACCTACACTGATAAGCAGCTCATTTGCCTTGACAGAACCTGGAATTTATCAAAGACAACCAAGTGTGAGCCATTTCTATCAGCATGGACCAAAGTCCATGCTGAAGAAGTCTGAACAAACATCTATCAGTGGTGACAAGAATCTTCCCCTAAGCTTTAGCCCCAGCACCCAAGTAGAGCTGACCTGTCCAATCTTATCTGGACCCTGAGAGCTCTGTTTGCCTTTCTCTCTAGGTCCCCTCTCAACTGTCCACCCCCACTTACTCTTAGCTGCCAGCACTCATCAGGGAATAATCCCATCTCGCCGACCATCAGTATGGACTGGGAGGCTGTTTTTATTGTTTATTGTTGAGTCTTCGAGGAAACAATAAACTGACTGGATGTACATCTGACCTAATTTTTGAAGCTCAAGCTCAAGGTGCCAATGCTGAGCAATAGTCATTCTTGACATGAGGACCGATAAAAAACAATATTTTAGTATCATGATTGAATACCAACCTTTCATGAACCGTTTAGCATGTCTTAATGCATTTACAATTTTGCTAAAGAGAATAAAAATTCTCCTCATGCTTCCGCCTTGACAACTGTATCAAATGTGACGTGGGAGAAATGTGTCTATTATGGGTTTGAGAAGAGAAAAACAAGAAGAGAAGAGTTAATTAGCATCGTAAAGTGCATTTGGAGCTTGTTTGCATGTAACCTTAAAAGGCTATGCATGTCTGTTCGCGTGCCACGCAGATACATCAACTGAGAGCAGTAGAACGGCGCTGTATCTGTGGCAAACACAACAGGAAACAAAGCAGAATGCATCGTGAGCCATTTATTAAAACCCAACGATAAACATTGTCCATCAGAGCTGGCAGTGGGAAGCCATCATACATCAGATACACATCTTTTCTTGTGCATTCTGCGGAAACACCATAAAGAAAAGCTGTAAACAAAGAATGTACGAATGTATATATATATATATATATATATATATATATATATATATATATATATATATATATATATATATATATATACACACACACATATAGAGAGGGAGAGAGAGAGAGAGAATATAAATCAAAATAAATATAAATAAATTAAAATCCTTCCAGTTAAAGTCAGAATAAGATAGAAAAGATCTTAGTCTTTCTTGTAGTTTTTAAAACACATTTCAATCATTTCCAACAAGATAAAAATTACCCACTGTATTTGCTCGTCAACTTGCTAAAAAAGGAATACAGCAGGCCGTCTTGGATGCTTCCCGAGTTTTTTTTCCCCAATATGCTGCAAAATGAGATAAAAAGGTGGAGCACTGGGCGACTGTGTGTCTGTGTGTGTATTTGTCTGACCGCCTGAGTGTCAGGCTCAAAGGGAATGTCTTCTTTTACCGCACAATCAGCTGAAATGGCTAAGTTGACTCATCCCTTCAAATGCTCCAACATGATCTAGCACAGGTAAGCCCATTAGCATGGGGAAAAGGTCACTTTGAGAAGTGGAAATCAAATACAGGGATTTGGGCAGGACCATTAAGCCACCAGGGCTATTAGTATTCATGCAGCGCAGATTAATGGAAAATATGAGCCCTACAGAAGGGCCATAGTATTAAACTCGATAAGAGCTGATTTGTCCAACCTCCGACATCCCTGTTTTCCCACACCTTATTTCTACTCTCTCCTGTATTAATATTAATGAGCATATTTTTTTTTATTATTCAAAGGCACAATACTGTCAGCTTGCAGGATTGTGTGACTCAGCCAGCTGCCACTGTGATGATTGGTAAAGGTGTTATTAATTGTCAACCAGGACAGTCAACACTGCTAGCCATGCATAACACTGTCAGCGGAGCAACTGGTAATTGCATAAATCAATTTTCTTAAATGGTGTAGATACTTCATGATAAAGCCTAAAAAAGTAATACGACTGCTTTTTTTGTACGACTGCATCCGCAGCTGCCCCCTGATGTCACTCATAAATGTGGCGTAACGCATAATGTTCCTATCAACATGTTTTGCAAAGTTTTAATTGAATTTGGTAATGTATTTGAAATAAAATAATGATTAGCGAACTATGCTTTTGCAAATACATTCAGGAGGCCTAGATATGATTACATAACAAATCAAGCATCATTAACTTTGGTAAAAAACAGCATTTCATTCTTGCCTCTCATCTATAATGATGTGAGGCATGTTGTCTCTAACGTTAGGTTAGCCACTTTGAGTTCATCTCGATAAAGCATTCATTCAAAGATGACACAATTTGTTTCCTCTTTTTTTTTTTTTTTACATCACTCGTAAAAATTCTGCTTTTGTATGACAACTTTGTGGCTTTGAATTTAAATAATGACTAAATTTTTTGGTACAATTTTCTGATTTGGCAAATAAGTGTAAGCTTAACAATTACAAACCCCAAAATAATTCAGGCACTCAGGTACTCTACAGAACAGAACTTTGTCCAGCCTACGCAGGAACATTTTCTTTGGTGTCATCATAGACATCAGCAAGAGCATTACACAACAAAATACTGATATTTTAGTTGTGAGTAACCAGGATGGACATGGTTAGAAATAGTGATTATATTGGACAAAGGATGTTGAAGATGGAGCTGTGGGGAAGAAGAACAAGAGGAAGAACCCAGAGAAGGTTAATGGATGAAGGAAGGATGAAGGAAGACACGAGGACAGTTGGTGTAACGTATACTCTACGTATAATACTGCATAATTTATCATTTGTGTGACTATCTTTTGCTGTGTGACTATCTCTTTGCTGCTGTAATACTGGGAATTTCCCCATTGTGGGGCAATAAAGGTATATCATATCGTAACAGAAGAGGACACAAGGGATAGGACAAGACGGGGGCAGGAGATCCGCCTCTCCTAAGTGAGAGGCTAAAACAATTAGAAGCGATAATAATAATATCAAAAACATTAGATTAGGTGTCTCTCTGTGTTGTGACTTCGGTACATTATTACCCATAATTCCCAGCACTCCTACACTCTCATTTTGCTCTCTGCATGAAATGTTCAGTCTGTGGATGTGTATTTAGCCGACAACCAGAACAGGTTGTTACTGGATGTGATAAAACCCAAGTAATGCAGACCATATGAAAAGCTGAGATGGTGCCATTTGCCACTCCCGACAGATCCCCAACCCAACAGTGGCCATGGCCCCCCCTTCTTTCCTCCAACTCCTACCCCTCTACCTTACAGTCACCCCTGAACCCCCCCCTGCACACCCCGCCTTCCGTTCCATCTGTCGGCAAATAACCTATTGGAGCCAGCCTTGCCTTTGCGCACCTGTGCCTGTCACCTCAAATAAAGCTAAACACACATGTTATACTGTACCACCGAACATTCAGTATAGAATGTGCATTAGCCAGTGTGCAGGCTGAAGTTGTCACTCGCGGACTGTATCCCGTTACAAGGACATCAAAGAAAAGCTTGCTCATCTTTGCTCGACGATATAGCACAGGGTCAATGCAATTAAAGTTGATTTTGAAGTTTAATTTGCAGGTTATTAAATATACATTTTGGGAGAGGTTCCTCTAGTCGGATAAGCACAGAGAGACGCACTTGTTCATAAGCAACAGACGACCTGAGGATATCTCCCATTCCAATAATGACACATTTTATTGTGTTTATTGTCTAAATCTCTTTTAGATTCTCTCCTTTTTTAGTTTTCTCTAACTTTGCAAAGTAGTTGACATGGAACAGCAAAAAAAGAAATGCCCTCTCTTCATCTCTCTGAACTGCCCTTTGGTCAAAACCTGTCACAATGTTCCAGGAGCTCTGATTCGGTGCTGAGGTGTCATTCTCATTCAGATCACTTGCTTTATATTAAGCTAAGGGTTAAAATTGAATTATTCATCTACAATGTCCCAAAAAAGTCCTGCCAACTGCATCTTTAATGTTTCTCACTGATATCATTGCTTCTTATGTTTTTACCACAACAACACAATGGGATTGCTTTGGGCTGCCTTACACTTCCATTACCTACCATGGCCTATACTTATTATACTGTACACACGGCATACACATAGGTCACACATGCAACAGGAAGATGGCCACCTCTTTCATCAAAAGTCAAGAAGCAATGGCAACAGAGTCTTGTCCTCAATTCCCCCTGTACGACACTTCACTTGGCGTTCCCCCACTCTCCGCCTCCACACAGGCATGCTGAGTGTCTGCATCTCCTTAAGTTGTCTGTTTATCAACACTGCCACTGCGCTGGCTGCTTCCTCAAAAACAAATGAATTAAATACGTAAGAAATTACCGACTGCAATCACAGTTACTTTTACTCCAGTTAGAGCACCCCAACTGGGTCTTGAATGGCACCGCTCCAAACACAACTGCTTTAATAATCTCTCCTGTGGGGGGGGAGGGGGGTATGCCGTTCAAACATCTGTCACGCAGTTCAACCGAGACTCGAGTATTTTAAATGACACACTTTCGGATGACTTCACTTGACGTTTTGGAATCATGGGGACATTTAGATATGATTGTCACAGTCAAAAAAAACAAAAAACTCAACCCATTTTCACAACGCCAGGAACAAACCCTAATGCAACTAATGAAACTAATGCATTCTTGCTTAATGTAAATGTCTGCTAAATAGCTACTATGTTATATATATTCTTGTTATCACTGATTGATTAGTGGTAGTGTCATTCATTGCCATAGTTTCCAGGGCAATCAAATGTGCAACATTATGTGTGTGTGAACATGATAATGTCAAAAATACAATGGGTGACATTTAACTCAATGCAAATTTGATATGTAAAAGCCAACTGTTGAACGACAGGCCATTAGTAAAACATCTGTTCTACTCCCTGAGGAAAATGTCAAGACTTGAGATCAGCTGATGGACATGAGAGGTTGAGTCAAATGAAGACTCACTTTCAGGTACAAAGGTCTGATGATGATGAGGCAAATCATGCAGGACGAGCTCAGTCCAACAACCCATAAAGCCACAGAGGCAATGATTATTAGGTTCCTTAGATGATTCACAAGTGGCACCTTTATGCTTGCATCATTCCTTTCACACTTTTTTTTTTTGGATTAAAAGCCACAATTAGTCAGCATTAGTCATAAATGAATAATTGATTCACATTTGAAATTCAGAGCAGGCCACAAGCATATTCCCACATGGAGGCCTTGGCACAACAAAACCCTGTCAGGGCGAAGATGTATGTTTAAGTAATTGTACAAGAAGCCACAACATGACCCAGTGGAGAACGATTGTACCGCTCTGGGTCGACACAGCTGCCAAACCCACTGTGCCTTGTGCATTCATTGCGGTCTCCGTTTTCAATAATCAAAGAGAAATGGTTTTGCAGAAGTCAAATCTTGTATTTTTTTGTGGAGCTCAATGAAGTGCAGACATTTGTCTTTGTACTTCCTCATTCAGTCAAGATTTGTCTTTGGGAAAACTGGAAAAAAGAAATCTCCTAAAATAGGTAATATTATTCATGCACTTATTCAGTGATATTTAAGGCAAAAATCTAAACCGGCAAGACAAAACTCTCATGGTGTCTTCAGATACACTATGTATATTTAATTGATGTGTGTACTGTTTGTTTTTGTTATACATTTATTTCCTCCCAAAATGTTCGGAAGAAACAAACATCAATGCTGTCTTCAACAAAGAGTTTTCTGAATCAACACTATTGTGCAATATAATGTATCTGCCAACTTCCAAATTGGCTCTGAACATACCTGCAAAACATTTGCTGACATTGAATTTAATTTGTTTTGCTGTGATAACAAATATTGGAATACAAAAACTGCAGGTAGCAGCCAGAGCTTTTTAAACACTCCTGGCCGTGGCTGCTTTTGTAACCAAGATCACAGGTCATGGTGGTTTGCTGGTTTAATACAGAGGAGCACAAGGCGAATGGAAGCACAAGGCAGAATGCATTTGTTGTATTAACATTTAACACAGACCATGATCTTTGCTTTTGTTGTAGAGAACTAACCACACACGGGACTCAACACTGCTGACACCTGATATAAAAATTCAGGCAGCAATTAAGTTTCCCATCAGATGTAACTGGCAAAAACAGTTCCGTATACACAGCATTTCCAGGAGGCAGTATAATAGGATGGAAATTTCAGGAAAACTTGCTCAGAAACCTTCTGTAAAACGGTGTATCAACAAGTGTATATAGATTATATAGACTCCACAAAGCCAGATCATAATTTCTGCCCATCCTCGCATTGGTCCATGTGCATGAATCTGAGCACACCTCCAGTTTAATTCTGCACGGACTGTACGCACTGACTGCACCCGCTCCCTGTAGCACAATGTTTTCCAGTCCAGTTGGAGAGACAGTGAAGAGGATGTTATATGACGGAGTCCACAAGACTTGTACACAAGTACAAGTTAGTGCTGAAATAGTACAGAGACACACAAATGACGGTGATTTCCTAGTGAGACCACTTAACGGTCACTCCTGAAATGGAATATAAGACTGTGTATGCAAGCGTGGAATTATAGACTGACACTTGTTTCAGTATGAACACAACTGCGGGCTTGTAGGCCCTAATAATAATAATAATACTACTTTAGACTTTTATAGCATCAAGGCAAGGAACAGAACAAACTAAGGAAAGGAAATAATCGTAAGAATACTTGGAATAATAACTACTTTTTATCTCAATATCTTAATAACTAACTTTTTAACATACACATATGCCAGCGCACTGTAAATGTCATTACACTATTCACACATGTACATACATTAACTGGCCAGCTTTCCTATTCTGGGTTTGCCATCATATAGAAATACTAGCAGTGAAATGTAAATTAGCAAACTTTTGAATTGTCTGCTACTTCTTCTTCTCTTCTATTAAAGCTACTTACTGCTTCGAAGTTTTTTTATGAGTTTGTTTATACATCTTAAAAAAAACTGGCACAAATGGCACAAAATGGATATGTAGGTTGCTTACAACTGTTATTGGCTGTGTTGCTGGCTTAAAAAAAGAATTCTTCAAGACAATGTTATGACAGAGTATTATCCCTATTTTTCACAAATTGGTGTGTGTCTTCAAAAGTTGCTGGTGATCGCAGTAAACGTCTGCTGTTGGAAGGACCAAATGCTACCTGTGTTGCAAAATTACCACTCAGAACATGAGCAATGGCAGTTGTCGGGATTTGGAAACCCAGCGCTGAGCTGAGCTGGCAGACAGAACCACCACGTTTTACTCTGTTTGATAAGACAGTAATACTGAGGAAATAGCCGTGCCAGGTAATGCTTGTATACGATCACTGAACTTGCACGACAAGTAAACAGAGACAACAGGGTAGAAAACCCGCTTGTGTCCTTTTAATGGAGAAATTGTACTTTCCCCTCTTTTGCTATCCTCAGCACGATGCATTTCTCTTGCTTTGAGAATTTAATAACTACCTCCATTCCTCACTGAAAAGGATTATCCTGGGTTGCTCGTCAGATAGAGGGCTTGGTTGTCACCAAACGTCTATTGCTGCTCCAAGACAAAGTCTGCTCACTTTTTCCACTCATCTCCTTCCTCTGTCAAGGAAAGAAATGCAAACACTCCTGCTTCTCTTCTCCCTGCTTCTTTCTGTACCTCGTTCACTACTAAACTTGCTCCCTTTCATCCACTTTGAATAGTTTAGTACTCATTTATATTCTGCTGGTCAATGTGATAGACTGATGGAACTTTTTCCCTCCGAGATTTAGAAGTGGCCAGTTGCAGATTGCTCCCGACACCGGCTGATAATAATTTAACAAAGCACTGCACTGATGAAAAGGCTCATGAGTCTGGATGAGTTCACCCACCTCCTCTCACATCCACGTCCAACACTAATTGCTTTTGACATCTTGCTTGTTTATTGTGCAAGTGTAATGGTGGTTTGGTATCATTTCACCCACACTTCACCTCAGCCTGCGCTGGTAGACTACCATTGATCAAAAGCACTATTATAAATATGTATTCACTCACATTAAAACAACAGGTAAAAGTCAAAGGAATCGGGTTTGAGTATCCCGTCAATAAATGCCTCATCCAGCTCATTTGAGACTCTTTTTTTTTTCATGGTATAATTCTCCATTTCAGGTAGTTCAACGCTGTGTAACAGAACATCAGTAACTAAAAAAAACGAGGGGAAAGGTCAACATATCTCAGCATCTGCTGCTTGGGTTTGGTCATCCTCTTGGAAGATTGTTACTAAATTACTGAAATTAACCTTACAAAGACTATTAGCAGGGCATTTTTATTGTGGCACACTGAAAAATGAAACAACTCTGTTTACTGATGTGCATATCTATGCTTTGAATATGTCAGTTTTGGATCCACAGGAGCCAGTTTTCTGTCTTCACCACTACACTTTTTATTTTCCAGAAATGCGAGATACTTTATTTGGATATTTCTGACCTAGATCTAGGCATCAAATGTACTTTTGAAATAGCAGGAACTTTGTACATTGTGTGGTAAACTTTGTCCCAGTTTGCAGGATGTCTCTGAAGAGCTACAGTATCTTGAAATACAGAAAATAAAATACAGGTAATGTCTGGGCAATCCCCAACCTCCTCACCTCCTCTGTCAATCAATAGTCTCTTTCATTGGTAGGGGTTGAGCTATCATTAATAATATCTGACACACTACTATAGTGGTAATAAACTGGGGAATCTGGTATGTAATGGTACAGTAATGGCACCTGGGCAGGGTGTTACACACTCGACAGCCGCTGATGGATAAACCCTAGGTAAATGGATTTGAGCTCATCCACGGGAGAGGAGCAGCGGCTTTTGGACTGACTGATTTTGAGAGCTGGAGTGGGTGAAAACCGCCAGTACAATTGTGTGGAAGCTTTTCAAATTGGACAGTGGAGTTGTCAGTGGGCACCCATGCAGATTTTACTCCAGCCCCCATATAGCAACAAGATGTGTGTGTGTGTGTGTGTGTGTGAGAGAGACTGAAGATGAATGAAAATGTTCTGTGCTAACTGGGGCATGTTAAGGCTATTGTCATTTCTTACTCCCTGTTGTCACCATGAATAATGATTTCCAGGCTGGTTTGCCTTTTTATCTCCCCAAAACACAGACAAATATGGACATGAGGAGTGTTCAAAAGACCCAAACTTCTCCCATCAAATCAAAAGTCTGGAGAATATAGAATTATATGATTGATTTTTAGAGATGATGAGTTGTCACGACAGTGGGAATAAGAGGAGAGAAAAAAGTTGGGCAATAGATGTGAGGTATTTTTACTCCTGTGACAAGCTTGAAATATGGTCTATTCTGGTTAACCAAAAGGAACACATACATTTCTACATTAGAAAGAATTCCCATTATTTCTCTCTGAGCCATGAAAATCAATTCTAAAATGATTGCTTTCAGTGACAATGGGGAGAGAGGGGAGAAAATAGTTGATGTGCCTTTGGCTGGTCCAATAGATAGAAATAGAGCTTGTTTTTTCCTTTTCTATTTTCTCACGAGAAATGGTTGAAATGGGGGAACGTCCAACTATTTCAGTTGTTCTTTCTTCATTTCCTTGTCATCTTTCAATGCAGCTCTTTGTTTATTCCACAACACAAGGACCCGAATCTTACAGCATTACACGAATTTGCTGCAGTTTCAAATCCAGAGGGTTGTTCCATTGGCTTAAACCCGTTTATCACATTATGTTGTTTTTGTAGGGAAAACAACAAAAGCGTTTCTTTCACTTCATTGGTAATGCTCATCAGCTTGTTTTGCAATGTGCTGTCGCTCCCATTTAATGAAGCATTTAGCAGCAGATTAGGAAAGAGCTTGTCAAGTGTCAATTTAACAGATTAAGCAACTTCTTACCCTGATGCAAAACAAGGCATTTCAGATATGATTTGCAGTACTGGAACCTTGCATAGTGCCTCAAATTCTGCATTTCTTTGTTACTACCCAAAGTGTTATTGTCTAAGTGTATTGAAACAAGCTAAAACTACTTGTTTTCTTTCAGTCAATAAAAGGCAATAAGCATGTGAGAGCCAAGAACACCATCTAATTTGAAAATATTGTTGTCCTTCCTATTCAGCTTGTCAGAACGAAGACGGTGGTGATGCATTGAAGCATTCATGTTCCAACAGAGACATTCATTATGCAAATGGTGCTGCGTTATCGCCCTTGTCTAAGAACTGTAAATGACCGTTGCATTTAACACGTTCCCTCTACTGAACACCACGTCGAGTACATTCTTTGAGGGCACGAGCACCAACCCCTCAAAAGGCCACTTTCAGGGGAAAAGAGGCAAAAAGGCCGTCAATTCACTCAACAGCATTCTTATTTCATGAGTGCTGGCTTGAGTTTCATGGCTTGGTCCTGCATGTAAAGTGACCCGGCCTTGTGCTGCAGAAGCAAGCTGTGTCTAAAATAAGCTGTGGTGGAATTGCCTTCAGAAATCCACGGGAGACCTGAGTCCCCCTTGGTGATTTCTTCACATTTACACTCTTCCTACCACTGAGAGGCTTTCAAAGGTAAGACTGAGTTCACAGTGAGAGATGTATAGAAGGTAATGGACTGGGTGCCTGTGCTATGTGTATTCATGTGGCTTTGTAGGCTGAATCTGTCAGCCCAGTGTCCAAGGCATTACACAATTTACAATGGATAGTTCCACACTTCACACTTCACATCCAAAGCCGAGGTCTGTTGCCAGAATATTCTGGGGCCAACAGCCAAAACAGTGATTTTCCCCACACAACTTAACTGAATTCCCAGTTGTTTGTTAGAAAAGTAGTTGATCGCACATATGTAATTTCAGCGTCTAGTGGTTTGTCAATCAAAACCCGAGCAAAAGACCTAGTTTGATGCAAATACACACAATAAAATAAAAAAAGACAGCATACTGGCTATGTAGTAGTCACAGTAAAGTGGATGTACATGTAACAGTACACTACCTTGAAGGTCAAAACACAATAACATTTCACTACGACATTTGAGAAAACATATTTCTGCGAAATGTTGTTGTGTTTTGACCTTCAGGGCCACTGAAAATGTGTTTTCTCTAAAGTTGTATTTTCTGTAATGTTGTGTTTTTTGTAATGTTGTTTTGTGAAATGTTGTTGTGTTTTCTGTAATGTCGTGTTTTCTGCAATGTCGTTGTGTTTTCTGCAATGTCGTTGTGTTTTCTGCAATGTCGTAGTGTTTTCTGCAATGTCATGTTTTCTTTCTGCAATGTCTGTAATGTCGTGTTTTGCGAAATTTTGTTTTATGAAATGTCGTGTTTTCTGTTAATGTTTTCATGTTTTCTGCAGTGTCGTGTTTTCTGTAATGTCGTGTTTTGCGAAATTTTGTTTTATGAAATGTCGTGTTTTCTGTTATCTCATTGTGTTTTCTGTAATGTTGTTCTGTGTTTTGTGAAAAGTTGTGTTTTGACTTTCAGGGTCACTGTAGTTTTGGCTAATATCAGAACTCTACTCAACAAGATGTGTATCTGTTTTTAAAGCAAAAATATTAAACATGCCCCAAAAATCACTAGGCGAAAAGTTTCTGATGTTCTGATGTATACCTACGACAATTCACACTATTTGACGGCAGAAGAAGCTATTTTACTTATTTACATGCCTACATATAATGTGCATATCAGAATTTCTTCTTGAATTTCTTAATGGAAATCTTGCCGTCCAAAGAAAATAAGATTATCATCAGATTATAACACTGCAGCAATCCGCAACAGCTTCTTTGTTTCCAACTGCAGTGTGCCGTTAGATGGATATCTCGCTTAGTAACACTTCACTCCTCTTGGTTAATTATGAACTATATCACTATTGAGTCATTCATAATTGTTTACCATTTATACATACATTACTTGATGACCACAAATGTAAATCTATGACAAAGTGTGCTGCATCAAAATTAAATGAGAATGCAGATTTTATTTTTGGAAGACGGATGAGTGAGCTGTTTTTAACAGGGTGGAGATGAGATTATTTCCATTAAGCATGAGCACAAATATTTTCTGTCATTAACAAATATTAAGGTTGTCTAACCCAACTATTCTCTACGATTAACTCAGTGTTCTTTCACACAGTGAGTGGTTACTGCTGTTTTGTTGTCAGAAAGCACCGTGGGTGCTTTTATAGCTAAATCCAAACAACAACCCTACATTTATTGGATGTTTTTTCTCTATAACCACAGATCTTTTCGTAATGCAGAGGTCACACAACATGTTATGAGCACGATTATAGCTCGATCCAGGCAGAGTTGGGTTTTCAGGACCTGTCAGCCACAGAAATCAATCCTTTTATCCTGTGTAGTGTGTCATAGTGAACAACAATCAAGGCCATGTCTGGGATGCCTCTTGACCTACTGACAGAAAGTCTGAGACGATTTTTTTCCCCTGTCTCCTATGATGTGTTCCACATCAGTGACACACAGTACCTTCACATGGCATTTGAAAAAAAAGAAAAAAAGAAATAAAATAGTGTTAGTAAGACTGAAATGGTACTTCGAATTTCTAACAGCTTAAATGCAACATAAGCTTAAAGGAGACTGTCCTCCAATAAAACGTACATATAGGTCATATGCAGGAATTACGACCTATATTTACGTTTTCAAAACATGCGCCCCTAGCGGTTGTATACATAACAGCAACCACTTCCGCCTTAGACGCTGTATCTAGTGGCTTCGCCGTTGTCGGCACTGGCAGTCGGCTCAGTAGCGAGAGCGCTGCGCTGGACCGCGGTCGACTATGGTTCGGTCCCTAACTATACCACCTTTTTAATATTTTTTATTAATAATTTTTACTACCTAACCCTGTCTTTTTGCCCTAACCCTACCCTCAGTAACATCTGTGCATATTCAAGTTGGAAAATACTACCTTAATACTACCAAAAAAAACGACCCACAGTTACGTTTTCAGAAAACGACCTATATGTACGTTTTCAGGGGTTGGAAAAATGACCTATATGTACGTTTCAGTTGGAGGACAGGTTGGCTTAAAGAACAGTATTTTAAAACTTCATGGATGGTATAGCCTGGGTGAACCCGCCCGAGTCTGCCAGCGATTTGATTTCACTCCGCAAACACGTCTGGCGAGGACGCCGTTTTGGCCAACTTCAGAATCTTCTAAAAAAGGAAACCAATCACAAACCCCTGGCGTGTCAGAGGCGGGTTTAACATGATGACAGACAAGTGACATCTGGCAGCTTTTCTAAAATGGCGGCCACCAAAGAGCAGCTGTCTTCTCGATTTGGCTGTTTGTTCCATTTGTTCCATGGAGCGGCTTGGTCAGGATGTGTCAGTCAGGCGCAGAATGAATTTATGGATCTGCTGTTGCTTGACGTGACACAGTGGCCATCGTAACAGACAAAAAAGATTGTGTAGTTTGACCTCACCTACACTGTAATTCAGATAATAGAAAACATTCATTGTTAAACCCTATAGTTCATTGAGCCTCTTGGTGGCAAAAAGGTTTGAATGTGTGTGTGTGTGTGTGTTTGCATGTGTCGACACATGTGTGAGGTAGTGGTGGATAAAAATACTTAAGCCACTGGAGTAGCCCTCGCTCCATAGCTCATTTCAGGTACTCTCATCTGTTAAAGCGCTGGCGAGTGACAAAAAGGGGCAGCAAAAATAAACAAGGCCTTGCCTGAGGATAGTGAGAGAGAGAGGCAGCAACCAAAGATAGAGAACACAAAACGTAGAAAAAAAATTTGAAATTTTGGACAGCATATGGAGAAAATAGCGGTAAAATATTGAGAAAAAAAAATGTGTTTGAGAGGAAGCACAAACCTGTTTACTCACACATGCATTCACACATACAGCAAACAAACACACACGTTCTGTCTGTCTGTTCTGTTTTTTCCTTCAGTCTCTGATGCTCAGTGACCTGCCTAAACTGACCCCAACTTCTCTAATTTAACTCGTCATCCATGTGGATGTGGTATTAAACATATATGAGATGGACCCATGATTCTTTGACACTAAGTCACATGACCAACACAGGACAGCGTTCTCAGCCCTCTTAGCCTATTCCTGCCACGGTCCAGTTTTTTTTTTTTTCTTTTTTCCAAAGATTATTCAACGTTATTACTTACGTTCCAAAAGAGCACTCACTTCACAAGGGGCTTGAGTGATTTTCTAATTCACCAGTTGCATGGTGCACTTCATTTGAAGCTGTGGTGTGGCTTTCATTGAACCTGAGGGAAACAACATTTTGACACTGGATCTTGAACAAATGGTGCAGGTGGGGATGTATTTGCCTTTCACAGCATTAAAGTGGAGGGAACACCATTTTAGGTGACTTTGTTCTGCTACTGACCTCTATCAATATTTGATTGCAGTGAAGAGCAACTAGTAAACAATAGAGAAAGGGGGTGATTCAGGGGGAAGGTGAAGGGCAGGGCACATGCATGGAGCCTAAAGAACTGCCCACTTGACAAATGTCTATGTGAGAAACTCCACCACATGACAGTCAAGCGGGGTGCATGAGCTCAGAAGGTAATCATTTTAATGAAAGGTGCTAATACAAAAATATCTGTTTATCAAACAATCTGTCAAATTCTTATTTTTGGTCCTTTTATGAAAATAAAATGAGACCAGCATCCTCATCTCAAAGAGGTTTGGCTTTGTTTATGTCAAAGCTTTCAGGCATCAATTGAAGACATCTCTCTGGAGGAAAGTACAGTGCCTGAAGGCTCCTCTGACCGCATGACCCAAGTATAATTGATGATTGTTTCATTTTTTTTCCCCCCATTTTGAGCAAATGCAAAAGGCATTTGCATTGATGCCTGCATGCAACTGTGCCCAAGCCTCAGTTTATTTGCATTTACCCGCGGTTACTTCAATCTCTGGTCAGATAGAATCATCATCGCCCGCGTAACTGTGACAGTGTGCTCAGAACAAACATCAAGCTAATTATTCCCTGACACGATTACACACACAGTCAAGATGTGAGTAGCTGCGAGTGCAAACTGTTGCCTCTAGTTATGAGGATGGACAACATGACAGTTCCTAAAATTTAAGCCAAAATATATCCACTATACCCTACACCCTTATATGCTAATAGATGGGACATATTCTAAAATACAAAAAAAAAACTTGCATATTTAAATTAGTCATGATTAAAATACACTAGCTACCATGTTTGCTTATTTGTTAAATTCAAATTTTAGCAATGTTTTATCACGTGCATATCAAATTTTGATTTACTTGGTTGAATTTGTAGTTGTATTGCTTTTACAGCAGGTTGACATTGTTTTTGTCATGTGAAAACTGACACAACTGGGTTTCTATAGAGTAGAATTCACTTCGGAAAGTCTTAGTGGTTGATTCTTTGCGTTTTCAGTAACGCAGATCCAAGATTAATGTAACCAAGATGACCGACATGTCCCCAGTCCATCTTCAGAACTGGACCCTGAACAATCATCACTCTTCTTCTCTAAATCTAACCCAATAAGAGGCAGGGGAGGTGTCCTCACCCACTTTAGCCAGGAAAAAAATGTAAAGAGTACCCTCCTGGTCTTCAGAGTCTGTCTTTACAGTGCGACATGACTGCTACACTGAACTACTGAACCCAATTTATGTCCACATTTTATGACACTACTGCTGCTGCTGTAGCACTGCCACCTCTGTGGTTCTACATTGAGTTTAAATTTGATAAAGTGGTTTGTTTTTATAATAATGCATTCGATTTGTGTTTACTCAAGCAAGCAACAGAGAGAACACAACTACACTCCGTAAGTATATGAAGTGTACCATCTTCTGTTTACTTATTAAAAAAGAAATTACCATGGCCAACCATAACAGTGAAACAGGTACTGCTTATAAAGGCTTATCTGTGTATTTTTGACTTAGTCAAGAGGGGGAAACCCCAACATTTGTTTGAACAAATGTACTCTGCAGTACTGACACTCATATTTCCTTTGAAACAGTAAGTCATGACAACTTTCAATGTCTATATACAGTATTTAAAGTA
This sequence comes from Solea senegalensis, assembly GCF_019176455.1. NCBI lineage: Eukaryota > Metazoa > Chordata > Actinopteri > Pleuronectiformes > Soleidae > Solea > Solea senegalensis. Next base: position 15,040,096 of record NC_058023.1, read on the forward strand.
TTCTTTCAATTAGGAGTCATTTGTTCTACCAGTTGGAGTATCTGAAAAACGAAAGCTTTCTTTTAGAGGATGTGTCCGCCACTTTCCATGGCTATTTAGTCATGCTATGTTTACGGTGCCTCAATGTGTCATGCATGAATTGACAAACATGCGCTTGCCTCAGACGGCTTAAGAAATATGATCAAATTAGAGATCATCTCGGGCACATGTGGAGAGGAAGAAAGAGAGGGGCAACTTAATCATCGTAGAGTAGCTTCTCTCATCAGCTGGTAGTGACTTTAATCAAATTATGACCTTGTAAAGCATGCACTTGTCAGTTGGGACCCTAATCTCTCCGCTAATGACTAATTAGCCCCATCACCTGTTCGTCTAAGCTTCCATTACACCCCCCCAACAAAGCCTTAAGATAATGGAATAAACAAAAGGTAGAGGAACAATACTTTACTTTGCACACACAAAAGAGGGAAAAGTCGACCAGACAGACATCAATCAAAACATGGAAGATTGATTATTGACTGACAAAAATGGCTTTTGGATTTCTTTTGACAAGAGACCACTCTTCAGTCCTCTAGAGGACAGTAAGGATAATTCATTTGGAGTAATTAACGGGAATAGTGAGAATTCCACATAGGGACTCCCGAGTGAGGTTACAGCACCACAGATGTCGAGGTTGGAGAAATAATCAAGTGGCTTGCCTGATCAATAAGAATAACTAAAACCGGGACACGGCCCTTTGGATTACAAATGAGTAGAGCTCACTTGTTTGTTTTTGTGTTGGAGTTTGTCTTGGATTAACTAATTTGCCTCAATCTGATGCCACACACGTGCAAAGCAATGCCTCAGATTTACAAAAGAGGATGGAGATACTTTCATTTGTGCAATCCAGAGCCTGTGCAGCTGCACTACTTGGCGGCGAGCACACAAACAGGCGGCTCCCATTCATTAGGCTGTTTTATATCAGAGACACTCTTCTTCCAGGGGCCCGGAGCATCTGCCTCCACATCAGTGAGACCAGTGGGTGGGGGCTGGCAGAGACACACAGCTTGGAAGAAGATTGAAAAAGTAAGAAAAACAGAAAAGAGCTAAAAACTGACACATCTAGGGAGGCAGATAAGATTTATAGGAATAACACAAAGATGTAGTAAAGTGGCGCACTGCATTTGTTGTGGAGTTAACTTAACTGCACATAGGGGCTACTCTGATGCAGCAAACCTCATTATTTGGTTGTCTCTCCTCCTCATCATCCAATCAGAAGAACATCTGGCCCTAAAGAATAATCATAATAAAAAAAACTCAGCTGGGTATTTACACCTGGACGAATTACTGAAACGGACTCATGGGAGTTAGCATATACAGCTGCACACAGCTGTATATGCCACAATCCTTTTTTTTTATTTATTTTTATTTTTTTTAACAAAGCTACAACTGCTTTTATACTCATAACATCAAATGCCTGTGTAAAGTATAGTCCAACATTAAAGCTGCAGTGTGCAACTTTTGGTGATTTTTTTTGTGTCGTTTCATTTATTATTCTGCCTCGTTTTCGTGAACAGAAACAAGCTCTCAAACAGTGAGGGAGTGTTTGTGTACATACAGAGGCAGCACAGAGACGGGTGGGGGCAAGAAGCATTTATAAAATGAAATAACTCAATGACTGCCCTGGTACACTTCCGTGCAGTTGTTCGTTGTTGCAAATCACCGTAAGAATGTCCCTGATGTAGCAACAGAAAAATAAAAGCTACTGGCTGAAAATGTTCATCAGAACTGATAATAATAGCTGTGTTGTTTTCTCACATTTAGTTTGAAGTTACCATATTTCGACTACAGGTTACCATATTTCGACGACTTAATTCGACGGCAATAAATGGCAATTTTTCAGCAAACATTCATACTGTATCGTGAAAGTGTCACCTAAATAAACACAATCATTGCTGAATTGGCATTTTATTCGGGATGTTTACATTGGACACAAAAACACTAAATTGACAGGAACGTTTTGCATTATTAATTGGTCATTTTTGAGACGCTTGAGCTACCACTAAACATCAATTCAATTTCACAAAAATTGACATGTGTCATTATTTTAGGAAGTAGAACATAATTAGAGCGTCAGAGCAATGAAACTTTGAATATTTTTTGGTCCCCAATTAGGACCAGCCTAACCATGCACCATGTGCATGATGCAAATTGCGTCATCAATGTGCAGCCCAGATTTTGGAACTGCATACACGTGCACGTGGACAGCACATGCACAAATTGAAACCCCGCCCCACCGTTATGTGGAGTATAAGCCCCGCTCAGCAAGCAGAAAAGACATTTCGACAACAGAAGAAGTACTCGCCAAGGATAATCATCCGAGCCTCGACCTGGCGACCCACAAACCGACTGACACTTCCCTGGCCGACGGGCCTTTCAGCTGTGAGCCGATCGAACAAGACGTGTCTGACTGTAGTATCGTTCCCTTTCTTCTTTGGTCAGAATGCGTCCTATTCCCTGCGTCCAGACTTGTACCGCCACCCGATGATCAATGACTCGCACTTTGGCGCACGGCATGTGTGTAGAAGTATACCACGGCTTTTATACTCCTTTAATTCTATCTTGACTTAAAAGAAATCACTTCCTTTGTGCAGCAGAAGGACAAGATCTAAACACCCCTATACAGAGTTGTGCAGAGCTGATAGGCTTAATCAACATTTGCCCATGATTGAATGGAACAGACATTTCTTTATAATTTGAAGTTACACACGACAGTTTTAAGTCATTGTGCATCTAAAAAAGGTCACATTTCATATGACTGTAGTTCCCTGTTATAATGTGATGTGCTCAGCTGTCCCAAGTCAGCTGGTAGTTCCATAAGTGCAACTTTTTCAAACTTAAAGTTGCTCATTGTTGCAGCGACTGTGGCCTTTGGTTGTTTATCTTATAGTGATGAATGAGGCATGCCATGTCCCAAATGAAGATATCCCACAGGCCACCACCACTGCAGTAATGAAGCACTTCAAAATGATATGGCCTACCCCAGTAGAGGTTGTACTAAATTTGATCTCATTGAATTTCATTAACTTTTATGCCAGCAGGTGCAAGGACAGTGGCTGTCTTTTTTTGTATTTGTTCTGTATGTATAAATCATGACACCCAGAGGGTATGTGCTGGTTGTCTCGGAGGATAGAAATAAATAAAACATCAGCTATATCTTCATACAAATCAAATTTGATGAGAGGTAACAGGGGATTGTGTAGTCGAAACAGTTGAACCTGTCAGCTTAGATTGTTTTGGGTCCCTTCAGCATTTGAAATGATGACATAAAGGGGCACACTGGGAGATTGATCTATGATTTGGGAAGGAAATGAGGAAAAAAACAAAAGAACATACTAAAATGAAAGAAAGCTAATCTTAGACATGCAAATTTCTGTTTTCTTCCTGTATCCCAGCAGTTCTATCAATAAACTAGACAGATAATTTTTTTTTGCTCACCAATATGCAAACTTAGCAGAGGAGAATCCATCAGGCTGCTCATGTCTGCCTGCCAACCACTGTCAACACTGTTTTGAAAGATAGTGGCATGTTGTGGAACTGGGGAGGCAAATCAGCTTCATTATACCTACAATCAGTGGGAAATAACATCCACAATTAACTTGCATTCACTGGAGACAATTCACCTCTGGCCAGGTCAGACAAGCCATTTGCTCAACATTTAATATGAAGAATATGTGAATGCAGAGCAGGGACCTGTTATACATTAAAAATACCTCAAATCTAAATGGAAATTGTGCAGCGCATGGACCCAAAAGGTGGAAAATAACCTTGCTTTGTTGAACCGGGCTCAAAGAATACAGATACGTGAAAGAGAAGGGAGGCTGTGGATATAACAAACAAAATGATTACACATTTTAGAGCAATTTCTGGGTCCTGCGGTCATAATCATTTTGTCGATAGCCTTCCAGTGTGCAGGTGCGCTGATACAGATGGTTTTATGAAGATCCATTAAAAATAATTTCGCTCATCGCCAGGCCCAGGAGGGGCCCAACCCAGCAACTGGGAGACAAGCCCAGATACCTGCTTAGGCTACAGTACTGCACACGCCTTGTGTGAGCCACCCTGCCAACATGGTAGGAAGCAAGAGCGTATGTGTGAACATGAACAATCAGGCTCACAAGCTAATAAACGCACATAAAATGAAAAACACATATACCTTAAGGCGAGAAGCTCAACTGGAGCAGCCATTTTCAACTTGTGAGTGGCAGCAGCTGTAACAGAAAAAAGTTTTTGCAGATGCTTTTTAAGAATAGCCAACTTTAAACGCAAGGTTGCTGATCTGACTGTGACTCTAGGCTATTCCAAAAACAAAACAAAAAAAAAAAAAAAAAAGAAGCGCACACACTCTTCCTCATAACATGCTGCAGTACAGCAGGGCTGCAAAACAAGGCAGCTGCAGGGTGAGCGAGGAATTATTTTGATGTGGTTGTCCTTGGTGGCAAAAATATGATGTGTTTTGATTAGACTCCGGTGGTGGGGTATTAACAAAGGCTAAGAGAAATCAATGTTCTTTTAATAAAGAGGACTTGGGTGGGAAGGAGACAGACAGTTCTGTTCATGACAGCGCCTGTCTCTGCCTTATCTCCCGCTTCTCAGATCCCCTAGACAGGCAAATATTTTAACTGTAAACACCTCTGGCTCGACAGCCTGCGTGGGCTTCCTGTCAAACTTTTCCACTTGCTACTTATTCACCTACCCTCTCTCACGACGCAAAATGTGCTTGCATGAATACATAACCTCAAAGCCAGAAATGACACGTGTGCGTACAACTATTATATACGGAAATACCATATCACAAATATCATCACCTTGAGCATCTACAGATACCAATATGTCAGCCCAATATAGGCTATTTTATGTTTTAAACTAAGCTGTTAACATGTTTGTTCTGTTTCATTTACCTATAGCTCTAATCAGTCAATTCAAGTGTATATAATATACTGCAATGACAAATATTTGGCTTGTTTTATGACGTGCTTAAGTGAAAAGTAAGGTTTAAGGGTAGTATCACATTTTGCTTTTCTCCTTTTCTGATATGTGATCCAGTGATTTTGATCAGACCAATACTGAGGGTATCATATTGGCTTATCCCTAATAATTATCCAAAACACCGTCTGGAGTTCAGAGTGAAGTGGCATACACTAAATTATACCTGCATCCCCCATCTGCCACGCAAATCCACCATCATCCAGATTAGCCTGGACACTTCCAGATGCCTCAGAGCCGCCAAGAGGAGTGAGGCGCACAGCGCAGAAGTGTGAATTCTGATAATTAATCCCAGATTACATCCTGTGCTTCTGTCAGACAAGTTAGCTGCAGTTTGCAAGGGAGGTTCTCTGTAGGCTGTGAGGAATACAGAAATAGAACAATATTGAAACACTGTGCAAATAGTTGTATTGTAAAAACAAGGCTTCTAATCAAAAACACTTGAACAGGAATGTGATACCAAAGTACCAGGGGAACAAAAAACTTCATCCGCAACTGCATTTGTTTTTTGTACCTTTTCCAATATTTAGAAGGGAACATTCCTATCAATTTCAGATGTATATGCTGTCACGTATGGAGTACAGAGCTGGCAGCCAATTAGTTTGACTCATCAGGAGAACAGCCAGAAAAACTACCACCCACTGCATTCATGATTTTACTTTTATACCTTCACATTGCCACAAAGGAAATGCACTGGTGACCGTAATTAATGCACGCCGTTCCGACGAATATGGAGCAGTAAGTGTTTTGGATTGACAGTAAAACAATGATTTACGTCTGTTGAACCTGCACATGGCACTATAAAGAAAAGGTAGGGTCTCAGACGCACCGAGAGAGATAAAAGCATCTCTTCAGCGGTGCGCCGTATCCGCTGCATACTGAACAGCAGCCTCTTTATCCATCAGCCCAAGTTTCTATTCCATCAATAAAACTTTGAGGCAATTTGCAGCCGCCTAAAAAAGTTCACGCCACATTTTCATAGTCTGTGAAGGTAGAGTTGTATGAAAGCGAATGCAGCTGGTGGTGGTGGTGGTGTGCTCTGAAGTGCTCATATTTTGTCTGACCTTTGCAGCTCAATTTCTTATTGTATCTAAATTAAATAAATGAAGTACATTATACAGATTTGTGCAGCTGGGATTGGCTCCAGCCCACCCTCCCCCCGTGGGCCCTCATGTGAAGGACAAAGAGGTAGAAAAGGGATGAATGAACTACATTATACATTAAAAGGCATTTCAATTAAGAGTGGTGATCCCTTTGATGCAGAAGCTGAAGTGGTTGATGCGTTTGTGAAGCCACAACGCACACCCACACCTCGAGAGGCCTCGAGGCCGTTTACTCCAGATTAGGTCTGCAGCCATTTCTCACAGGGGAGGAAAAACAGACATGCTTTCCCTTTCATTCTTTATACGCACGACTTGTTAAGTCACTTCCTTGTGCCTATGTTTTTATTTTCTTTCTCTGATATTAGATTTGGGAAAGCATCAGTAAGTCATCTGCTGAGCTGTGCTCTCCCACCCTCCCTGAAGACAAGCCAAGAGCCCTTGAATAAAGTCATAACAAATTAATTAAAAGAATAATTAAATCATTAACACATCAAATGCAGCAATTAGAAATCTTGTCCTACATGAGTGAATTCGACTGAATTTAATGGGGGAAGCAAATGGAGCAATCGGGTGTGCCAAAACATAATTTTTATTTAATGCCTTTTTTTTTTGTCACAATAACATGCACTTTGGCGTAACCCTCCACTATGAATATGGTTGACTAACATCATCTTCTAATGATATGACAAAAATACTAAGGAGGGAATTTACAGAACTCAGTGTAGGGATAATAAAAAACAGGATATTATGGATTTAATCACATTTATTTCATGTATTAAGCCTTTACAAGGACTGCGCATGACACACTGGTCATTATAGCTGCTGCCACTCCCCTCCTTGTTGCCTAGTAACTGCATCAGAGTGGAGGGTCAAAGGGTTCAGGAGGGCATCAAGAAATAAAAAAAACCTTCTCTGCCCAAACTGCCTGTTAGCTTATGGAGCTCCATAGGAAGGATGGCTCAGCCAGGTCAATGCCAAGTCATAAGCAATGCTGTGGAGCTGGTTAATTCCACAGTGTTGACAGCGGATATATGGAGGGTATTACAGACATGATCTTTAAGTTCCCAACTTGCTGATGAGAGCACATTTGAGTAACAGTGTAACGTACTGCTGGACAAATCCGGTTAGAGGGACAAAAAGTGAAGGGATGAAGTCGAGATTATGAAGGAGATCAATGGAAAAACTGTCAAAGTTCAGGCAAGCATGGAAGTTTTATATAGGTTATGTTAAATCACAGAGTATATACACTGTATAGCCATGATCCAGCGAGGACAGGCATATAGGCAATTTGGCTCTCATTCACTATGTAAACACACAGCTCTGCATCCTACTACACCACAGGAACTTAACTAACTTCATCCACCTCCTCAGCATCAGCATTTAGATTTACGTGGGTTCAGAAAGTTTATTACCAACTTGTGCTCACATTTATTCAAATGCTGTGCATCTCTGCCAGGAGAGTTTTTGAGCTCAGGAAAGGCCTGTGTCAAGCTTCCTCAAATTTGATCCAGGGCATCACATGAGTAGAGGGAGGAAAAGATTATAACTCACGTATGCATATTATTGCAGACATCTGAGCAGAGGCACATGGGCAATTTTTTCAAAGAAAACAAATATGGCTCTCTCAGAGGAAAAAAATAGTTACTAACCACCGTTTCTACTCAAATTTAGCCATCGATTGTGGACATAGTCGTCTGGTTTGCCAGATGAGGACAACATAGAGGTCACAATATATTCAACAACTGACAGAGGGCGACTTTTCTGAAGAAAAGTTTCATGTTTTTTTTGAAAATTATGTTGAGGGAAATAGATGATAAAGCAAGACACAATATAGAACATATGAAGTCACACCAGAATTGTTACAAAAAACTGGAATTGAAGTTTTCCTTGAAGACGTTTCCACAGCGGTCAAATTACCCTGGGTTTCACCAAACCTTCAGAACTCCAGTTGCTATCAGTCAATGTGTTTTGGATAGGGAGTTGATGTCACAGCCTGTTGCCATTTGAGTTCAGTGCTTGGTGGAATTTCATGGGAGAGGTATCAGGCTAATAATCATCTCACTTCCATTTGTAAGAAATGTCATCAACAAGACTCTAGTATCAAAGTAGGGACTTGGGTTTATACACACTGCTCAAACACCAAACTCTACAGATGAGACACTTCTATGGCTCATCACAGATAAATGGTCTGTCATTTACAAAGCACTTTAATCTAACATTTTTGCAATTCTAAATGCAGCATTTTTCTACGACACATCATTCACACAGCTGTCAGGAGCAATTCAAAGATCAAGGTATTGCCTAAGGAAATGTATTCATGTGGACTGGAGCACCCTGGGATTGAGCTACCATCCTCTACCTCATGAGACTGTGCACTCCCACCCTCTTGTTTGGGGGCGGCAGGTGATTGGTGTACTTTACAAAAACATTTAAGAGGTTGTGGCAATGTTTAGCTGCTCACTTCTAATATGGATTTCAGATTAAAGCCACAATGAGCTGGAGTGCAATTTACCAATTATACTAGTTTATCTTTGTGAATGTCAGCCAGTTTATCACATACACTGCTTTTCATTGATATGTAATACACTAATGATTGAGTAATGAGTCCTGAGGGAATGCTGGTCTGAGTGTAGAAAGTATTAGTAGAAAACCTGAGGCTTTTGTTTACCATAGAAAGTCCATTCAAGTAGTGATTCGCAAAGGCTGGGTCGAGACCCACAGATGGGGTTATGGGCAATTTATTTTGGGTCCCCAACTACATCTGCTGAATTTTCCCAAACTTTTAGTTAAGATTTATGTGCATATGTTTGAAATTACATATGCATAAAATACGGTTTTAATTAATGTAGCAAGCATTTCTTCGAAATGACTTGTCTACCAATTCAAAATATTAGATGTTACAGATATGGCTGTAAATTAGTTGCTATATTATGTACAAATTTGTGCATATACACACACACATATATATACATATATATATATATATACACATGTATGTACATACATACATACATACATACATACATATATATACACATATACACACACATATTTATATATATACACATATACATATATATATATATATATATATATATATACACATATATATTAGATAGATATAGATATAGTCGAAGATGGATGGATATTGTTATTTGAGTCATGAAAGTTTGCCATCTTAAACAAATAGATCCCCATATAGAAAGTTTGGGAAACCGAGCATTAAAGAGTGTTCAACTTTTCCATTTTGTGAGCACAAAAGCAGCAACGGCAGACTTTTCATTTAAAGTATAAGGTTTAATCGGGTCATTTGGTGCATTTACAACTTACAGCCGTCAACAGCGCCAGACAGCTTTGTCATCTCTGTGTGTAGCGACAGTCAGATAGCGATCAAATAGCTTCCCAAGAAAGCTTAATGCAAACAACACAACCACAGGTTAGAAAGTTTGACACAAGAGCATGGATAGAAAAATACCTCCACTATTCAAAGTTACAGCAGAGAAAATCTTCCGTGGGTAATCGCGTTTCAAAGAGAAATGTCTCTGACAGGGCACACGCAGCCTTTCACAGGCATTATTCTAAGCCTGACGTTTCATATTCTGCGAGACAAGCGCAACCTTGCATTATGAGACGTGAAAAGCTTTGTATGCGTCAATGGCAAGGACCCAGATTTAGTAGTAGCAGCTATAAGAACCATATGTTCTGTCGGCAGCATCACCTCGACAGCAAGGCAACAAAAGCCATGGAGCCCTGAGGGCACTCAATACCGTCAATGGTCTATTTGTGTCTACATATCCAAGTAGAATGGGAATGATGTCTTACATTGATCCTCTCTAGTCTAAATATTTTTAGAAAGCCATTGATTATGTTGGTTGCTATGTTCTGGGAAGCATTAAGAGTGAAATGTGATTGTGTCTGAGTGTCAAACTGCAGGACTGCATGGCAAATCAACACAGGCAGTTAGATGAATAAGTTCTCATCATCATGATGAGAACTTATCTCATCATCAACCCCAGTGGTTGAATATCTACACTGTAAAATGTGGGAAGTAGTTTTTTCCTAATAAAAAAATAATAATAAAAAAATCAAGGAAACTGATTCCAATGAAAATTGGAGGGTGGAAACCAAAGCAGTCTATAAATGATCGATAGAAATCCATCCACATGGACTTAATTTGCAAGGCCAGTTTAGAAAATGAATCCTAAATATTTCATGAATATTTGAATCTTAATGACAAAACTCAAAATTCTAATCCTTTCTATTTGTGTACTTTTCTGATCGCTTGTGGCCCACCTGCAGTACCGTCACCACCCACCAGGGAGGCACAGCCCACACTTAATAGGAATCCTAGTTTTAAACCTGTACCTGTATGAGCTCTTTGGTTAAATCATCTTGCTAATGCAGTAGTGAAGTGCTGTATATGTTGTCGTTAACATACATTCACACTCCAGATATTAAAACAGTGCAAATGGATGTTTTAAGAAATTGATCTCTCTGTGCGGTTAATCTATTGTTGTAATCTATTATTAAATTCCATACATAAAATGCATACATAATATGTAATGGATTCACTTATAGAAGCTACACAGGTTCTAATTGGACATATTTTACTGACAGCATGTGTTGTGTGTAAACTTTTGGGAAATTGCTGGGTGCAGATTTAGCTGATATTCTGCGAGATATGCTTAGCCACTGATAATCGTACTGCAGGCGAGTTTTGTCCCTAAATATCCAGCAAGTTAAAAAAAACATCAAAGTATTTACTTTGAAGGAAAAAATATTTTTAATCACTGTGGCAGTTCAGCCAAATGTTAATACGACACACACCATTTTACTTTTCTTTCTTCTAAAAGGCATGTATTATAATCCAATGCAGAACAATGGCTCAAACAACGTTTTGTCCTGGCTTTAAACCGTTTAAACACTGCAGTGCATTGTTTGATTGAATGACCAGAAGCCATTTATGTGACAAAAAATTATTAATATGCTTATGAAGGGCTGAACAGGATCAACAACATCTGAATAACACCCCTGAGAACTAATGTATTCAATAACTTTGAAGTGCTACAGATCAGGTTAGATAAGGATTTCTACAAGACCAGGACTATCTAATGCCTCTTTTGTTACTTACTTCCTCTTCTGACTAGTTCACTGGTATAGAAATCAGACACCGATATCCCTGAACAATATTTGCCTGTGAGTATAATGTATAAATACAGTATATAAATAATATAAAAAAACATTCGTGCAATCACAGGCTCTGAGCTCCAGCACATTCAGTTTGAAATAATGTAAGTGATACTACAATAGAATATAAAGACTCAGCTTCCATTTGAATAATGGTACATCAATATAGAATGAACTATGTGGAGCTATGCATATGCTCAAACTTTAACTGCAACTATATTGCTCTTTGGGCAACAGTTGCAGTAATGGGACAATAAATATGTCTTGGTCAGCTGCATATGTTCTGACTGGGAGTTGCATTTACATTGAGATGGATAATGTCTGCCAATATGAGCAGTAAGGGAGTGACCACGCAAGAGAAGAAGATAATGATGAGGCTACAAAAGAGAAAATCTATCAGACACGTCAAAACTTGTTGATTTCACAAAATTGACATTAGGGCACAATGTGAAACAAAAGGCTTTATGGCTGCACTGCAACCGAAGAATTCTCTCCAGGACGTAGTGAAACATGTTTTCCTGTCAACAATCAGATGAAGATGAGAGCACACAATGCAAACCCTCTGGTGAAACGCAAACAAACATGCAAATAGATATGATATGTACAGTCTGATAAAACAAGTTTTAAAAGCAAAGACTGACTATAGAAATAAAAAAAAACAAAAAAGCCTATGACATAAGGACAGAAGTTGCAGTTAACCAACAGGGGGCGCTGCTGCTGGTTGCATTGAAGTGAATGTGAGTCTGCTTCTCACTTGATTTATAACATCAGTAAACTTTTTCCTGAGGAGTTAATGGTCTCAATCACTAGTTTTAAGTATTCTTCAAAGGAACGTGATGTCAGTTTTGTAATTTATGTTTCCTTTCAGAGGAAAATAGATGATAAGCCATGGCACACATGAGGGGACAGCAGTGTGATTGACAACTATCGTCCAATAGCAGACGACATTTGAGAATTTCTGGTTTCAAAAAACCATTTTGTTTTGCAACTGCACAATGTCATTTTTTTTTTTACCACTACGAGTCATTTTTAAAAGGTTATCCGAGTACAAAGTGAGGTCTGGACGACATTGTTTTGAAATGTTGCTGCTGTGAATGCCGTATATAAAAACAAGCTTCTGATATACATCTCTGGTACAGTCCACAAGCGGTTCAGTTTTTCCCTTAGTGGAATTTCAAATAACTTCATGTGACGTTACTGTCTATCAGGTACGAGTCATCATGAGGTTGTCTTCAGTGCTGACCTTTCAAATGGAGTGCACAATTGGAGGAGTACATTACATCAGCAATGCTGTACCTTTCTGTTGCTAATAAACTAGCTCTGTTGAGTGAGATAACCCTACGGTTTTCACGTCCATGTTCCCAAATCTTGTGCCAATGATTATAACATCACAACCTGCCAGCCAACTGCTGCTGTCAAATATGGTGCTATCTAAATATATAAAAGTATACCAATCAATTCATCTGGGCCCATTATATGAAATATACATCTGATGTCCACACAGGGATATGAAAGATAAATGGTTGTAAAAATCACTTAGATGCAACAAAAGATACAAGGCCAGTGCACGTCGATAATTTAGAATTAGCTCTCACTGCGCCGCCTGGTTATGGCTGTAAACCTCATCCCACATCCATGTCAGAGAAATCACTTCTCCACCTTTTCTTGTGCATCTGGGTGTCAGTTCTCCCTTGTTGATTTGCTGATGGACTGTGCCCTCACCATGCCAGACACGCACCCACACACACACACACATACACACACACCCACAACGACACCTCGTGCAACGCTGCGATGACACATCATGATTAGGCTCACATCGTCATGGAACCTCATTCACGTGTACACGCGTCAACAGCGAGACATCTACTTAATGTGAACAAAATTTTAGTGAAGGGGTAATGATTTCATCACGCCGCCGCAGCAGCTCATTGGAATGCCTGTCAGATACCGATCCATTTGGGCTGATGAATCTGTGCAACAAACACTTGCGCGAATGTGACACAAACCCACACTTCGCCATGTCAAGCTTATCGTTTGTGAGAAGTAGCATGCAAGAGGGTATATGGCAGCCTGATTCATGGCCAGATATTCATGGGGATTGTTTTTAGGGACACACACACACACACACACACACACACAAATGAGAGGCACAATGCACGTGTCTGAGCAGACCATCAGTGGTTGTAAAACTGTAGTGTCGTAATGTTCCACAGCCTTGGGGGCTTATTAGGAGGCATAAAAGCTGCATGCTACCTTCATTCATATTCTCCATAAACACCCTGCCACATCTCAGCTTTTTTTCCACAGCACTCCGACTCTGGGCAGTAGGAAAATATAAGCCTCTGTGCCACTGTTTTGTGCTGCATGATTGATTTGCAAAATAGGCCTGTACTGGAAATGTATCTGAATAAGGCTAGGATTTGCCTCTGTGTGTAAGTGCAAATTGCAGTGTCAGATCTCCATGTGGATGTTGTTTGTCAGGCGTAAACTCAGGATGGCGGCAATTTTTATTCCTCTCTTTACACCAATGTCTGTATAATGTGCAAAAATAGAAGCCGGCGTTGATTATAGTCGAGGAGAGAGAAATTACTGGGCAAATTGACATTTCCAACTTCAAAATTCCGGTGAATAAAAATGCACAGTGCGCCCGAGATAGTTTTCAGTTATAAGAATAGAATTATTCATTCCCTTACCCCGTGCAAAAGTTCAGCACGGGAGAAATCCACTGCAGCTCAAGTGCAGACAATTACAGAGGCCAGTGTGTCGTCGTGGGAATCTGATTTTGAGAGAGTATTATCTGGGTTTGAAAACAGGGCCGGGCCATTGAAATCGCACCTCTTATCTCCTGCGTGTGGTGCAGCAGAAACATCTTCTTTCCCAGTTCAAATCAAACTGTTGGTTTGACTTGAAACTAGGTCACTACATGACAGGCAGAGAGGAGGGGAGAGAAAGTCAGTTTGTTTATGTGTTGTGAGTGAGATCCAGGGAAAGGAACAGGAAAATAAAATAGAGAATATGGGGTAAAAAGAAAATAAAAGAGAGGGACTGGGGAGTAAGTGAGTGTATTATATAAGCTACTAGCCTTGTTTTTGTGTGTCCCCTTCCCTTTCACCACTGCCCCTACTCCTCATCCTCACAGCAAAAGGAACATCTGGCTTTAAAAAGGAGCCCAATAAAAGAGCCACTGGGAGGTGAAGACTGAATGAGAGAGAAAAAAGGTGTGAGAGAAGGATGGATAGATAGTGGTGCAGTAATACATTGGCATCAGGAAAGACAGTGAGACTGTGTAAGAGTGTGCTGGGGGGCTGTCATAACTGCAGAACCGGGCTCTTTCAAATGACATCCTTCACCAAATCATATTTCACACATGGCTACAAAGGCCACGGCACATTTAGAGCACACCATTCCCTGCAGGGATGGCATCGACACCATTCTCTTTCCTTCCCCAAAAAATGGCCACTCGCTAAACGTGTGTCTATATTTATAGTAGGCAGGAAAAGACAGTGACAGCACCCATGCAAGAATACATGGAGTTTGACACTTTAAAGGGAATTTAATTTACACGCACAGACAAAAGGTTGAGTATACTCTGCATCTGATTGGTTGTTTGAAAGTGAAAAAACAGGCATACAAGTCTTTAGTAGGAAAGAAAAACTTTTCCTGACAGTATTGGTAATTTATATTGATCACAGATTTGTCGCAGTATTGGTCACAGTCTCTCCAGCGCTACGTGATTCCCATCAAAATGACATTATTTATTTTATTTTTTTTTTTTTTAAAGAAACAGTATCCTTATCTCTCGTTGCCGCAGCACAACACTCAAGACCAAACTATACTAGCGAAAAAAACACGGAGTCAATGGTAGGGTAGGGGCTATAGTCTGTGTGGCTGACAGAATGACAGGCATTTTTGACAGCCACCTGTCAAGCCGGTGGAGTGTCAAGCTGAAGTCACAGTGTGATCACTGTCATTTGCAATGCTGAACAAGTTTATGTAAGGTTTTTGTAAGTAAAGCAAAGCAGGCTGCTGTCACGGATTCAGGCTGATGGAAGGCCACTGATTCAATAATCGAAGCAAAACCAAATGCAGAATAATGAGGATTCCAGAGTAACTTCACATTTACAGGTGACAGTATCCATGAAACGGCAGCAAGTGTGCGACATCTAGTCAGTTGCATCATGTGCCAGGAAAATCCAACAGGCGGGAAAGCAACAGATTTCATTTGCATTGGTGCTTTGTGCATCAACAATCCCTGCTCCCAAAGTAGGTCAGCATGAACTGGTGCCTCCGAAAATAATAACAAAAGGTGAGCCCCTCGCGCTCTTCAGGGGTGAACGCGGTGCTTCCACTATGAAATGTGCTACATCAGCAGTCTCTGAATCTGTAGGCATTATAATGGAGCATATTAAGGCACAATATTGCATTCAGCATGCAAAGCCGCTCAGCAACCATTGTAAAATTTTAACAAGACAATAGTGGCTACACACACACACAAACACACACATATTGTAAATATGCAAAGTTTTGTTAGAAGGCACTGGAGCTGAAATTGTAATGTTAGTCTGTGACGGAGGAGGAAGACCGAGTGTGTGCTGCTGGAGCCTCATCCTTTTTCATCAGTGCATTTTTCCAACCCCAAAACTGAGTTGGAATGCATAGCCTATTCCTGTGGGGGTGGGATATAGCTTTGAGCAAACGGCACTTCATCTACAAGAGTGAGTCAGGGCGCTGTGTGCCTCACCTCAGCACAGACTCACTGTCCTTACACACAAAAAACACACACGCACAAAAGTGTGTCCTCCCCTTCTACCCGATTCACGCGGGAAGAAACGCACCATGCCCTTCCTCAGTTTGCCTCTGAACCTCAATATACACACACTTACAAACACACACACCCTCTTGTCAGTATTTGAACAGGTAATGTCCAGAGACCAAGCTTCATGCACAGTTAATGTGTCTGCCGTCTAAATGATTTACGTTACCCGATTCAAAGTCCCAAACGTTGCCCAAATTCTTCTCTTCCCACGTTCACCTTGTGTTGGGCTCACTCCTGGGCTTCAGGTAAAAAAAGATAGCTGCTCCAGCTTGTTCCTGTCATAAAACACAATGCACAGGAGAGTTCTTTTTTAGGTTTGTGCATACTTTAAAACAGCCAGAATATACTTTGAATATGAACAACTGTTCAAACGGAAGAAAAATTAAATATTCTTTTTTTTTTTAATTATGTGATTAAAAATCAACCCCAGTGACAAGGATATTGCTTCCTGTGCACAAGTGAACAATTAAACCATCATAATGATAGTATATTAATAAGATATATTATTTTGTATTCAAGACTAAGCAGTTTGTTCAGTAAAACACTAGATTGTTGCTGACATTAGCCTTTCATTTGCATTCATTTCTCTCTTATAAAGATGCTAAAGCATACAGATAATTATACATGTGTTTAAAAAAAATAAATAAATATCCTTCTTACAAAACCCTTTCAATAGTGCTTTTAAAATTGGGAAACTTCAAAAAAAGGACATTGTACATTTAGACTACGGTAGAAGTCCACGTGTGCATGATGTCTAGGAAGTTGCATGTGATAAACCGTTTTGTCACATGATCTGACTCTGCGCTTTTGAATTATTAATAAGATAAAAGCCTACCGAAAAAACAAGTCTGCTTTATACGTTGACAGAAAACTGAACTAATGGCGACAAGGGTACAGGGTATATAGAATTTGTGAGTGAAATAATACACATAACACATAATTACATGAGAAAAACTATAGTAAGGAAACTAATAAGGAAACAAAGGCTAAATCATAGCAAATGAATCCAAAGCTAAATCCTAAGCACCTAATATTAGTATCAAACTCCAAAACAGAAAACTAAGACAAAAATCCCCAGAGGACTCCAAACTAAGTCCAACAAAGCTAAATCTAAGTTTCAGACTCACGTGTGCTACTGTACTGCGAATAAATAAAGTCTGACTGATTGATGAGTTGATACGAATCCTGAGAAAACCATCCTTTTCCTGTTGAGTTGTGCTGCTCAAAAACAGACGAATGTGGCCATAAACATAACAGGGCAAAACCTCCCCATCACCAACAAAATAATTGTCCACATCTACACCCTACATCTGATCAATATGCTGCTCACAAACACACAGACAACATATGGATACATGGACTTGAGATGGAAGTAAAAAAAAAAGTCTGAACCTGCCCTTTAATGGTCCAGCGTACCAGGTTCTGGCCCTAGTTTGGCCAGCAAGCGTATTTAGAGGTTGCTGAGACTTGTATGAGGAAAAAAGAGCAGCAAATTAAGAGCTCGTGAAGCTGCACTGAGATTCACACGGGTGGAAATGAGTGTCAGAGTCTCAGCAGTTCGTGCACGTAGAGAACAGATAACAGAGTTTCAACTCAAGAATAGAAACTTCGAAAAATTTGACATGTAGCGGGAACATTCAAAGAATGGGCTTGTTAACATGCTAGCCCTAAGCACCTGATGAGGTGATGTGCAGCATTTCAAAGCATTTTCCTTCGACTGTGTCAAGTTTGGAGTTTACCTTTGACAAGTAATGCAAAACAGCTTCGGGAATGCTTCCAGAATCCTTGTTTGCCATGTCAGTGATAGAACTGGATGTGAAGTTGTTGCCCATGGCCAGAATGCACACATTAGGAGTGAGTGGAGCCTCTCCAGGATGGCATCTCTCTTTGTGTAATGCAATAGCATCTGCTGAGGGCGTTGACATAATCCCAAAACTGAAGCATCCATTTGACGTGCCAACAAGTCAGGAGACAAGGGATCTAAAATGAGTCTGCGATGGACAGGGGGGTGGGGGGGAAAAAGTGGGCAACGTTTATTCTTTAACTCAGAAAGTTTATGGTTTTATATGAAACAAAATGTGCATATGCTTGATTTGCTTTATTTTCTACCCTGTGGGTTTAAACAAGAAGTTTATATGATGTGACATATGGCTAAATGTTGTCTTATGGCGCAGGTACAGCGACAATAAAAACATCATGAATTTTATTTACGGAACAAAGCTAAAAATCAGCCCAAATGTTTGTCCCCACTCTTTTTATTGCTTAGGATTTAAGGAATGAGCATAGAATCCTGCAAGAGCAAATAAACACATACGGAGGCTGTTGGTCAAATCAGGGAAAACAGTGATTCAAGAACCAAACAACAACACACTTGAATTACTTCCAATTAAGCCTAAAAACAAAATCTGCAAAAGTGTGTACTGTGAATGTGTGTGATGACACCCACTGTGGGGGAAAAAGACAGAAAAGCACAATCTTACTTCACGGTGTTGATGATTCTTGGACTCTTTTTTTTCTTGGTTCTCCACTTACAGGCGCTATTCAACCAATCAAGCTTGGATGTTTGTAAGTCAGACGTGAAGTTGTGCAAGGGAAACATCAGTAAGTGAAGGCTGGAAGTTTGATTCCTAACTTCTTCCTCGTAGTGTGTCCTGTCAGCTGTGCTGTGCGCATGTGGGCATGTTGCCACTCTCCAATCAGCACTGATTGAGCCCAGGTGCACGCTTGTCCTTCCAAGATCTGCAGAGCTGAGTCGATACCAATTCCCGCCACCAAATGTGTTCTCGCTTGCAACACAACTCTTGGATTACAGTGTGTTGCCCTCACATCCAAATGGTGTCAGATTCACAGTGAAGACACAGTGTGCTGTGATCACATGTCTTTGCAGAACACTGTGTGTCCCCCACATTGTCCTTTAGCGGGCGACTGTTAAATCCTGACGTCCTTGTATCGTGTGTCAGCATTGAATTCCACATGTGCCACTGTCAGCCATAAAAATACAATCCCTGCATGTCATTGTGCTGACGAAACCTCCATCAACACAGAGAAAAGACTTCACTGAGTTGATTAAAAGCTTTCATTTTATACTCCCATAGGGACGACGACGCCTCTAGTCGCTCTGTTTACATGTGCAAATTTCCTTCAATCCAATTAAAATCAATGAGAACTTTCAGTTTCCTTGTTTACATAGATGTTAAAATAAGTCATCTGACTATGACCTACATATATTTATGCATCACATTTGATCGGTGTAATGAGAGCAAACCATTTGACATTTGAGCTCTCCAACGTGCACCATCAAGAAAACTGTTTCAGCGCTACACACATTTGTTTGCTCTCATTCATTAATTCATCGTCTACTGCTTTATCCTCCACTTGAGGGTCATGGGGCCAAACCAGTATTTACTCTCACATTCACACCTCAGGTCAATTTAGTGTTCATTGAACCAGGCAGCACTGCTATCCACCGCGTTCCCTGTTTCTATCCATTTCTAGCAATCTCAAAAGCGAACATTTACACAGGCAAACCAGGAAGTCGTGATTGGAACAACCAATCAGCATGATGACTGGGATAAGCCACCCTTACTGATTGGAAGGAAATGAGCATGGCAGCATGATACATGACAAACTGGCTTGTTACAGTTAAAAAAAAAAGCTTTCATAAAATGTGAAGACTTCCCACAAACTTCTTTGTCCTCCAACTTATTGCCCTCTCTGTCTTTAACAAGAAACAGGCGTGCTTGAATGGAAGAATGGTTCTGTCCTTCACACTGTCTGATTTGCTTAGGAAAGGCACTCACGTCTAATACTAATCTGAACGACAGCAGTGGAAATCTTGGCTCACTTTCAGAGGCTAGATTGGGACTGGCCCAATGACCTTCTCTGAGAGAACATGGAAAGTTTGCCTGCTCAATATGTCACGGCCAGCATGAGCTTAGAAACGGAACAAGGAAGGAGTGATTAAATGGGGGTAGATCCGTGGCTGGCTTTGGTAGATGTCAGGAGGAGTGCAGCTCTGGTTGTACTGTGAGATGTTCCTAAATTGTATCAGGTGGACACTCAGACAATTTTTTTTATTCCAAAAATATTCAATTTCAGGTGTTTTCTGCTGGTTTTGCAGCACTGCGACATTTCGGTTCACTACATATGAGTGCAACAA
Organism: Solea senegalensis; assembly: GCF_019176455.1. Taxonomy (NCBI): domain Eukaryota; kingdom Metazoa; phylum Chordata; class Actinopteri; order Pleuronectiformes; family Soleidae; genus Solea; species Solea senegalensis. Next base: position 15,060,386 of record NC_058023.1, read on the forward strand.
GTTAAGCACGTCTGTAGCGATCAATAAACCCCAACATTTAGGCTATCATCATGTTCAGAATTCCCTTCAGGCATCCTAAGAGCAGAAAATCAATGTTTTCACTGACATAAATAACTGATAATTCAGGAATTGGACATGTCGTAAAGCATAATTATAACTACTGAAGTAAGTTTAAAGCAAATTAGCCAAACTGGAAGTTGAAACAAAGTGTTAAAATGAGGTTAATTGAATTGTAAGCCTTGTCACAGAAGATTACCAAGTCCAAGAAGCACCACTTTAATTGCTTTATTACCATGTGGATTAAGGCATGGGATATTTTTCCCAGTAATTATCGCCTGACTGTCTGTGCATTTTAATGCACTATAGTCAGGACGACACATTTTTGACAGTCCAAACACAAACGAAAGTTCCATTACAAAAATGTATTTGTAATACTTTAGGATAGCGTTGACATTTGAAATGTAACGGTGCCCAGGAAACAAGGATTAAGTGGATATATGGTGATAATGAGTTATTCATTTGGTGGGACATTGCATTGGTTTGATGCTATTTATATGTCAGAGGAGCAAATTATAGTTGAGATACAGTCGTCATTTTTAAGTTGTCGTGGAGTTCAGCAGTGGAACCTTTGATACAAGCATCAGTTCTCTTTCACACTTGGCCACACTTTTTAACTGAATCTTAACATTGAGTTAGCCAATTGGCACATGGTTCTCGGATGAAGAATATGACTCACTTTAAGTCACTATACCCCAATAAAATCCTGAGATAACATGTTACATTTCACTATTTAAAAAATGCATTAACCATTACTATTACTAAGAATGACTTATCTTTTTATATAAAACCTATTTATTGTAACTATTAGCAAAACCAAACTAAAAATATACATTATATTAAAGGTCCAGTGTGAGTCATTATTTTCTCCAGATTTACTGTAAACATAGAAGCTGGTGTTTAAATGGTAAATGGTCTGTGTTTATATAACGCTTTTTTTCTAGCACTCAAAGCTGTCTTATGCTACAGTTTTTGCTATTCAACCATTCACACTTTCATACTGTGCCGGCAAAAGCACAAGCACTAGTAGAGCCGGGAATCAAACCCACATCCTTTGATTTGTGGGTTTGCACTTTCAAACGATAGGAAGCACAGCTGCCGTACACAGTTTACACTCTGTACTGTATGTTGGTCCGTTCACAGGAACAGTTGAACTATAAATTGGAACAATTGCGCTCTTGCTCAAGGGCACTTGAGCAAGAGAGGGCCGACGTTTGTTACCAATTTCTCCTGCTTCTCACATTGATGATTTTAAGAGTGGGGGCCATACAGGACGGTTACAGAACATTGTTAGCCTAATGGACAGGAGTGTACCATGGCGAGAATGAATGATTGCATTACAGTGCCATTTGCTGCAGACTGTGCACTGACATAAATAGTACAAGCAAACAAAGGAATAACGTGTTTATGTGCCCACTCCGCTGTGTTGTGATAGCTTGTTGTCTGACAGGTTCAAGCCGGGGTCTGAGAAAGAGGGAGCGATGCTCTCACGTGCAGCTCGTGTTCGAGTAAGTAGCTTTGCGTGGGGTCAAAGTGTCTGGGAAATGGATTTAGATATAACGCTGCAATCCGCCAAGACCACTCTGCAAAAAAAAAAAAAAAATCAGGGATAAGAAAGGGAGAGGGGAAGAGACAGTGGGAATGAAAGCAAAGATAAGGTGTGAACACTCTGCTTTTCTCGCTTTCTAAGCAGAAGTCTCCAAAAAGTGGACAAAGTCTTCAAGTTTGCGAGGTGAGTCTAAGCAGGACGGTGCTGGAAAATCTGCCTACATCTCACTGGATCAGTAGTTGCAGGTCTTCTTTAATAGAACGTGATGTCAGTTCTGTAAACTGTGTCCCCTTTAAGAAGAAAGTAATAATGTACGGCACATATGAGTGGACACCAGAGTGAGTGACAGCTGGTGTCATCCAATAGGTGCCTGGATGCAGGGGATTTCTGTAAAAACCTGCTTTCAGAAACTAAACAGAAACTCAACAGGCTTCAAAATGGTAGCGGGTTTTGCAACCAAAAGAGTACTTCCAATTGTTTTATGCATACATGTTTCAAAGCCAACTCATCAAATTGAGCGGTTAAAAAAAAACAAAACAATAAAAACTAGACAACTTAACAATTCACAGACAGTGGTTAATACACTGGGGATCAGGATTAGTTGCTTATTTTACTGCTCATGATTCTTTAATCCAAATGGTCACAAGCAAAAAGGTTTTGAGTCATTTAGTAATTCAGGTCTCATGCTACTTTTTTTAATCTGCGGCACATGGTGTTTTTAATCTTGTCCCTAATTGCCCAAAAATGACCTATGTATATGAAGAAAATGGGCATATTTCATTTGTCAGTATTTTGAATAAAGTCATTAAGGACTGAAGTCGTGGAAATTATGCTAATTGTTATTGATGCCACTGCATGATTGCCAAATAATTACCAAAGATGCGCCGCTCACATCATCACATTTACATAACACGCTCAACATCAGCTGACACAAACGGTGCCATGGTGTTGAGCCTTTCAGCATCCACTCTTACCACCTGCACACTTGTAATCTGGCACTGAGGGCCAAGCATGAGCCACGATGTAGCTTTGGGCCAAAGATGGCCACTGCAACCTTGTCAAGTCGAGTCAATCCAACTTCGTCTCTTTGCCTCTGTCTTCCTTTTTTCGTTCAGGTGGTCACACACAGAAGGAGCCCAGGTGTCTGCATCCGGAGCCGTAACGCTGTCTGTCAGCCGGCTGTCCTGCAGTCACTGTGAAGATTCATCCTTCTGCTGACGTCCCGTCTGTGTGGCAGAGAGCTGCCAGCCCTCGCGTGTGTGCCCCTAAAGGCCTGCCACGGCCCCCGGGGCACAGGAAGCAGGTAATTGCAAGAGCATGAAAGCAACGTGGATCTGTTAGTGACTGATCAAAGGGCCAAATTACCAAGTGATTGCCTTCTGGGTCTCATGCTGATCAATCAACAAAATCTATATGAACACACACTCACGCACATGCACACACTGGAATCTTTTAGGTTTCCCTTTTTTGTTGTTCTAATTAATACGCCACGTCTTGGGCACACTCGAGGTAATTAACATTGTTTTTTGCCAGCAACACACAGCAGATGGTGATTGAAAATAGAGGGATGAGTCGCTCAATCAACCACCATTTGTCTGTAGCCATTAATTATCTAGCGAAGAATACGTTCAGTCCCCAAAGTTGATAGTTTGGGGGGAAGAAGAATACTGTCCTTCTGTTCCTCATTACTCTTTAACAGCAGAAAGTGCTGAAACTAGAATGCTGGATAGGGAGATTGTGATTTTAATAGCACTGTCATTATCTTCTCCCATAAGGTGGCATACGATAGAGGGCTTGTGAGGGGAAAAAACAGACACTGTGCTAACAAAGAAGTGTTTGAATAGATGGAAGCCAAGCAACATCGACTGGTTTGTTCTGCTCTCAGAGATGTTAAAGGATGAAAATGCTGCTTCATTCACCGTGACGGCTCCAGAAACCACTACTTTTCTTTACATCAAATGAGAAATGACATCACCAGTCATTCGCGTTGTGTATGTGCGGCCTGATTGAAGCAGCTTCCCTGTAGCGACGGCAGTCATGATATCATGATGGCTACTCCACTTTAAAGTTCAACTGTTGTTCAATCCGTTTATGCGCTGCACAAGTGCCGACGTCTGCCTGCTCACTGAGTAATGCTGTACATGCAGCTTTTCTAAAAATAAAAAAAACTAGAAAGGGGACAAAGAGAAACAAGGAGGAGGAAGACAGAAGGTGAAAAGGAGTTTTGGGGATTGAGCAGAAAGAAGCCTTGAAGGGACACTGGAGGCATGAACTCGGAGACACAGCATCACATGCATCACGTCTCTGATGTTATTTAGTCATCTTTGACACACTATGATTTTCTTTTTATTCACTCTGACAGTGTTGTAGTCAGAAATAATCAGTGTCACCAAACTTTAATTATTACCACAGAAGAGGAGACAAATGTTTTTCCTTCAGTGTCAGTTGTTACTTCATTGATACAGGAGGGACATTTGTAGTCTTAACACAACTTGTGTTGTGCTGAGAGTAATAAAAAAACAAGTAAATTACCGGTAGCTCATGTTCCACCCCATAGACTTTAATTAACTAGTCTCAGGTAATCTAATCTTATTATCCAAGAGTACTTTTTTACGCACTCTGACCTGCCAACATTGTACACGGACAAGCAGAACGGTGAGAAAAATACAGTAACAGAATGATGTCCTCACAGAAGAGCTGCCAATTTCTATTTGTTTACACGTTTCTGTCTCCTGCTTGGCCACCGGAATGCAAACAATTTACACATTCCCGTCACATATCTGGAAACAAAGACTGAATAGTTAGTACCGTGCTCAGGAACTCAACAGCATCCAACACAGCGGCCAACGTTCGATGCCAAATAAAATACAAAGCTGCACAACTCAGTGAGCCCGGCCCCATCAAACCCCATTATCTGCAAGGCTACCACTTACGTTTAACTGGACTGGAGATAGCTGCTTATCTGCTGGTTAATAATAAAAAAGACACATAACAGATAAAAAAAAAAAAAAAAAAAAAAAGCAATCCTATCTTGATGGAAAGAGAGAGGTGGGAGAAGAAAAAGGCCGACAGGGAGCGGGGAGATTTCCAGGGACAGTTTCATTCAGTGGAAAGGGCAAGCAGGAGACCTCCCGCTGTAATGTGGCAGCCATGCCAAAATGAAAGCCAGCCGCTCTCTTCTCCGGGGCTAAACAGCGGCCTTAATAAAAAACACAATCAGACCCCCAACCTTAAAGTTTAATGCACATTCTTCCCATATTTCTCTTTGCACCAGTTGAAAAAAATAAGTGTGGTTGAAGCTCCTGGTGTGATCCCAGCTCTCAGGCTCAGAAGTGTGTGTGTGTGTGTGTGTGTGTGTGCATACGCCGTGTGTGTAGCTTAAAGGAAAAAGAAATGGGAGGAGGTTTGTTATAGTCATTATAAAGCCCCACTGAATATCAAGCACGCCATCAACTCACTATAGCTCTCCATTGTGTTAATGAAATTGTTCCCCTCAACTTTTTAATTAACTTGCAGACTCATGGTGTGGAGTCAAGTTGTGGACACAGACAAAGACTCGTGTTCTCTCCCAGGTGATATGAATATCAAAGAGGGAAGCTGCCCCGAATTAAGCTCAGTTTCTTTATTAGTGGAGAAACTTCAGAGGGAGACAGATGTGCTGAGGATGGGCTTGTGTCATTCTCCCCAGCTTTCACTCAACACTTTGATATACAAGCACGGGAGGGGAAAATGATGGATTTATTGTGAATCCAGATTAGCAACATCACTTTTGGATCTCCCTTCTTCCCAAAAAAAAAACCATAAAAATCAAGGATGTCTCCTTGATAGTAATCAGAGTGAGCATAAATCATAATCATTTCACGGTGCTGAGTGAAAGTGGTACAACAGTGCTTTGATTAAGGGGAAATTCATCACAAGGAAAAGAAGATAATAGGGGAGCCACTAAAACGTTTTTTGTTTTTTTTTTTCAAACACATTTCCCTTTATTGGCATGGTGAGGCTGATGAGAATTGCACATAAAAAATAAAATTCACAAGAAAGTCGTACAATAGGTAGAACCACAAAGGCATTGGTAAGGACTTGGCAGAAAGGCAACGTGGATAGGACACAAACAGGTAACAACCCACAGCGACCCACCCCTCCCACCCCACCCCACCCAAAACACACGCACACACACATTCACACACAAAGACCTGCCTTAAATCACCAACTCGGACATACACGGATACATTTGCTAGTACACATTTTGTCCTTCCAAAAGAAACATGATTACTCAACAAACGTTTAAGCAGTGGCAAAGTCCTCAGTACAGGTCACATTATTAAAAAGTCTGCCACAGTTGAAATTTAAAACCAGAAGGTGTTATAATATATTGCTACTCTAGGCAATTTACAAAGCATATATATATATATGTATATATATATATATATATATATATATATATTTTTACAATGATTAAAGCCACATCTATCAAATGGGACACGACACCATTACCCAAACGCTATACAGACAGCAAAAAAGTAAAAAATAATGGAGTAAAAAAAGTTTTTTTTAATTCCTTCCCTTGACCAATTTTTGCCTCATTGCATCATAGAAATGAGCTGTTTCCTGTCTCCACAGTCAAAGTTCATGAAAGGAAGCCTGTGATCAGGAAGGCTTTTTCCCCCTCCCTTGTGATGGAAGCTGCTTCTGTCATGACTTGGCTCGCACCAGAAGCCGGATTTTAATTGAACCAGAAGCCACAAGGTTACCTTTTATGTCACGTCAACGGTGATGTGATATCTGGACTGCGAGTTGGGGGTGGGGGCGCCAGTGGAAAGCGGCGTGGCATGTCCCCCCCCCCCTGGCTTATAGAATGTCATTTAAAATCTGCCAGTTAAGACAGCTGAGAGGCAAATATCCAAAGTGGCGCACACTGTACCCGACTGTCATCCCGTAATGGCCATGTGCTACACAACAAACACTTTCAAGTCGACACATTGCACACACGTTTGCACAAGATGTCACGTGGTAATGCGTGCATGACAGTCACATAGATCCAATTACACCTTAAAGGGAAGAGCAGGAGGACGAGAAGGGGAAGGACTGTGGGGAATTCAAGTGTTGACCACACGTGGTGATGTCACGGTGACTAAAATGGCGAATCACAGGAATCCTACAGCTACCAGCGACTGGGTAATGGGTCACGTCCAAAATATCACACAACAGTAGGAGCGCTAAAATACAACTCTGAAAAATAATTTATTGCTTTTTATATAGCCTTTTCTTTCATTTATATTATTATCATTGTTATTATTATCATTATTATTATCAATAATTCTCTTGTAATTATTGTGAATATTAGTAGCATCATTTACATCAAATACAAGATCTTTAAAAAATTCAGGAAAAGGAAATTGTAAACTTTCGTTTGGCATTCACAAAATCAAGCGTGAGTGGAGCGGATGACAACATGTGTTTTCACGGCGGCACAACAAAAAAAAATTCCTGCAAAATCATTTTATTGCTTCATGTTCTGCATGTGAGTGTGTGTGTAAAGGACAACCAGCGATGTGCTGGACAGCGGAGACAAAAATCACAAATATGATGAGGGGTTGGCTGCTGGAGTGATTAGCTGAATGTTCTGATTGTTTCAGAAAGGCATAGAAGGTTGTATTATCCCCACCAAACCATTTATTGTACACCCTGTCTAGTGATTACACGTTAAATAACACAAATCAGAATCAGACGACATAAATAGTCAATTTCATGAGGTACGCCACGTGAAATGGAGCCCATAAATAGGTTTTTCTTTGATTCAAATATTAAAATAAATAGATAAATATGTGTTTGTAATGATTTGAAAAAGATCTGAATGAAGTGTCTTCTCTCTCTCACTGAGGATCATTTTAAAAAAAAGCAGACAAAGCAATAAAAATCAAACTGAGATATAGATCTGTATATATATATATATATATATATACTGATTGCTTCGGAAATAATTGATAAAAAAATGGGGAACTGTTTTGTTTTTTTTACAATCATGAAAAAACACGTTAAAAATGCATTTTAGACTGGTTGTATAAGCAAAAACACTGATTGAGAAACATTATAAACAGAGAAAACTATACATGGTTGACAGTTCTTTTTTCCCCCAGCAAAATAACTTAAAAAAGGACGTTTGTTCACATGCTCCCTCAAAATGAGCAACTGGACACATATTTTTTCCTCTCTCATTTTTTTTTTTTTTTACAATCATATCATGTCTTCGAAACATCATGTAGGTGTACAATATGTTTTACAGTATTGTAATGACTACAGATCGACATTCTGAATTAAGAAAATTTCTCCTTATTTTTAAAAAAGGCTGCATTTTACAGTGCATAGCTGTAACAAATAAAGAACTTTATCCGATATGTACACAAAATAAAAATATTATTTTTGTAAATACACTTGCTACATTTCTCCATAAAATGTAGACGACGACGTTACCATGAGAATCTCACCTCCAAAAGACAATTCCCCGATACTCTTGTTTGTAATGTAACACCAGATCCAAACACCAGATTTAAAAACAAAAAGAAAAATCAACAGCAAAACAGATAAGAGGAAGAAGAAAAACAAATCTGGCTGAACAAGCTGCATGTTTTCACCCAAAATATTCGTGGGCATTGTCGTACTTGGAGAGGAAGAAAAAAAACGTCTTTTTTTTTCTTCTTTCACTCATGGTTGTACAGCAGTAGAGTGCACCAAACACGTGCACCAGGTTCTGAGGGTTCATTGGCTTTTCCCACAATGCACTGTCTCTTTCCAGCTCTTCAGCAGCTATATTCATGTAAACTTTATTCTTGATATATTCATTTCTATTGATATAGGTCTATAGACTTATTCTCATATACTCTACGACATAGAGTGTAAAACTTCTGGTAGTCTCGTCGTCAAAGGGGGGCGGGGAACAACAGTGAGGTATAAGACGTCCCTCTTTGTGACAGACAGCAGGTGCCACTGAACTGGTTACCTTCTCAGGCTGCGCTGGGCCTCCCTCAGCAAGCTGTCAAAATCCATGGAGTCATACTTGCTTTTGGTGGAGGCTGGATCAAAGTCGTCCGAATGGGAATCTGAAAAGGGGCGAGATGATTCGATTTGAAAATGCACATACAACCAGAGCTTCATCTTGCTTTTCAATGTCGACTTCATCTCAGAGGAGGCAGAAGCAGCACCGCGATAGCAAAGCGAGACACAAAGAAGACTCAAAAGGGAATTCCACTGCTCAAAAAAACTTGGTTGTTCAGCAGTTTAGCAGCATAAACACTTCTTGACCCCGTCCACCCCTGCTCTGTGGGTGTATAGGCACAAACGCTTCCTTCAGTCAGGTCTGATAGTATTGCTTCACAGAGCCTGTTTGCACATGAAGAACACATCATATAAATAATGTCACCTTGTTTCTGCTCATGGAGACCAAAAGCTGCAGTGCAACTTTAAAAATAATATTTCATGAACTCAAACTATTGTTGGCATTACTGAGCAATAACTTGATAATAACCCTTCACATTCACAAAACGACACGTGTCCAGTTTCTTCCCTCTGTGTTTACAGCCTTGGGAAAATCTGGTCTTTAATCAGTTCATCAGGACGTGTAGTGAGTTATTTATGACATAATACGCCTGTCAAAGGAAATATTACTTCACTTACTGCTTGGTATCAAACGTACTGGTTTTATTACTATATTACTTTTGTAAATGCAAATAAAAAATGGTATACAACAAGTTTCATTTGGGACTTAATTCTAATGAAAAACTAGCTTACAGTATACGCAGAATCCTCTCACAGCTAAAAACGTTTTGGTGCATATTCCTTCCTATGTGGCCTGCCATGCACGCATTTCATATTTAGGAACCAAAACAACAACAAAAAAAGTGTTCATTTGCTTATTAATTGCAATATTATTACTGTCTTGTAAATTGTAATCCATTACACTACTTGATACTGGATGTAATATTACAGAGTTACTGCCCAACACTGCAATCAACTATATGTATGATCCCACATACTATACTGTAGGCTACCAAGGAATTCATGTCATAGTAGTATTTGTATTTGTATTTTATTAGGCCACAAATGCGAAAACGTATCCATGTCCTACTTTTCCTGATCAACCTGATAATACATAGAGAGTATCTTATCTCTGCCAACAGACAGCTTCACAAATGGGCCCCCCAAAGGGCCCAGCAGCAAACTCAACCAGCGCTGAGAAATGGAAATGACCGTGGCGGCGAGGAAACGCCGGCCATGATCTAATGCGATGGCCAACGGCTAGATTGCGTCAGACTGTGCACCTTGGGGGATGAAAAATACCCTGGTGCTCTACTTAAAACTAATGGACACGTCTCCAAAAACAAAAAAAAAAAAAAAAGAAGCAAGAAAGGGTCTAGAAGATTGAGAAAAGGGGGGGAGAGGTTTTCACACAACACTGTTATAAGACTCTCCTTCCCCCTCAATCTCTTTATCCTGTGCTATCAGCACAGGGACGACCAAAATAGCTTGTTCCTGACAAAGAGTCAGTCGAATGAAGGCCTTTCCGTTTCACTAGACTGATTAGTCAATCTCGGCATAATGTCTGGCCTGAAGGCTTTAGGATTAGCAACTGTTTCTCTGCGTGTCAATTCCTCATCATGTTTTCTGCATAGTAACCACTTCATTCATTGAAGAAAGTGCTCTTTTCCCCTCAAGTAACCCCTTGACTCTTTTGTAGCTGTTCCTTGGAGATTCCTGATCTCACATTTCAGCTGTTAAATACACGTAGGTGCAAGAGTCAATATCTGTTGTATCTTATAAAGTTCTCTGCGGCTGCTCAATTATCGCCACATTTATCACTGTGAAACTCGAGTGGGCTCTTCTTTTGATTCACATTTTACAAAGGGGAGAGTTGCCAGAGGAAAAAAAAAAGCCTTGATTTCACAGATATGTTGCATTATTTATGAAATGCGTCATTCAGCCCTGAGCTGTTTTTATTTAAGTACAGTTTCCTCTCTGAGATTTGTGTATCTGACCATTATAGATGCTGCACATGCATCGGCTAAACACTGGATGTGCAAAACCTCATGTAAAATGAATTCTGCTTCACTGCCACGATGACCGGGCTTGTCAAAGTAGGTGTGCACATGGCGGGCCCTCCCTCTCTGTAAATGAGTGGCCCCTATGTGACACATCAAGGCTCTACCACATTTCAACACCGCAACAGCTGGCAACAGATGGAACTTTGCTCTACGGGGGAGGAGGAGGAAATGCTGGGACTTAACCTTCTTATTCCTAACCTCATCTTCTTTTTTCCTACCTTTTTTCCCTCCTCCCTCTCCATAACCCTTAAAGTGATTCCCACGCCCACACAACACATATGAGAACACACCTTCGGCACAGATGCACATGTGTTTTTCAAGCGCTATCTTTCTCCCTAATGCCTCGGCTTTCATATCAACACAGCAGAAGCGAGCGTCCAATGTCCAAATGAGTAATGGAGTCTGCCTCATGTTCCTGATGATAAACCCAGCAGTGAGGAAATGAAGCTCCACTCTCTGTCTGCTCACTGACTGACCTCTGAACTCGCATCGCCCTTTTTGGGCCACAAATGCCTGGTGGACATGTACAAGAGTGGAAGAATTTCCCCAACACAGAAATAGGTCCCCCCCGTCTTCCTGCTTTCCCCCTTTCCTCTTTTCATTGACAGTCCTCGGCGCGTACAGTGTGCTGCAAGACTGCAGGGGAGCGGCACAGAGAACAACAAAGCTGCACTTACCCAAGTCTGTGTAATGTGATTTGCAGAACTGCTTTTGTCCGCCAAAGCACAGCTCGAACTGAGGCTCATTTGACCTGCGTAAGGTGTGTCCGTTCTCAAGGGCGGCAAAGGCGTCACAAGTGTAGCGGTACGTGATGAAGCCAAAATTGTCCCTGGTCAAGAATAGAAAATGTTGCGTCAGAGTGTTGCTGTGGGGCAACTATAACTAAACAGGAGGCCTTGTCATAGATGACGATTATGCTATTTATATGCAAAGGAGAATCAATAAATGCATATCTGCGGAGCGCTTAAGGGCTACAAGTAGATGAATCAGGAGACGCACTAAGAATAAAAAAGCTCTGCTGTAATCTTAGTTCTTAAAAAGTGTAGTGGGTAGCTTTTAAATTTACACAAATGTCACCTTGTTATAGTTAAACCATTGTCAAATGACTTCGCTCAAAGCTGATTAAGCCTCCTTGCTGCACGCAGGAAGTGATTGTTTTATTTTTTTAAGCCAAGATAGGCGGAGGCACCTGCAACATTTGCTTGTAAAGCAAAACAGCTATAAACAGGTTGGAGTATGGCTGAAAACACAACGAAGCAAAATCTACTCCCTAAAATAATTATTAGATATATATATATATGTATGATATAATATATATGCATAAAAAAGTCCTGAGCCTTACCCATCGTCCCTCAAGTTCACTGCACAGTCTTCAATTTCGCCAAACACTTCAAAGCGGCGCTTCAACTCCGTCCGGGTGCAGTTGGACCTCAGTCGTCCAACGTACACCACCCGTCTCTCCTCCTGATCGTTAAAAAGGGAAGACAGAGCAAAATAAAAGGAGATTAAAAGGGGAGAGTGTTTTTTTCCTCCCCCCCCCTTTCTCGTATTCTTCACAGAGCCCTAATGAATTGGTCCTGATGACTCCTGTGGCCACACTCCTGCTTCACTCCGTCCGTCTTGTTGTGTCCCTCTCTGACTGGCTCAGCTCGCGTCCTCTTATCTGATAGTGTTGCAGTTTGGGAATTTGCCTTTAATCTGCCTTTGGCAGCACAATAACTCGTTCTCTCTGCCACTCATCAACCAGAGGCAGGATGATTTTTATCAAATGACACCATGTCCTCAGTTTGGGGCTGCTGTTATTCTTCGTTACATTTAAAAATAAAGCTGTGACTTGACTCAGTCATATATTAAAATAGCAAGTTGATTTTGTTGCAACTTCAACACAACACACTAGGCCACACTGTTAACCGGGAGTCTGTTAATATTGTAAAGATATTCATATCTTTACAGCAGTAGTGAGCCACAGGGCAAACAAAAAAAACATGGATTTCCTTGAACCATAGAGGACGTGGAGGTCAAAGCAGAATAATTTAAGAACAAAGTGCACCAGGCTGCAATTATAGCTTGTGAGTAGTTTAATTGCATCTGCTAATCATATAATACAGCACAGGCCTGGGGCTATGGTGTATCACCAGTGTTATTTATTTATTCATTCATTTATTTGCCATTACTGGGGCAAGTCCACTGAGGTCTTGCTGAAATTCTGATCTCTGTCTTGGGGGTAGTCGTATGATACTGTATATGTAAATCAGATGCCTTGTGCTGCACTCAATTTTCACCTTTGCCCCGTGTGACTTCTACAGAGTTGCTGAGAAAAATAAAATTTAACTACAGGTTACAGTTATTTATGCTAGTCCCACTCTCTTTAATGCTTACATACTGTTTGAGACAAAAAAAAAAAAAAGTAAATGCTGAATTAGGGGTTTAGTTGCTGACAACTGATAAATAGGCGGTCGTTTCTTGATGGCACCCTGAGGGCTGCAAGTGTGTGTGTGGGTGTGCGAGTGAATGAGGGAATGAGGAAAGAAAAAAAACGAGTGAGAGAGACAAAGACAAACACGAGGAGACGCTTTCACATCCCGTGCTTTCCAAAGCTTGTTTGACAGCTTGGGGTCTGCTGTTCTTAATTGATTGTCCCTCTATCAAAAAAAAAAGAAGTATGCATGCCGAGCTACGTTTGCATTACTGCATCATTTAATGTGTGCTTTATCAACGGGTGGCAGTGGCGTTTACCTCGCTGAAAACCGGAGTAATTTGACACTGAGACAAACAGAGTGGTGATACGCAGGGGAAATATGATGTTCACTGCGTCAGGCTGCATTTTTAAAACAGATAAAAGACGGAGAGCTCAGTCGCCATTTCCTTCTCTGTCCTTTTACCTGCCTTGTTCTCCTAGTTTCTGTTTCCCACTATTTAAATTTTTTTTTATCCCAGTGGTGTGGTGTGATTAATAAGATCCGACAGCATTTCCAGATGACAGAGACGTTAAAAATACACAACCTGGAGATAAAGAGGAAGAGTCTAGCGCCTGAATCATTCAGTAACTCACTTTGAATGTATTCTTCCAGGAGAGAGACACTGTGAGACATAGCGTCTGAAGAATGTGCGGGTGTGCAGGACTTTGTACACGTACAGCAGGGATTGTCTTTTATCAGCGGAAGCAGGAAAAAAAAACCCAAACATAGAAGGAAATGTCATGGCAATTGTGTTCATTGACTCACTATTGCTTTCTGCCTTTGCCTCTCTCTCTGCTCGGCTCTTTCGAATTCCCGCTTTTCGTAGTCCCGGCGGTACTCCTCCCTCTTCAGCCTCTCGTGCTGGTACTCCTCATAGCTGTCATACCTGCGGATGATGAGATATGGATGACGTCATAGTCATTGCTGCTGATATTCACCAAGGAAAACTTCTATCACCACAGACGGTTGGGAAGGTGGGATGCAAAGGAAAAGAAATGGACATGTTAATAAGATGTCTCCTCGCCACTGATATGAATATACAGGCTGTAGGACAGGCCCGCGGGAGTGCCGGCGAGCCACGCGGTCGGGGAGCCAGGCAGCTGCAACTGTCAGCACAACTTCACATGTCATTACTTTCTGCTTAGTTAGGGCTTCATCAAGAAGGGAAGTTGCAACTTTCTCCCCCACCCAAGACTAGCACAAATATGTGTCCGTTAAGTTGTCGATTGATGAGCGACTCTCGGGCTTGTTGGGTGTCATTAGGCACGTGGATGCCAAATCAGCTCCGAGAGCTGAGATGGTGTCAGTCTTTCGCTCTCGCTCTCTTCCTGCACAGTGCCAGCACTTCTCTGCATATGAAACGGTCCCTCTGCAATGGCTCATGGAAAAACTACAGACGCACTAAGTTGAATAAGCATCATTATACAGCTGGGAACTTCAAGTCGAGAGCAAAGTGTGAATGCACACCAGTATGACTTGGTATAAACCTCTTTTTACTGGTATTAAAAAAAAAACACCAAAAAAACACCAATTAAACATATTTGAGACCAGGTGTGAACGTGGATAAAGAGGTATGAATGAATGAATGAAAATATTTGGCCAAAATGTTTATCCGAGTGCTATCAGGGAAAACTTTGCAGTTTATGATGACAAGTGAATTTCACTGGGCACCTTCTACAAAAATCTTATTTGTCCTGAATAAACAAAAGTGATTGACAGACAGGTGTTAACAATGTTTTAAAAAAAAAAAAGTCATTCATAATAATCACCTTGGCCTGCGGCTGAGAGGAGATCGAGACTGAGGGTGGGGGCTCTTGTGAGTCCGGGAACGAAAAGTGCTTGAATCTGTGTTGTGACGAGACCTGAGGAAACAGAGGCATATTTTTATTTTTTCCAACACGTGTTCACCACACACATCAGAAAAAAAGTTTGAAAATGAATAAAACACAAACTTGTAGAAAATGTTGTGTCTGATATTGAATACCAGATGAAAACATTCTGGCTTTCCCGCCTTGTCCTAATCTAACCCATGACCACAGGAGGTACGCATCATTTTATGCAGATATTTTTACACACCTGAGCAAGCATATACATGCACCTGCTATCTATGTTGTATGAGGGTATGGTCAGCAATGTGGGCCCTGGTGGCATGACTGTAGAGCTTGTACCCTGTGCTCCTTAAGCTTGATGCTTAATTATTGAGGTGTTGCTGAAGAAGGAAGACCTGAATAATGGAGGGAGAGCGGTTAGGCATGCTCAGTTCAGTGAAGCAAAGCAATGCCAGTTTGCAAAGTTCTGGGATTTTGCACTGTGAAACTCAAACAGAGGGGAGGAATTCTGAAAAAAAATTAAATATATATATATGTAGTATATTTGAAAACATAACAAGCTCCTTTCCTTTGTCACTTTCCAAACTACAGGCTTTTGATAGCTATTCAGTTTTAGATTCAGATTGAATGCCTTGGGAACATTACAAAATACTGTTGAGAGCAAGATGGTGGAATAAAGTGGTTCTATTGGCTCTGTAGAGCAAAGTGACCTTTAAATAATCAGGCAAACAAACTGAGTCACTGCAGTAGAGTCCGGAACTGAGGCACTCAATGAACAACTACTGACAAACTGAATTTACTTAGATCCTTTCTCAGTAATGGTTTGCCTCTGTTCTTCAACCACTAAAAACAAAACAAAAAAACACCCAACATAAACCCCCTTGGTGCTGATCAAAATGAAACATGGGAAATGTAGTTCTCACACAGTGCTATGATGATAGGAGTCTCTTTTGAGAACGGTTTCAAGACAACATTCCAACCGCCTGGAATTGGCTTTCATCTCCTGGGATGTAAAAGAGGAGGGTTTGCCACTCAGTAAAAACAACAGCTGCTGCTTAAAACAAAAGCCAAGCAGCAAATGAAGAAAAGGAGTCTGCAAGGGTGCAAATCAGGAAGGGGTCTGAGTGTTAGGAAGACTCTCAAATACTGTAACTCCTCTCTCGGAGATAAAAAGTTGTACTGCTCAAAAACATTTCATGTATTTTCATGTATTTGTATCAGTTTAGCGAAATGAAAGTGCCATCTAGTTTTATATGCAGCCTTAGCATAACAAATGCAGATAATTTGGATTTGTGTCAAATTACGTCATGGAAAACAATCTCCATCCAGATGAGTCTTTCAGTTCTGGATCAGAAATAATCTATGTCCATACTACGGGAAATGGAAATGGAAGACATGACCATTCAATTACACTGGCTGTAAACACAGTACATGTTGTAAATGAAGCATTTAACTGCACAAAGACAACAATTCATCACAAAAGATAATGAAAATCAGGGAAACTATTGTATATGACTGATCACTGTTCACATCATTTTTAAAGAGTCTCAAACTAAAACAAAACCAGCGGTATTTATTATCTCTGAAAGGGATCTGTATCTCTCTGTATCTGTCTCATTTGATCTAATCATAAATCCACAGGTACAAATACATGTGTAAATGCACCCAATACATTCTCATTTCGCTGAAGAGCCGTGTGCAGTGCATTGATTCCCTCCAATCCCCAACTCTAAGAACTGATGTACTTAGAGCTGTGTACTTATAATTGGATCATGCCTGTTAATGGGGGGTATAAACAGGGCCACACATAAATGTACCAAAGGTGTTGTGTTTAAACTTGAATGTTGTAGTGTGGATGTAGTCTTGCCAAATCTACCCTGCCTTTAGTCCAAGTAAAGCTATGACGAGCAGGAGGATGAGAACAGTCCACAAGCTGATCAGGCCTGTTTTACACTCCAAAGTTAGACCCCCTGCTAGTTCCAAGCCCTGTTTAAACTGCATGGGTGGGGAGCAGCCAAGGTTCAGTCAGCCAAAAGAGTCTGTGTGTTTGTGTGTGTCTGTGTGTGTGTGTGTGTGTGTTAGAGAGATTTATTACCAGGAGGAGGGACGTCTGTCCGGTGAGCTGGAGAGGGAGCGCCTGCGGTAATGTGAGGAGGAGCTTCGGGAGCCAGAGTGGGAACGAGAACGTGAGCGGGACCCGCTACTGGTCCAGTAGAAAGGCCTGCCAGGCAAGAGGAGGAGAGAGGAAGGTGGGGAGACAGAGCCTCGAGAAGGGGAGCAGCTGGATGGTGGGGAACAGGAGGGGGAGCAGGGGGGGCAGTCAAAAAGAAGGTCCAGAGGAGTGCCCTCCCATGGGTAGAGGAAACGACTCTCACGGCCCTCACCCAGCTCAAGCTCATCGTGAAAGGGCAGGAACCCTGGATGCAGGTAGCTGGAGCCAGACTGCCTCTTGGAGGAGAAGTCATCCTGTCGCTCCTCAGGAGACTGAAGGGCTGCAGCCTTGTTTGCTTTGCTGTCTGCTTCTCTCTCCTGACCACCCTTACTGTAGAGGGTTTTTAAGGGGTAACCAAAGTGCTTGTTGAGTTCTGCTCTGATTTCTTGGTCGCATAGGAGCTTCCGGCTGATGGCAGAAGGGTGATGTTGGTCCCTGTCAGTAGATGCCTCTTGTGAGGGAATCTCAATGGTTTGTGTAAGTGTCTGCTTCCCCTGGACCTGAACTGCTTCTCCATCCACAGAGGCAAAATTCTGCTGCTTAGCCAAAGGACCAGATGAAGTTGATGATGGAGCGCGAGAAGATGAAGATGATGAAGAGGATGGTGGCATGGCTGAGTCCTTACATTCCACATGACTGTCGTCCACTATGCATGTAGCAGGCATGGGAGCAGCAGTGGCACCTGAGGTGACTGTCATTTCCGCTGCTGTAGCCATGGTAACATTGGCTGCGCCGCCATCCTTCCTAGCTGATGCTTGGCAATAATCATGGTCACTGTAGCCACGGGGCGCCACCCGCTTATTGATGCTAGTACTGCGATGCTCCTCAAGACTGCCCGCCACTGTGCGTTGGGTGGCGGGGTAAGGGAGGGTGGTGGACGCTTTGCTCAGCTGGGCATAAAGCTCAGTCTGTTCAGGACCCTTCCTGTTGGGGCCCCCGCCTGAGGCACCTGTGGCCGGAGCCAGAGCGCTGGGGCCCAACTCGGTCAACTTGGCTCTTTTGCATGCCAAGGCCGAGGAGGAACATGAAGACAACTTGGTTTTGAGCGATGCTTTGAAAGGATTCTCTTGACTGGCTTTGTGTGGGGGCGTGGTAGGTGGTGTCAGACCTACAGGAGGAGGAAGAAACAGTGGTTGGTGAAGGGGGTGGGGGTGCAGTAAAATGAAAATGGAATCATGCCCCCCCCCCCCATTCATCTATAAACTCCCAGGTCAGTTTATGGACAGTGGACACAGATACATGCCTGATTAAAATATTCACTTTCACTTGGCCTAATCCTGATCTCTATTTTATTGCAATCTTGACAGATTAATGTAATGCTTGGTGTAACTTAATATGGTGGTGCTGTAATACGGATGACTTGCCACCACATTCCTCTCTGACCTTGGAAATATCCCTTTTCTTGAAAAGAAAAACCACAACACACAATTGTATAGAGGACAAATGTAATGCATCCAATGGAAAAAAAACTAAAAGAAAAAACAAGGACACAGATCATATCTCTGCCTACCTCACACAAATGTCTGTACTGGACAGCAGCCAATTCATCTGAATAAAACCAAAGCCTTTTTATCGGTCTGAATTAGCAATCACTGACATGATGCCATGCTTGTTTCAAAATGTTCCTGCACCATCTGTCTCAAGTAATGTAGGAAGATACCTTATGTCAATATGTTAGCATGTCTTGCCGTGGCGAAATGTCTGCTATGTCATGGAACCACAGGAAGTACAGGCAAATGGGTTGTCATTCATCTCAGATGGCATGTCCCTACTGTTCATGCCCTCCATCTCTTCCCCTGCCTTCCACAGATTTACAACCAGACAGATGGCAGTTATATGGGAAGTCCTGAGATGAGCCCACTTTATAGCATTGTTAATGCACTCACACAAACAGCCGCCGCCCTTATTCTCATTCTCACTCTCCTCCTCTCCTTTAGTCTCGTACTTTCCCCTTTTCTTTCTTCCTGTCTGCCATCTTCCAGAGATCAGTCTCAGTTTCTTCCTTCCTGTCGTCATTCCCTTGGCATCTTTTCCTGTTTCTGTCTTGTTGGAGAACAAATGTGCCCCCCACACACACTTGTCACTGACAGTCTCTCACTGGAGTCAAACTCAGGCACTTTGAAACACCTACGCTCTCTCCTCCTCTTTGCCTTTCTTATAATGCACATCGCTCTTTTCTTGCTTGTGAATTGCACCAAATGACAGCTATTAGTATCAAATCCAGTGCTGGAGTAGGCACTAGGAAGGGAGCTTGACAAAGAGAGGTGGGGAATTTAATACATATATGTGCACGTTTCTGAAACCACTTGCTGTGTTTGGAATTCCTGATCTAACAAATAATCATCCTACTTATTATATAGATGTGTTTGTAAGAAGGATTGCACCCATCTAATCCCCAATATCTCACTTATTGCTCTCCCCTCTTCTCAATTCTGGGGCTACAGACATATAGACGCTCACATTATGCCAATGAAATGAGCTACGGAAAGAGAGGGGGAGGAGTGGCTGCTGCACAATGCCTGAGGAACTTCTGTTTCCCCAATGAAGCACCATCTGTCCAAAACAATGTGCGCGTGGGGTCATAAACTAGGAGCCATTAGTGATGGAGGTGAAATAAATCAGAATTAGATAAATATGGGCCTCTCAGTCAATCTTGCTTGTGATGGATGAGCCACAGACACAGGCGCAATCATGTACCCACCAGGGAGAAAATGATGAGGCAAGTGAGCAAAACAGAAAGAAAGAGGAGCATTTTACAATAGTTTTTGCTCGTCCGCCTGCAACTTGTGAGGAGACCATGAAGCGAATAACAGTTCTGGGCTTAAAGAGTTGATCCGCCAGTAAGCTGTGCAAATAGCAACACAAAGACCACCCCAGTGTCATGAGATGCAGTAATTAAAGACAACACGGCAACACAGGGCAAATCTATTAGCTTGGCAGAGATTAGGCCTGAACAGTCAGATCCCTAGGGGTTGCACTGCCTGTTGTAGCTTCACTGTACCTCTCTGTGAAGTGTCAAAACATGCAACCAATGGTTCATAAAATGCAATTATATAGTATGACAATAATTTGATTCAGCACAAGATCTAACACATAATTCATATTTTTGTTTCATGAAACAGTAACCACTATTACTACAACTCTTAATAGAGTCATACAATTGGCAACAGTTCATTGGAAGTTGCATCAGTGAGTTGCCTCCCCGCCTTCAAAGTGGCGTATGGAACCGCCTACTTAGCTAACTTCCATCTAGTTATCATTAACACCAACATAATACCTATTCAAATGGAATGTTACGCTAAATCTGCAAAGGACATGTTAACTCCTGACCTTAAATGCTTTCTCCTCCGCTTACTGGGATCTACCATTTATCCATCTGTCTCATAGAGCACAGGACTGAAAAGTTAATCCCTAAATCGGAAAGGGGCTCAGTAACCTGGAGCGTTCTGGGACTAATGACTTTCCTGCTAATATTCAAACCTACATTTGTGCAGGATGGTGAAGGCAGGTGAAGGACTTCATTTGACCGTCCTTGTAAACATGGATGCGGCGAAACAGAACGGACGCCTAGATTCGGCCACAGGTCACCAGACTCGCCCACATGCAGTAAAACAAGAAGAAATATTAACTGTGCTTGATTGCCCCAGAGCTTTAGCAGCCCTGCTCTTTCCCTTCTTTAGGTCTCAAAAAGCATCCCCTTTGACCCCTGAAGCTTAGCTACACAAAAGTGTTAAACAGCACCTCGACCAAGGTCAGAGGGGTAGAGCGAAACCCCCTTGGGTCTGATATTTATCAATTTTCCAGCCCACACAGAAGGTGAAGCATTTCCTTCGTTAGTAAATGAATACCAAGTGAGACCGGTGGACTGTCACATGGTATTAGAGGCTAAAGCACAGCCATTTCGTTTTTATTGCTCAAAGATGATTAATCTAGGGTAGGAGGCAGTAATTACTGACACAATTTCCACAGTGTAAAATAGTTTCACCCCAAAAAAACGCAGCTTTCTGTGAGAGGATCTTCATATTTGTCTTGTGATTAATTATTACCTAATAACACAAAAGGATAATGTCAAAACTCACACTGATGCAATTTACAAGCCTGCATCCTTAGCAAGTCTTAACACAGGAAAATGACTCACAAATGCATGAATGGTTAAGGACTTCGAGGGGGGGAGGCACAGATCATGCAAGCAAAACTAAATTACATCACAAAAACCCATTAAAACAATGCCATTTCATTTTCCCTAAGATGTGTAGGCTAAGTAAGCTGTCAGTCAGAGAGCATTAGGATCTGATAGAGGAAGAAGAAAGGCATATTAATGCTTCACTAAGAGGGGACAGGGGATGGTAGAGGATGGGAGGGGGTTTGCTAATAAACCCTGAAGAGATTGGAAAACCTAATCAATACTCAGGCACATAAATGTTCTCCTGTGCCTTCACCTTGAACTTTAAACTGTGATGGAACTATCAAGATGTTGGAAATGCCAGAGTTAACCCATGACTAGCTGCCTGAGGTTTTTTTTCCCCACTAAATAAACTTTTTTTTTACAACAGCAGCATGTGTCTTAAACAATCAGTGTTTTCTTACCTGGGGTTCCAGCGATCTCCACACTTAATGTGCGTTCAATGGTTTTGTTCTCAAACGGTGATCCCTTGTGGTCACTGGAAGACAAAAAGAAAGTGGCAACATTTTACTTCTCACATGAAAACAAGACTTCAAAAGATTTGTGATCTAAGAAATGGAAATGAGTCACAAAAATGCCTCAACTTGGATGGTAGTCTACATAGTCTTCTTCGACTGTTTTTCTGTAGTTTGCTGTTGCTTTGTGCCTAGAATAATGTGGAAAAACTTCTCACACTTACTTTGGAGACTCTGGGGTCAAAGGAAGTGGCAAGGTGGTTGGTTTGGCTGCAGAACACAAAGGAGCATGGGTAATTATTGATCTAGGTATAACACTCATGGCAGAAGAGAAAAGGTCCACATTCTGCAACTATAATCTCAAACTAGTCCATTAAATGAAAATATCACTAAAAATAAAACATCCATCCATGGTTAGGTTTTTCTATGGACACTAATGTACAAAGCATGTTATTAGATTGACCCCGCTTTGACAATTTATTCTCTTAGGATAGGACTGTTCACTCTGTGAGGCAGGATGAAGTGATGGTACATGTTTCACAGGTGTCTGGACACAGACATACCCTGCTTTGGACAACAAATAGACTGAAATGGAATAAAGACGTAAAAGAGACAATGCCACAAACAAGACACATGACAGTGGGTGAGCCCCTCCCTGGACAATTAAGTCATTATGGCATGCACCAACAGCAGAGGAAGGGGGAAAAGGAAGGAAGAAAGGAGAGTCAAGGAAGCTTGTGCAGTTGCCCGAGGCTCTGGCCATCTTGTGCTCCAGCTAAGGAATTGAGGCTTTAATAGCACAACGCTAAAGAGCAGCACCCGAGTCGAAATGTACATGGTCGGCACACTCAGCTCAGTCAGCAAAAGATGGTTCAAGGGTCGACTTTATGAAAACAAGACGTACAGTAGCAAGACAAGGCTCACCCCTTTTCCCACCCCTTTCTTTATTTTTCACTGTATTTAAAGGATTCAAAGGACTCATCTACCGAAAAATATTGGCTAGCAGGCTGTTTGTTGTCATTGTTGTTTACGCCCTCAGAATGACTGTTAGATTCGAATTAGAATAGGGGTTAGTTGCGAAGTCAAACTGGGAAGTGGTTAGAGCAGGAGAGGGAGAAGAGAGAGCAGAGATAAGGCCAGTGGGGGGGATGCAGTCATGATTACCTAACAACGGATGGCCCTGGTCGTCGGGGTGCTCGTTGAGCGCCTGCCTGTGTGGGTTCCCTTGCCCTTGTATGATGCAGGGAGGGGTGGGCTCTGCATTTCTAGTATCTGGGAAGAGTGGGCTTGCTGGGCCCTGTGAGAGCCCTGCTGTGGGGCTGTTCCTGACATGGTCATCATCATCAACACCATCAACACCATCGTAATCATCATCATGGTCAACATCCTCCCCAATGCCCCCCTGAATTGGCCAATCCAGTTCTAGTCCAAAGCCAATGTCTAGCCCTGGATCTGACTGGCTAACCCAGCTCTCCAAGTCTAAGGCAAGAGGTGACAACATGGGCACCAAGTTCACCTCCTCAGCCTGATTTGCTCCACAGTTTTTAAGATCAGTGGTACCTCTGAACTTTTCCACCTCCACCTTTGAACCAGCCTGGGATTTACTCTCGTACCGCTTACCTGTCAATTTGCCCAGAGTGAGGGGCAAAGGAGTGATCTTAGGTTGTGAATAGTGGGCCAAATACTGAGCAGGTCTCTGTTTGGAGGTGAGCAGCTGGCTAAGTAAGGGGTGCCCTGGCTTCTCATCTCTTTTCTTAATAGTCACTCTGATGTGCCTACGTGGTGCACGGCAAGCACCACTATTCTTGCTACGGCCTTGTCTGCCAAAGCCCTTACTAGCCTGAGTGGCGCCCACAGCCTCTCGGCAATGCTCACAGCTGTGACTCACCTCTCTGGGAGGGAGGGAATAAGAATGCATATACCTAATAAACCTAGCGGCAGCCAGGCGGTCCGCATCGCCTGGCGGCCTTCCTTCTTCACCGTGCTCCAGTTTGGGGCAGGCATGGCCGCAGGTGGAGGTTCTGTGGCTGACAGAGATAGAAGCACCTTCCGACTCCTCAATACCGCCATTGTAAGTGCAATGCTGCCACTTCCCAGCCCCAACACCAGCCACACTACCCTTGCCTGCAGCCTGGCTCTCACCTCGCTGGTGATGCGGCTGCTGCTGCTGCTGCTGCTGCTGCTGTTGAGACGACACAGCTGACTTCTTCTTGGAGGTGGTGGAGGAAGATGAGGAGGTGGAGGAGAGGGAGGAAAATGAGGAGGTGGAGGACGAGGACGGCGAAGAGGAGGAGGAAGAGGCGCCGAGACCCAGGCCACTCTTGTCTCTGCCACTGGCACCACCCCACGTGCTCTTGGCGTCACTGGCTTTGGTGTGGAGCAGGATGTCATCGGTGGCTGTTAGGTATTTCAGCAGCTCAGTGCAAGGCCGCCTCACCGGGCGGTTCTGTAAGCTGGAACCCCCTCTTGCTTTGCCATTCCAGGGGCTCTCCGTCTGCAAAACATAGAGAAATATATTGACTTACATTGTCCGTTACATTCAAAGGACGCAGCATACAAATAATGTTGCATCGTCTCTGTTCACAAAGACCAAACAATAAAGTGAATAATCATCTACAACAAAAATCACAAAAAGTCACACACTGCAGCTTTAAATGAAATGTTTCCTCACCGTTAGCAGTACAGTGCAGTTCACCTAATTGTGAAAACTTTTGTGCTTTATTTGGCACAAAAACAAATACAGAGACGGAGCCAGGGGGAGGCTATGGAGTGACTCAGACAGCCTGAGCACAGTGGTTGCCCGACTGTCTGGGAGGAGATGGTGGGAGTGCGGTCCGCCCATCATCTTAATTGCGTGGCCCTCCGAGCACTCTGTACGCTCACCATGTCCTCCGGGAGTCCTCATTCGCTGTGCTCCAGAAATGGATGGCTCAAAGGCACGTTATGAAAATAGGCTCTGTGAGGAAGACTGTGGCACTCCACATGCAAACACGATATGTGCATCACACAAATCTATGTCTGTGCTGTGTTTGTTTATCACACAACACCATCATCAAGATGCTTTTTTTTCCCACATCCTGAGGATTTTAAGCACTGGGGAAAGTGAGATTTTTCCAGGACAAGATCAAATGATCAATTGCTATAAGTGCTAAACGTCTTAATTAAACCTCAACTAACTTGAGGCCCTTTTGAGATGTAAATAACGCAAGCATCAAGTCTAATGTTTTGATCTTGTCATCTCACAGCATCAATCTCACCATAAGAGTGACTGTCGCTGTTTATTTTCCAACAGGCAGCAAACCAATGTGGGATAAATGGTGGAGCTAATGAGACAATGGTGCCGATGCATCGTCTGGAAAGCCCAACAGCAATCAGCCTGTTTTCATTATGGGATGTCCCCCGGGGAGAGCAGACTAGAGCAGTAGTCTAACATTTTCTAAAGGCGGCCACCAAAACAAGAAAAGTATGAGAGGGAAGGAGAGCAAGAATCCAGCGAGAGTGAAATAAACAACTGCTAACAAAAACAAATGTGTGTACATGAGTGAAATACGCAGCAAGGCAGTGCATGTATTTGTTTGTGTGTGCATGTGTGTGTCCCTACCTTGACGACGGCAGGTGGTGGTCTGATCCGGTGGTTGCTGCTGGCTGCATGGTTCTGTGCCTTGCCACCTGTGTATTGATTATAGCTGAGCTGGGAGTTTGCGGGAGCCAGAAGGAGCTTCTTCAGCTGCAAATGGACCCAAACAGAACAAGAGAAAGTGGTGAAGGAGGCGGAGGGAAACTAGAGTGGGTTATGCAAATAACCATTCTCTTTCAATTAGACAACCTGTGCTTTGTAAGTGTACAAAACAGACAAAATTGGGACTGCAGTCAGAGAAGAAAGAATCACTAAAAGATTACATATTTGCAAGCAATTTATAACACGTGACCGGACAAGTCAAGTTTTTTTTTCTTTTGTTTTCATTATGTTTTTGTGTACACATATTCAGTCTTCTCAAATGTGATTGAATAAACACACACAGGCGTGGACCGGCATGGAATAAAATTGACTAGAACAGTACATAACAGAACATTTGAGGTCAGGTACTTTTTACATTGAAGAGAAATAACCAGATGGTAAAGTTATATGTAAAAATGATAAAGGCAGCACAAAAGTAAGTTTTTTGTTGTTTGTTTACTTTGTTTTTTGAGAGGCCTATTTTTTTGTGGGGGGTTTTCGATGAGCACAGAGGATTAGATCATGCCCACTGAGAGTAGATGAGATGAGATAGTATTTTGCAATTTTTCCAGCTTGATTTCTGGGCCAGAGGCAGTGTGTCAACCATGGCGTGTCCCACCACAGCATCCATATCATTGAACTGGTGCCACAATACATTACATAATTAGTAGTGAGTAGCAAACACACTGATCCATCCCATTAACTTCCCTCCACCCAGCATCTGCATCCCTGCATGCTCTCACGACACATATATAGGCTACGTTGCGAATACCAGGCTAAAGTGACTCACACCCGATTTTTCGGGTACGAGAGACAACTATGGAGAGATAAATCTCACCCACAAATTCAGTGCAAAAGCTTATATAAAGTAAAGTAAATGTATCTTACACATAAACACAAATATTACATATTCTATTGTTGATGATGCTTGCAAAATGGTATTTCTGCACATACAAGAGGGCAGTCAGATGCAAAACAAGTGTGGTTATGCGTATGAACCATTAAAGCTGAGCTCTAAAGGCCCAAATCCAATTTTTGTTACCTACATCATTTTTTTTTTGATGGACAGCTTACATTATCTTTCAAAAGTGACCCATATCTGAAATCAGATGTTGAAATGCACTTATTGTAAGTCGCTCTGGATAAAAGCGTCTGCGAAATAACATGTAATGTAATGTAAAATCTGCATTTACACTGGTCAAAAAAACCAAAAACCACAGCGTGAGCTTGGTTACTGAGCTGAAAAAGGTTAATTGAAGTGAACTTGCTTAAGGTCCGTTAGTTTGAGACATTGTCCTCCATTGCACCGGTTAGAGAGAAATGTGATCGTAGATAGTGTACACATGTATTTATGTCATTTGCCACTGTCTTGTTTTTAAGGACACACAAGTCACGTCAACAGGGGAATAATCTGATCTGTCCGCTTACACTGTAGACACAAATGCACATATCTGATTCATATCTGATTCATATCTGATTTATTTCTACACACGAATGAGTCGTGAATTTGATCTGACGATATCTGAGTCCATGTGTTTTTTCCTGCTTACACTGCCAAAGGTCAGATGTGATTTGTGCCGCATGGGAGGAAAAGATCAGAATTGGGTCACTTGCACCATGCAATGTAGATGCAGCCTAAGTAATCATATTTGAATCTGATTGGAACAATGTGGCTGGTATTCAGAGTACAGAGCAGGCATTGCCAAATACAGAAGTCAAAATGTGCCTGGTCTTGTTCAAGTGTCTTATCTAGTGTTTGGCTTGGACTGGTTAAAAAAACACAGTGTGGTCAAGGATGGAGGTCAGGTCTCTGCTTTTTGAGTGTTGCTTGAGAGTATAATGAAAAGGAGGAGCTTTCGGCCATACCAGAGAAGGCTCCTCAGGCTCTGGGGTGCGTGGTGAGCCGTCAGGGGAGGAGGGACAGCTCCGGTCACTGGCATTGGTCACGTCCCCATCTGCCAGGGCCTCAAATGAAGGCAATCCGTCCTCATCCACCGGGATGCTGTCCAGGGTCTCTGTAAGCACTGCCAGCAAGTTGGCCTCATTTTCTTCATCTATCTTCTTAGGAGGTTGAAAAGGGAGAAGACAGAGACAGAAAAACAGGGAGACAGAGACAAAATAGGACATATTAGTCTGGAGGAGATGCTTTTACTACTAATATAGTTTTTTTTTTGCAGATGAACTGGCTCTATTCTGACATTCTTAAAAATATCAAGCCTGTCACTCATATTTTAAACACGTAGTTCACTGGATCAAAATAATATCTCCCCCCAGAAACCCATTACCAGAGTTGACAAGTAGTGAGTGTCCACAGAGGACAGGAATGGGTCTGGGTGCTGGATGATGGGAAAAGGAAACTTAATGAGCAGTAGTTGAAGCCCCTCTTGCTTATGAAAATCCGTTTGCTAACAAGATGCTTGCAAGCAGTCTTCAGAGGAGGAGAATTACCATCGGCTAACGCTAACAAAGTGTGATATATTACAAGTGGCATGACACCTATGTTCACAATGGGAGGGAAGTTTCATACAAAAATAAAGCTTGCTCTTGCCATGCAGCTCCTTTCTGACATAGAGTTGTTTTCCTGCTGCAGCTGGCTGTTTAATGCTTAATGTGTGTGTGACGGAGAAATGAAGAGACATAGAGATGAACATATAGAGATGGAAAGTGAGATTGAGGGGAATGAGAGAGATATGAGCTGCCAGCTGTCGACCTGGGAGGTTTACTGTGGGATTCTAACTGTGCAGGTGAGAAGTGAGCAGCAGATAGATATTAAGAGTGAAAAGAACGCAGCTCTCGTGACAAAGCATTTGTGTGTGTGCACGGCTGTGCATTTGCACAAACAAGTGACGACTTGTGACAGGTGACAACAGGAAGTTTAAGTTCCATGGCCATAAAATCTCGGGGGAGAAGAAGGCAGCGGAAAGATAAGCAGTGTCGTCACAGTGGGATGCTCTGTGGCCAGCCCGACAACAGCAAATCCCTTTATGCACGCGGCAGGATTATCATCACTCGGCAACGGAGTGTGGTCATAATTATGCTGAGGTGGCCACCATTCTTTGTATCTCTAGATCCAGAATGCCACATGCACACAATTGTGTCCGTCTACCCCACTGATTTTACACAATTACACACTGTGGACGGCACAATTGTGGATTCATCAATGGCATAGTAGCCTCTTTAATTTGTTCCCCACCTCCTACTACCCGTAATGGAAGAGACGGATATCTTGGACATTTAGTTAGCCGCCTAATAAAGAGGAAAGCGTCAAACTGATGCTTATTGAGTAGATTTTCATCGAACAACATGAGCAATCAGTCATTATTAAAAAGAAATGATAAAGTGGACATATTTCACAGAGATAACACGACATAGACCGGGGCCAAGCTGTACTGGCAAGCAAATTCTTCACAGGAAATTGTGCTGTATGAGGTGGCATGCTGTTAAATTACTTGCAAGGAGCTTCACATCCACTGTGCTGGAACCCCGCGCTGTGGAAATGTTCACCATTTTCCACCATCCCAAGTTATTACCTGAGCATTAAGTGGGTACGTATTAACTGCTGATAAATCTGGAGCCTTTTCTTAGCATAACGCAAACACAACTCCTCACAGGAGAAATTAAAAGTAGGATAATTTTAGATGACCACAAATGAGTCTTAAATGTGTCAGAAATGTGTTTAGGTCCAAACGTACCAACTAAGCACTGCTGTATTGAGGTGTGGTTCTTTTCACCTCTCTAGATTAAGTTCAGGCAAATAATTTCTTGTGCCAATGTGCGTGACACAAGCTTCATTATGTTATGGTTAGGAAAGGATTGGGGGAATCTGAGGCTGTGGTGAGCTCAAAAGTAGTGATTTCAATCTTGTTTCAAGAACCTTAACCATTTGGCAAGCTCCCACAGGCACACTGTGTCCCCGAAGATAACCCAGAAGGAACTCTAGTATTCTGAAAGAGACACTTGTACAACTCTGAGTCGTGACGATTATGTTGCAGCCACTGCTACGGCTCTAGTGCAGGCACTCATAGGCCAAGTGGGTATTTGAGAAACTGGGGTAAAGAGCCAACCTCAGTGATCAGTTTTGCTCCGCAGAAAGCATGATCTATTACCCGAGTTCAGGTGGATGAGCTTTTCTGTGTCAACTGAGAGACCGCACGGAGCAGAGACTCCATACCAAAGTCAATCTACTACCACTGACTCACTCGCCACTTGTATATTTATAAACAAAGTCTCTATGTAGGTGGACTTCAGGAAATATGACACACAAAGGGGGGGGGACAGCGGGATAACCTGGCAAACTGCTTATTGCCATGTCCACTTATATTGATTAGTGGAGCAGCTGCTGAGAGGAAAAGAGGGCAGGAAGTACAAAGAGAGAGGAGAAAAATTGTCTCGGCAGGGAACACTTTCTTGCCCATCCCGCTTAATGGACCTCACCGAATTAAAGAGATCTTAACAATCCTGGGCTAATTGTGGGATCACAATATATTAACCCCGCTCCAATTCTAAAGGGTGCCATTTTGAGCCTGCTTTATTCCAAATGCTTCAATTAGCCATAAAACATGCTGGCAAGTGCTGGTAGAGCTTCCATCTCCCTTCCTTCACCCCAGCTTCCCCATGTCAGAGAAAAGAAAGACAATTCCAGTTGTTCATTATCAAGTGAGGCCCCTTTTGTTATCAGGCAGGCTGTCTTTGAGATTGCCCTTGCCTTTAAGACTTTTATTGAGTTCTATAGCACAGCATTGTGTTCCAGGAGATACTATTCACACAGCTGATAACGGAACGGTGAAGGTGCTGGCTTAAACAAACACTCACTTCTGAACACTGGAACAAATAGCCACATTAAATCTGCTAATTGCTTCTCGAGGATTTCAAGCCTCTGATCAAATATTAACAAGCTTTTTTGGGGAAATGTGTCATTTACATGCTAAAAGGAACAAAATGTGTTGTGAAAGTGCGAGAATGATAGACCTGATCACTCAATATCACCAAAATGAGGCTTCAGCAGATTAACAGCCCAGCTGTTATCGTCAATTGAAAGGGAAGATATAATATCTCCATTAAAATTGGTAACTGGTATTTAAAGAAATGTTGTTACTTGTTACTCCTTCTGTCTCTCTTCAGTGAGAAAATATTCTAATAAATTGGTCCCTAAATTGCATGGTGGGGTTAAATCTGTGCTGTGACAATTTAATTGCGTTTCCTAATCTCAGTCTTGACTTTTTTGTCCGCTCTCTGCTCTGTCAAATATCAAAAGCCTTCCCTTGGACAAGGTTAAGCAACTCAGACCTTCTAATAATGGCACAATCATGGTATAATCAGAAATTGCGTGGGGGTATAAGTGTGTGTGGAGAATTGGGGGTGGTATCAAGTTGCCACAGCTCGAATCTGCCAAGAAAAGCAGCCTTGGATTTGATAAACAAATAATGTCATTCTGTGTTATTACCCGAAGCCCCCAGATTTCAGAGGAAATAAATCAAAGTCAGTCTTGCTGTTAAGGTGTTAGTCAGGCCTGACACGTCGGCCGGTCACACAGGCACAACATATGGCAGCAGGGAGGGAGGGAGGGAAGAACGAGAGGCAGGGAGGGTAAGGTAGGATGCACGGTAGAGAGACAAATCATGGCAGCCACTAGAGACGTCTGATCATTTAGCATGAGCTTACTGAGATGTAGAGAAGGTGATTATGGCCTTTTCAGAGCAACAAAACCATACATAACACTGTTAAGTCCCTGTGTGAGTCGGTGTTTGTGTGTGTGTGTGAGGCAGCGGTGGCACAGTCTGACTGAACTAAATTTAAACCTTCAGTGGGCTCAGGGCTGCATCTGGCTTTGTAGCACATAGCAGCACAATAAACGCTCTCGTTAGCTCTAGTTTTCCATCATAATTTCCCAAGTAAACAATTTTGTGGAATAAATGTAGTATTGTGGACACAAAAAAATCCAAGTATGTTTTTATCACCATGATACAAAATCACTATATGTGTCATAGTGTTGACTTGTTGTAAAATCTAAATGCAGAAAATATTGTTGCTGATTTTAGTTGCCTTGTAATAATCCCTTCATCCTGGCAGGAATTCACTTTTTGTGCGGCGATTCAAAAAAGGGAAGCTCTCAGAGTGAAGTGGAAGTGGTGGTGCAAATGCTGACTGTTTACGTGCCAGATGTCTGTTGCCGTTTATAAGGCTACCCGAGTTATAAATCAGCAAGAAAACGGTTCGACCTATCAATGAGGACCAGGATGTGTGTGTGTGTGTGTACAGAGATGATGCTTCTCCTGGGAACCATTTGAGACTGTTACAGCCCAATCCGATGAGCTGGTTCGCTAAGGAGAGAGAAGATATCTGGGAGTGAAGAAAAGAGAAATGTTGTTACGAGAAACTTGATCAAATTGAGACACCAACTCAAGAGATGTTAACAATAGTTCTCTGTGGAAAAATCGTTTGACCAGTAAACCACCTGAAACTACCACTACATCTGCTGAGATTAGCCAAGCTCTGCCACAAGGCCCCGTCAGTCAAACTAATGGTCCAAAAAAGAAATCATACAGTAAGGTAGGGCTGTGCAATTAATTTGTTTTAAAATCAAAATCCCAATTTGAGACAACGCATTTATCAAATTGCAAAGGCTCTGTTCTATCTTTGAATCCAAATTTTAAAATGTAATGCATACATGGAAACACTTCATATCCCTAACTTGAACTACAGTATAGCGCATATTTTGATGGTGACCTATCCATTATCCACTGCTTTATGAGGGTTTGGGGGCTGCTGGTGCCAATCCCAGCTGACATAGAGTGAAAGGCCAGTCCATTGCAGGGCCAACATATAGAGATGAACAACCATTCACTCACACCTATGGGTAATTTAGATTGTTCAATTAACCGGAGAACCTGGAGGAAATACACACACAGTGAGAACATGCTTTGATGGTGATATACATAAAATCGAATTATCTAATTAAATAGCAATTTGATATTTTACCCAAATAGCTCAGCCCTACACTACACCACCAAAGCACACAGGACTAGAAATGTTTGCCAAGGAGCCCAATGACCAAACAACAGCCGGGGTGACAATGTAAACCAATGACTACACTATTAAAAGTAATCTCATAAACTTCCATCCAAACACAACATGCAGTACACACAGGCTTGTGTTAAAATGAACTCGCAGAAATTCTCAAAGCGCTATCCAAACAGGCATCAGGGGGGGGATCAGTGTGTCCTGATGGAGCCTCCCAATCTACAGCCAGGCCATAGGCTGCTGTTGTTTTCCTCCTCCAGTCGTCCAACAGATGGACGAAGCAATCATTTGCTAACACCACAGAATCACACACACCATCATAATGACTGGACACTCACTCTTTTGTTTTGGCAGCTACTTCCCAATCGGCTTGGCACGAGAAAACACTGATTGCTGTGATTGCTCTGCCTCTGACTTGCTCTGACGGCCACAGCAGGAGGGAGAGAAAAACTGGGATTTGGAGCCTCACATAAAGAATATTCCGCTAGATGCAGAGATGGGATGAGAAATGGTGCTTTCCTCTGCTTTTTTTGCCTAATGGTATGCAAATAGCTATTTGCTTAAGTCGGCAGCTCTGAATGTGCACCACTAAGCAAGGGTCCTTTGAACATACCGTCACAGTGCTGATAATGTGTTATAGGCACACAGGGAAAGGGACCAACTGTGCACAGAAAGAGACAGAAAAGGAGGCATGGAGATTGTTTCTGATCTTGCTGAAACAGGCAATGTCACATTTCTTGGCTATGGGATGCCATCAGCAGTGTAGCTGTCCATAAAAGAATTACGCTCATGAGGAGGGCAGGTCACTTTGGTTTTGACATTTACATAGATTTGCGAGGGGAGCAGAATGGAGCAGACGCTCTTACTTTTTGCACAGCTGACTCAATGTTGTTATCCTCCACTGACACCACCTTTATGTACTTACAATCACACATGCGCACACACACATACACATGCACCCAAACGCAGCTCCTGACCTTTTAGGGCCTGCCAAGCCCATTGAGGTTTCGTTGAATTTTCATTTGTCACTGTAATGTCTTCCTCGGAAAGATGCCAATGCAAAGAGGGCCAGGGAACAGTGGACAAGATATGGAGCTTTTCAGTGTTTCTCTTTGCCTGCACATGTTTGTGTGTATGACAGAGGATCACAAATTTATGATAATTGAAAAGGCCGAATCTTTTGGGGAAAATGCAGTCA
Source organism: Solea senegalensis (assembly GCF_019176455.1). Lineage (NCBI taxonomy): Eukaryota > Metazoa > Chordata > Actinopteri > Pleuronectiformes > Soleidae > Solea > Solea senegalensis. The sequence continues at coordinate 15,094,161 of NC_058023.1, forward strand.
ATTTCATTCTGCAGCAAAGAAGGTCACCCTATTCAATTTTCTCTCAATGCCAGACGTGGTGCGACAGGGAAACACCTGAAAGCAAACGATCTTATCGAGGCCTCACAGGCTTCACCACTTACCCGGTGGGTAAAAGCCATTTGCTGATTACTAAATAAACTCATTATCTTTTACCTCGACTTCTGTGTGCACGAGCGGGTGCCTTGTCACTACTGGGCTCAGGTTGGAGGCTACCACTGCAGTGTGTGTGACTCTTATCCATGTCATGACTTTGTGAACATGTTATCAGAGCAGAGTTGTTGTTTTTTTTTTAGTCCTGCACACTTCAATGTGCCATGTGTGTATATGCTGGCAGTGGCCAAACACTGAGGACTTCACAAGCCTTTGCAGGTTGTGTGATGGGTAACGGTGGAGGGACGAGCCTATCGTTGCAAATAAAGAAACGAAAACACATCAAAGAAATTGTGAAGTTAAGTCAATACCAACTCATTGACGAGAGGGCAGGGATGCTATAAGAAAGGATAGAAACTCTCAGGGCCTTTCATTGTAGCATCAACACTGAATGCTGAACCGTATTTCACCTTCATTTCGGATCTTTTTTGTGTGGAATACTGATCATGGTGTCTGTACATTGGCGAGGCTTACTCTTCAAAACCTACATCTCGCTGAACATAACCACAACACCTGCACACACTACTTGACTATGCAATGTCTGCCAAACACAGAATGATCAGTGGCCATTGACCACTCAATGACGAGCTCCCAACACTTGAAATCCCTTCCTCAATCTGTCCATTGAGTTATTACACAGCAATGCCCACAGCCAGGTGAAAAGAGGTTTGGATGACAACAGTAATGGTCTCATGAGAAGAGCTGATTAACAAGAGCTGTTGACAGCACGTATATGCACAGATTTTCAATGGACATCACACAATATCGCGATAAACAAATACACCATTCCTACTGGTCAAAAAACCTGTTTAATTGTGAGTTTATAAAGGTTTTCCACCACATTGGCTTTGGCTCCGATCAGCATCTGTGGGAACGCAAGACGCAGGTGAACACATTCATTTCATATCCTTCTGCTCTATTTTTGCCTACATTGCAAGGGTTGCTTATGATTAAAAACCTGAGACCCAATATCATTTATTTCATTCATCAGATCTTCTAAAAGACTGTGAGGTCACAATTAACACACACAGGTAGTGCAACGGTTTCAGAAATCCTGGAAATAAATGCTCATTTTAGTTTGAAAGAGGCTATATTTTTACACTTCAACGGAAGATAAAGTGGCTAACTTTGCACTTATGCCACATTTTTACATCAAGCTCTTCTGGAGGTTTGGTCTAACATTTTAATTATATTCCAATCCCATACCATATGGTCCATGACTACCCAAAGTAAGGTTTTTGTTTCACAAAAACTTTGATTGGAAGGACTCTATCTCCAGTGATCAAATGTCTGTAGAGAGCTTCTGCTTTCAGATTAAGACTCAGAAGCTACTGACTGGGCAGCAAGTGAGTCATCCAAGCATCCACTCACTCATGCATCAGCAGAGCCTAAGAGAGCCTCTTGAACTATTTGAGGCCTGTGCAGACTTAAATGCTTCAGGGGGGAAATAAGCTGGAGCTATATGCATGCAGTGCACATCATAAAGCTTAGTGAGAAAGGTTTTTTTTTTTTGCATGGATGACAAAGCTCTTATAAATAGACTCGCAACTAGGGAAAACTAGTCCTTTGCATGTACAGTACAGGTCTGCAGAGCACATGGACTAAGAAGTGTAAAAATGTACCTAAAGGGCACAAGCTAATCAAATGTACAAATGCACTTGCAATAACATTTTTTTTTTTTAACTCACTGAAACATAGAAGTTCATATGCAAAAAACAAATCTATTATTAAACAAGACTAACAGATAGTCAGAGTTCATTTGAACATGTACACCAGTAAGTTATCAGCTTGCTTTGCTCAAATACAGGCGTACCTAATGACATCACTGTTACGCATGTGAGGTGCAACAGAGGTGATGCAGGGTGTGGTCAATTGGACACCCCTTAAATATTTAAAACAGATAGGGCAGTCTTTTATATCTACCAGCTATACCATGAGTTATACCTGCTATTACTACATCTATTTGATTTGTAATTTCAATAGGTTTCCATCAGCCATAAAAAAACCTGAATGGAACCAGAACATTTGAAAAGTCTTGAAATACCAAATTAAAGTTTTTACGCTTGGGAAAAGTTGTCGTATCCATACAAGGTAGACATGAAAATGTCTCCCGCATTCAGCCGTACCAGAAAAGTGGCAGAAAAAGTCGATACACCTGATAGTAGTGATGCGTGGACTCATGAGAAAAGCACAATGTTGTGTAGGAAGCAAATATTACGAGATTAGTAAATCAACAACTATTGCCAGGTTCTGCACCAGTGAATTAAATTTGCTTGACAAAAGTTGAACACAGGTCAATGCACATTTTCTTTTACTGAAATTTTGGTTCAAATTTGCAATACATTTAAATGGAAACCTAACAACAGTTAAACAATAAGACAAAGACACTCACAGGTGCGTGGACATACACACAGTTGGGATCGATTTGCTTTACCTGGGGAGAGGAAGGAGCCCATCACTCAAAACTGATTCTCCATGAATCAAAACACTCACTGATTGAAGACCTCTCTGCCTTCATCCTCTTCCCTCCTCTCTGTTCTCTTTGTTACTTTCCATCCTTTCATGTTCACACTGTTTTCTCACAGCTGGCATTTATCTTCACTCTTTCATGCACCTTTCCTCTGATCCGTTCATTCCATCTCTGTATGGAGAAACAACTTCCTGTCTCGTCTCTTTGCATAAGAGAAAGCGCACAAAACATTTTAGGAGTGCGATATTTATGCCTTCTTCCAACTCCAGAGACAACACTAATGGTCTTATCACTTGACAGTGTGGCAAAATGTTGCAGTGCGTTTATGTGTGACAGAAAGTTGAGTTTGATGGTGGATTATTGGCTTAGTGTTTTGGCCAAGTTAAAGTGAAACGGCCATTAAAAGCTCTTAGTGGAGATTATCCCAGGTACTAAAAATAGTCACCCAATACATACACAGACACACAATCACACCACAGAGAAAGATATGGTGGGTTGTGTGGAGACAGAAAAGACCACTATCTGATCTTTGTACGGCGTGCCTCAATTACACAGAGATGTACATGCACACGAACACATTGGTGGCTCCGCTGTCATGAGAGAGAAGGATATACACTGGGGGCAGGGGATCAGCTGGGGCTGGAACACCAACCCATGCCTCAATCAGCAGCAGCAGCAGCAGCAGCAGCCTACTGGGAATACGGGCTTGGTGTGTAAGTGTGTGTATGCATCTGTGATCGAGGTATTGCTCACATTCTGGGGACCTAAATGGGTTATAGGAAGTTGCCTCCCGATGGGGACAAAAAAACGAGTCCTCCTGACGGAAATCATTCATTGACTGTGTTTGAAAGTGGCTGTAATCCTAAAAAGTCAAGCCCAGGCAGTATAACAACATGATCGACAGCCGGTATTGTCCAACAGGTGCCTGGTTGCAAGCGGCGTCTGCAAATGTTCACTTTCATAAACTGACGTTGGTCAAATCGCACGTCTCACAACCAGAAGACTAGGTTCATTTTTATATACATTTTATGGACAGACAGGTTTTAAGGTGCCCTTTGAGAAAAGGGTTGAGAAAAGATGCAGACATGCTGGTGCTTTTTATGTTTTATATATACTGTCGTTTTACTCTGTGCTGCATGTGTGTGGACCCCAGGAAGAGTAGCTACGGCCTTATTTACAGCTAATGGTTAAGATCCGATTAATAAAGAATGCGGTTACCGTCCCCAGGAGCTGTAAGTCAACGTAATGTCCTCGCAAGTCATGGGAACAGTACTTTGTATGCTTATGTATGTGTGTTTAGGGGGTATGAAAGCCACCACCAGACCAAAAGATGTTCCCTTCCTCTTTTACCAAACATAACCTTAGGGGACTATCTTTTTTTTTTTTTTACATATCCATCCCCCTGCACCCCATTCTTTTATTTTTTTTTCATCCCCACTTGCTCCCTTCCTCCTTGCCACCTCTCTTTCCAGAGGCGACTGTTGGAAGCCAGAATATATTTGTTTAGCTGCTGCAGCTTCAACTTCCCATTAGCCAGGAACAAATGCTTCGCCTTGGGAGGAGTAAAAAAAAAAAAAAGACAGAAGAAAAGAGAGGGATAGAGCAAGACAGAAAAGGATGGCACAGCCCACAGTATTGTTTGACAGTGGTTTGTGGGCTCTTGTTGTGGAGTGGATCTGACAGACGCTCCAAGATGACACAGGCCTGGACAGCCTAAGTCTACATCTCTCTACCATACGTCTGTGCAAACTTGTCCACACTCGCTCTCATTTGTGTACCATGAAACAGCATAGTTGCTGTTCTGAAAAAGCTGTTTTCCTTTGGTTTGACAGTGATGGAGGATTTCTTCCAGGGGACAGTGCAAACAGTGTATCCATAAAGTAAAAAAAAAAACAGTAGGGAGCTTGAGATAAGGAAAGTATAGTGTATTCTAATAAGTCCTCACTTGAGAAAATCATATTATACAGTGGGATATGATAATTCCTACACCCTTTGGTGGAGCGGTGAACTGGTACGGGTGGTGTACTCTCAAATGTCAGCATAAATTTGCAAAATAAACGTAACCAGTATTCAGCAGGGAGTCAGAACAGGGACAATAAGGGCCTCTGCTGTCTGTGTGTTTGTGCACTTGTGTGTGTGTGGGCATGACAGTTCCTCTCACAGGGTCTGCGTTTGTGTGCTCACTCCTGTCTCAGCTCACGGGAGGGACTATCGCCCCCACAACAAGTGTGTGAGCTAATCTACGCTTACGCGTGCACGCGCGTGTGTGTGTGTGTGCAGGGAGAAGAAAGAGCTGCTCGGGGGAAACATTCATTTATTTTATCACATGTTTTTTATCAAAGCCTGCTGAAGATGACCCAGACAATCTAATCTGCCTTTACTCAAGAATGAGCACCTGAGCATCTGTCCAAAACGGCACAAACAAGCAAAACAAAACACCATAATGCCTTTGGAGGACTGATGTAATCACACACTGAATCCTGGCGGAGTATTATAAAGACATAACACATACAGTACGTACGCTCACGTGCATACACTTACAGCACGTCTCTATATAATATCAGAGTGACGCTTTAAGCCTTGGCATCTTATTTTACTACCTGCAAAGCCCACAACCTTTTACTTCCAATCCATGGGCTTTAAAGTGGATGGCACAAGTCCAAGCATCCACTGTTTTAAATGTTTGTCTCTTTCACTAGCCATCTGTCCCTCTGTCTGTCCTGTTGTCTGGTCGTATCTGTCTGTCTGTCCTTGCACCGTCCTTTGTTTTCACTTTATCTACCCGTATCTGACCCGCATCGGGGGAGGGGGGCGCGGCAAATAGTAGGCAAAAAGTAGTCTTGCATAGTCATGTCACCGCCTGCAACAAATGTAAATGCATTTATCTTTGAACACGTGATGCGGCCATGTGGCATCCGAGCACGAGCCACCACAGTCCAAATAATCTGAGACCAATGAGATGCGTTTCCATCAATCAACTGGTTGAAGCTTGACATGTAACCTGAGTGGGGACCTGTGGTTAAAAGGACACTGGGTCACACGTTGGTGCTGTTATCTTTGGCAGTACACTGGGAACTCATTGGAGTAGCCAGCCCTTAACGACTGCAACCCAAAATAGACTTTCGCAGTCGGGCCATTTTGAAGAGGTGTCAAACACACGGTGCCAGGAGCAATAGCTGTTATTTGTATTATTGTGTGTGTGTGTGTGTGTGTGTGTGTGTCATTCTCCACATTTCATGTCAGGGACAGTGGCAGGGAATGGAGCAAAAGGCCAGCCAGGGGACAGCTTGTGATCTAAGATAGTTTGCTGCTTAAGGAACAGACCCACAAAACCCCCCCACACACACATACACAGACAGAAGCACACACTCATGATTATACAGCGTGTGAACAGTTTCCATTGCTCCCTTAAAGCCAAAATAAGATTTTCTCCGATGTGACAGCAATATTTCCGGTCCCAACCTTACTTTATAACCAATTCCAACTCTGTTTATTTATTGTCACATGGAACTGTAATCTGGATAAAAGCACCGGAACAAGAAAAAGGTGCATGTTTGTCTTTCTGTCTGAGCTGCAAATCATTTCAACGGTAGAGTGGAACTAATGCAAGCTGGTTCAAACATCCCAAGAGTGTGTTGTTTGATGGGGAGATTAAAAAGAGGGGCCCCCTCTGTGTGACAGCTGCACCCAGCTGTTACACATGTTACTCAGAGCAGCTGTAATAATCCGCTACCTGCTTTTTCCTCAAACTCATACACACACACATACACACACACTGATTTGTTAAGTGGATGCACACACAAGAACAACAAAGAATATGCTCACAGGCTGTAAATCTGGCCAGTTATTAACACGTCCTTTAATCTTCAACTTTTTTATTGAATGCTCCTCTGCTCGGCGCGCAGGCCAAGCAGAGGGTTACAGGAAGCAGAGCTACAGCCCTCACCCTCTGATCCTTGCCGCGCAGCAAACTTTCCCCTGTCAGATTAAGTAGGATTAGCTGGGTCCTGCCATATGATGAACGGAAGCCTTTCCATATCCTGAGCATAACACAATCACTGCTGGTTTGTCGAGGGGGTGAAAACGTCACCCGCTTTTCGCGATGTACAGTACAGCACTGGTGCAGATGCAAACTTGCTCTGGTATGCATGGCGCTCAGATACATGCTGATTCCTACACTGGAGGTAACGCTTGGCTCCTTGTGCCGAGCTCAGTCCCCTCATTACAGTTCTCAGTGGGTGCTAACTTCCATCATCTTTCACGTACACAGACACAGGCACATGCCTACACTTTCATTGGTATTTTTATCCATCCCCAGAGCCATTCGCTGGCTTCAAGCCATATCACTCTCAGACAACAGAGGAGCCTCGGTCACACCAGCGAGTACTTAAAGGCTCCCCACACACCCTTTTGTGTGTGTGTTGGGGTGGTCCAAAGAGGTAGAATGTGTGCTGATATAAAGAGACGCTGCAAAAAAAAAAGGGTGGTGGCAGTGTTGGTGAGGTTAAATGTGGAAAGAATTCAGTCTGTTATCAACTGCTGCCTGCAAGACCACTGAGGACACACACACACCGAGCCAAGACCCTGAAAACGTGACGACATGACAGGGCCAGAGGCACACAAACATACACACACACAGCCTTCTCAGACAGGGTTTTTCCTCCTGAGGCGAGGCGAAAGCATCCAATCTCCGTCTTTCTTGTCTATCTCTGCCACTGATAAAGGCTTATAATGAACTGGGGACTGGAACTCAGTCCCCAGACCGATGGCTTTATGGCCTTGGCCAGATCATCACCCTCTGTGGACTTCGTTTGTCACTGGGTGAGAGCAGAAAGAAAGGGTCAGAAAGAGACGGATAGGAGGAAATAAAGAGAGAGAGAAAACTGGATTGCGGGGGCAAAGATTAGAAAAAAGTTTTACACTCCAACCTTTGAGAAGGGTTTTGCAATACAGCTGGCATGTGCTGAGTTTACTACTGGAGTGTTCTTTTGATGTGTGCCGTATTAGTGAAATAAATGCGCAGAGTTTTGATAAGGGAGCCTCGTGTCGCATCCACGATCTCACCGAGGAGACCAAGGTTCTCCTGGGCTTATCTTTTCTCATGTTATCTCCCCTTTTGAACTGCGGAGCAATGTAAAAGTATGTTTGCAAACTGGCAACGGTTGTACTTTTTCTTTTCCCCAGATTCATGAACGTGATAGTGTGTCGTGTTTGTGAAATCATCCCATACCATAATGCCTACACACGGCATCTTGTCATGCAATGTACAAGGAAACCCTTTTGAAATATCTACTTACCTCAAAAAGATTGGACGCCTCATTGCCATACTGAGTGGAAATGATCTCCGATTGGTCACTGTACCATTTGAGGCCGCCCAGGAAGCTGTCTGCATCTAAGTCACTGACATCCAGCTCTGAGAGGTCCAGTTCAGGGAGGTCTGGGCAGAGGGGCTGGTCTTCACCAACCAAGGCAGCGCACTGCATGGAGACAAAGAAAACAAGCAGTGATCAGACAGATAATTCGCCTCATTCACATGCACGACAGACACTTAAGTGTCTGCTGTGTCTGAGTCCAAATCTGGACACAAGTCAAAAGTCCTTTTAAAAGCCTTAATACATTTGTATAACAAGCAGTTAACTCATTCGAACCGAAGCTGCTTAAAATGGCAGCAGATTAAGTCTCGTATTTGATTATATTGAATATGTGTTCCACATCCTTTATATCTCATCTAACGATTATTCTAAATGATTATTAACAGAATGTCTTTGGCCTCACATTGCAATGTGAAAACCTGCAAACTGTTTCCACTCTGCTTCTTCTGTGTAACCTTTAATGCACTTTGTCCCCTCGCCCGTCACTCACTCTCCCCCCCAGCACTGTCAGTACCGCTGCTGGCTTTTGTGCTGCTTAATGCAGCCTGTTGACATTTTGTTATTCACCAACCACTTTTACATAATCTAGCCAATGTGTACTGTGTGTGGCAGCTGTTCCTTCTTTCACCCCCAATGAGACACACACACATCATCAGCTCTGATCTGGCTGCAAGACAGTGAGAGCCTCCGGACTCTAAATCAAGCAGGGAATTCGGTGATGTAAGGGAGGTGTTTTCATGGAGAGGCAACAGATTTGCACACCTCACCCGATTTAGAAGGATCAAGGAAACCCTGTTTTTGATGTCATACTTAATATTTAATATTTACATGCTCAATGTGCAAACCAACAGTTGAAATCTGCAGCAAAAACACAGACATGTTTTCACACATGGTGGAGCAACTTTGTGCAGGGATCATTAAAAGCAAAACCCTCAGACTCCAGGCATGTTTACACTCTGTGCCTGCCAGTGCACATGCAAATCCATGCCTAAGAGAACAGCTTTGTTGCTGGTGTCTAATAAGCTGCATGCTTCTACATTTGTTGACAGCACCTCTGTCGATGTCTGAACGCTAGCAGAGTGCGTGGCCAGGGTATAGGATTTAAGGTGGATATCCTCGAGCGAAGCCGGGAGGCATTTGGCCCGCGGACTAAGTGGGAGGGGGTCTATTTCGGCCCAGGACACATTTGGGGGACTGATGCGGTGCCAAGAAGGAAACACCACCCAGACTCTAGTGTCACAGTTCACGCGTCCACGGAAAAAACGCGTAACACAAATACACGAGGACTTAAAAGTATGATGTGACAAGTCCGTCATGTGGGAACAGCAACACCGACACTGCGTCTCCCCTCCTGCGGTGATCCACTCTGACGAGGCACGGCATGAAACAGATCTGTTGGGACATTCTGAGGCTGCGTCCAATTATCTTATGGACTTGTTGGTGAACTAATGAAATGGCACAGCCACAGAGAGACAATCAGGGCGCACCACAGCACGGCGCACCAGTGATTTACGCACGCATGGCACATAAAAGCGGCAGGAGATTGTTAGAGGAAGCGCTGTTGACACGGATAGGAGTTTGGATTATTTTTTTTTTGTTTGTTTGTTTGCTGTTGTGTTTTGTTTTTTTTGAGGAACATCATTTTGTTGCACATTCATTACAATAAACGCAAAATGTGGTGCACAAAACGCGCGCCTTTGTTGCAAAGACGCGCACGGGCGTATGGATTAAGTGACAAAACAGTTAACTAAAAGCATTTGTTTTCTTTTTCATAATCTCATCACGCAGCGACTGTAGGCTACTATACGTGCAGCCAGATTGCAGCTACATCGTGTAGTTGGTGTGAAAACGTCCCTGGAGCATCGGTGAGCTCCCGTGTGCAAGGCAAATACACACGTAGAGTCAGGTAGATCTTGACTCCAGAGAAAGAAAATGTGTCCCTTTTGAGTTTTTTTTTTTTCTTTTGCCTTTTTTTATCTGCATGCATTTAAATATTTTAAATTGATAAACACAAGAAGACGGGGAGTGAATGTGATGAAACTGCGCAGAAACAAATATAGTCTGGATGCGGTGCCGGGATGTTGGCACGCAGACCAGCACCGACACTATTGTGATGCTCCTCCTGCGCAACGCCAGATAGCGGCTGTCAGTTGTGGCCACAACCTTTGCTCTTTCCTCCTAATAAATAACATGCGCTATCCCGCCCCTGCACATGAAAAGGGATTATGATCGTCATGCGTCAGCGAAAAATACCTGACTTTGAGACATTTCAGTCATTTCGGCAAGAAAACCTTCTCCGCACCGGACCGCGTACAGTCAGCGACTGGAGAATGATCCGCCGGCTTGCAAAACACACTCGCTCCGACTGAACAGAGATCCTATATGAGGAGGAGAGCAATGGTCCCGGGTACACGTTACCAACAACTACATCTTTAAATGAAGTGAAAAGGGAGATTCCGCACATTCCCTCCACTTGTCATATATCCCCGTGTTGTATATCCGCCGCATCCTTCAGCAGCGTCCATGCAGCAAGACGCGCACACGCAAACTGTCAGTACCAGCAGCAGCAGAGGAGAAGAGAGTGTAGACTTATGTGGAAATCAATGACCAGTGCTGTCCATCGTTCCAGCGAGGAAAAACAAAGTCCACAGGGCTAAAGAGATGAAACAAGTCGGGTTTTTTTTGTTTTTTTTAACATGCGCTCACCTCTAATTCTCTCCACACCGAGTCCTGGTTACACCTGTCCCACGCCATCCAGCCACTGAATGACGGTCCGAAAAAGAAAAAAAAAAGGAAAAAAAAAAGAAAAAAGGGGGAAAGAAATCAAGTAAAAAAGAAATCCACACACGTTTCCCACTCGCTCTCACACAGGCAACTGCTGCCCCTCGCCGAGAATGAACCGAGGGCACCTGTCTTACAACTGCTTTCCATCACATGACAAAGCTATTAAAAGTAGGCAGGGGAGTGACTCCGCGTCCACACTACTCACCAGTGACGCGCACTGAGCAGGCGGAGTCTGGCTGCGCACATAGTAAAAGCCTGTCTCCATGCACTGCAAGAAATATGCCTATTTTAAAACCATATCTACAGCATGTCCCCTTATATCCCATATTATCGTATATTTAGCCATTCATTTATCTAGTGACTGATTTTTCAATTACAAATATAGATATATGCTATAAATAACCTAAGCTTTGTTTCCAATTCACAGTGTTTGTCCTGCATCATGAAACCTTTACCTTGAGCAAATCCACTTAAAGTTAAATATTGTAGTTTGAGTAACTACACAATGCCAGTAACACACAAAGAAACTCAGCTTTCAGGATCATTGCTTTTCTTAATTCTTCACACAATTACTGTCTATCATCTCATCTTGGAGGGGTTTTTTTATATAAAAAAAGGAATATATAAGGGCAAGTGGATGTCAATCACATTTAAAGAATCGGTTGTGTAATTACAGGTTTACCTCTCCTCTAACCACAGACTGCTACATAGATAATTATATACTTCCTTTTTCACAAGACAGTTACTCTCAATTGTTTGTGCCTTCCTGTATTAACCCCACTAATGACTGTAACTTCAAATCCGAATGTCTGATGTGTAGAATATCAAAGAAGGTAATCCAGTCTTCTGCTAAGTGTTTCTTTGTCTGTTCTGAGGCAATAAAAAAGGGGGACAGGTGGCAGTAGCAGGCATGTATATAGTGTCAACAGGACGTGTATAGGCAACACTATGCTAGAAAAAATGAAAACAGAAGCTTTGTGGACATTTCAAACAAAGTGGTTCTTCAGTTGGGAGGACTGGCAGATACACTGCTGGAGGAATTCTCTTTCATTCTTTCCCCAGATAACACATTAAACACCAATACTATTACATGTAATGTGTCATTACATTGTTGTATGAGGTTTTAGCAGGTTAATTGTAAAACAGATGCCTGAGGGGGACAATATGTAGTCAGAAAATGATTGAATATTTTAAACACAAATCAAATGTTCAAGGCAATCCACATCCAGGCCAGCAGACAGTGCGTGCAGTAAAAAATTATATGTATCTGAGCCCATTTGTGCCACTAAATCTATACATCTGCCTCTCTATGCATGCCCAGAGATTCTACCCAGAAGGCACGGCGAAACCTGATCGGAGCAGGTGGCGTGTGCAGTGACCTCACAGAGCCCAGATGGACCAGTACTACAGAGACCGTAATATAGGGGCGACATGGGAGTGACATGGAGCCTGGTGAAAGCTGGCTTTGTGACTGCGGCAGAGATAAAAAAACAACAACAACACACACACACACACACAGACACAGACAACAGGGAGTTAAATGCGCCTGTGATGAGAATGTATTGGTAGAAGCGACGTCTCCGTTCTATGTACATGGTGTTTATGTGCTCAACAGATGTCGGGAACTGCAGATGGAGCACTTACAGGTCTCACAACTTAAGTAACAGCGCTGTAATGGACACAGACTTGCACAGAAAAATGAAGGAAGAACAAGAAAGTAAAACATCTTAGCAAGAAATACACACTGGTAAATGATATTTTTCCCTCTCCTGAAGCGGCACAGTCAAAGGCATTATCTGATTGTGCTCTTCATGCCAATTAAGACAACGGCAGCTAAATATAGACATAATGTTCTTGAATGGCCTTTGATTCTTATTTTCTTCAAGCACACTCTTGCTACGGGCCGGATATTTATTTATGCATGCAGTGGTAGAGATTTGAAGATACAGGAATCGTTTCAAAAAGGGGGTGGAAATATGCACAGAAGAATAAAGCGTTACTCAATCCTGGGTTCTGGGGACCCACATGCTTTAACAAACCTGATTCAAAGGCTTTTGCAGCGCGAGATGACAAGCTGGCCATTTGAATCAGATGTGTTGGAGCAGGGAAACATCAAAAACACGCACGCCAGTGGGTCCCCAGGACCAGGATTGAGAAACCCTGTTCTATGAAATGCCGCAGCTTTTGTCTCAGTCACAGAGAGCCGGGTGATAATGAACAGGTAGAACATGTGGGGAGACTGTCACACACTGTTGCAGAATGAGGAATAGGTAGTGTTTAGTAGCCCACATCAGAGGAGATATTTAGGCCAAAGTACTGCCAGCTCGGGGGCCGACAGCACTGGGTGTTCGATCATTCTGCTCCCAAGACTGGCCCTGGGTCTTGTTTTCACACTGCTCCTGCATTACTCGCTCATATAGATAGCACGTCTCTAGGCGATTGAATCTATAGGCTGAAGTGTGAAAAGTTGCTCACACCCGTTTGATGCATAGCATGTTGTCATTTGATGGACTTCCGCAAAAACCTCTCTGAGGAATTGAATATTGCGAGCTGCAGGGCTTAACTTTGGCAACAGATATACTCTAATAATCATTCAAATCCAAAAATAATTAAGTGTGAACCCTGGTTAATTGCTAAATGGTTCACAACTCAAAAAATGGTGCTATGTGTCAACCTCTCTGGGAAGAACATGCCCTGTTTCATGTGCAGACAAACTACTACTGCACTTGGAAGAATCGGGGTTGTGCTGCTGGCAGTTCTCAGAAAGCAAAGAGCCTTAATGATTAAACAATTTCTCCCAAGGGTTAGCTGACAAGTGGAGTTCTTAAAGACAAAATGGCAAAATGGGACTAATCCACAGATAATTATCTTTGTGTGAATATTCAACATAGCCTGACTCACGGCACAGAATCTCCCATTTGCATTTCTGGTCTCAGATTAAATCTGACATGCACATTTCTGTTAAGAGCTGGATTTCTAGTGATATTATAGTTACATATTGTAATTGAGCATAATCTTTTATTTGTTAACGTCTCCTTTTGACAGTCCATCCACACTTAAGTGGCTGTGTCTTGTTTTCCGTTCCCATAAATTGTGTCACCGGCCCTCTGAGAGTGTGCTGCTGCAGTGTGGGGGGATGATTCATATCACTTTGTTGCATGTCATTGCTCCCAACAGAATCTATCCTAGCATCTGGCCATTTTAATACATGGTGGCTTGATTTGGAAGAATTAATTGAGGGCAGAGGTAAAACAGAGTGCTACATCTATTCATGTATTGTTCAGGACGGTTAAAAGGCAGCTTATGCTCCGTGCTCCTGCTTGTCATTTGATGTGCACTCAGATCTTTGGCGCATGGGTCATTTTTCCACTTGATAAGTCATATTGTTTTCGCCTTGTTAGGGCACAAAGGAGGAAGTGGTCACATTTCACAATAGTCAAATGCTCTACAATAACATAGGATGTAACGCCATACAGAACTGGCTACAGGAAATGTAAATGGATACAGAGTGAAAATAAAGGCTTCTCATTCAGTGTCATATTATCTCAGACGACGGCTTTAGATGTGTCCTTTCATGAACTAATGACATCATAGAACTCACTTGCCCTTAAAGAAATTCTGCTGTTTGAGTAGAGTACTTACTTCAGCTAAAAACACTCTTTAAATCTGTAGAGAACAGTAAGTCTCATTTTGGTCGCCTTTTCATGACGTCATCCACTTTAACCATCTCCACTGCAAACCCCCTCGATTGACGTAGGAAATACAAGCATGAGTGAACTATTTTGCAATTTCTCAGTGTAAATAGTGACCGCTGCCCTAGGTTTTAAAAACCAAAGTCATTAAACTGTTTTTTTTTTCCAATTTAATTCATGTTCATTGTCACCACACTTAGTGTTTCACGTTAAATACAAAAGTGCAAAATAATATCACAGTTTTGTGATTCCACTGCCCTCCAAGGTTAAAAAAGAAAAGAAAAGAGCGGCACTGGTTTGGTGTAAATAACACAACGATAATTAATGCAATTTATACTGTGACATTTGTATCAATAAAAGTGAAATGAAATTCAGCCCCATAAAGGCAACAATTCCCATGATTCCACGCTGCATCACTAAACAAGGTATGCTGTGATTATTGTGGCAGAAACTACATACTGTGCATTTAATATTTTTAAATGATCTTTATTTCTAACCCTCACATATCTGTCACATCACATAGAAATCTCTCACACGGACTATACATGTAATTGGCCTCCGTAGGCTCTAAAGTCGTACGTTATTGGCAACAAGATAAACAGTGTGACATCACAAGTTATGCCAATGCTGGCCCTTCGACATACAGTAAGATAGTGCATTGTCCCCCCCGTGAAGATTTTACATCACTTCTGTTTGTAGTGCCCTTCAGAGGACCCGATGCCTTTCTGCCCTGCGTGTGAGCGTGTAATCCTTTCCATCAATGAACTCCACTGTGTCATTTAGCCACTCTCAGGATGGCGGCTTCTCTCCCCGCAGAGAGTCCGGCCCACATTATTAAGGCAAATGGCATGGAGAGGCTAGGGCCAGTTAGCCATGGCTGAGCCTTGGAAGTGAAAATAGCATCAGTCTCATGCAGGGGCTGGTAAACACAAAAAGGAGCCTGGGGCGGAACACACGACGGCTCCACCCTCCCCTCCTCTACTCCAGCTCTGTTTTAGAGGAGCTGGGGAAAAGCGGAATAATATCACGGTCACATGGTGATGCACGTTAGCGTCTCCCAGAGGAGCACTGTGTTGTTAGGGTTGTTATTGGGCTTGTTTAAAATCACCAGTGAGTCATGCAAGATGCATGTGGAAAGAGTGTGCGCAGGCCTTGTGTGTAATGCGTCGTGGTGTAGAACCGTGCTAAACTAGCGCTCTGGGCAGGGGACTTGTGAGGCACTTTGTGTTTTGCTTGGGTATAGCACTCACAAGGAATATTAAAATTTATGGACCATGAGGGTTTGGGTGGCAAACACACCGACATAAACAAGACTTGCCTGTGCTTTAAATGCTACAAACCCAAACTTTGAAATTGCTGTAAAATTCCAACAGATGCCACATGCCCGGCAATGTAACTAGAGGAAATGAGATGCATTTGTGCGGAGGAGATAGTAAAATATTTTAATGAAAGTGCACCAAAAACAGCCCTTGTTGTCATGCCCAATATCCAGTAAGACACTTTGGGGGGTTTTATTTACACTTTTAACTTGGTAAATGAAAATATATGGTCTGTAAAAGCAAAGGCATCTATCTAAGCTGCGGAACTTGTCTCATTTCTGATAAAACTAAAGTAAAGGATCTTTATTGTCATTATACAACCAAAATTGCGCAACACAAATTCGAGGTCAGATGTTCAGACCAGCTGCGACTGAGCGCGCCACCACAGTGCACTAACCTGACAAAATGTGTCAGGTTGAGGAGGAAACCAGTGCTTACCAGTGCTAACCACTAAGCATAACTTTAAATAAACACAAACACAATTGTCAAATGAGTTCATACAATTGATCTCTGTACAGTATATTGGTGATTGCAGTGGCATTCCTCAGCTGCACACAGGAAGTGATTAGTTTTGGAGGCAAGGACAACATTGTGCTGGTAAAGTAAGATGACTGCAAACAGGTTGGAGAGTGACTGAAAAGACAAAGACGCATTCACGAAAAGTTTCAGATATGAATTCTACTGCTCATAAAACCTGGTAGTTAAGCAGTTTGATGCTATAAATGCTTCTTGCCCCCACCTGTCCCTGTGCTGCCACTGTATACACACAAACGTTCCCTCTGTCAATTGGAGGATGCAGCATACAAATGAATCAGAGACAGAATAATATAGAATAGAATCATAGTTTAAATATATTCAACAAAACTATACAATAACGGTATCTCATCATGGCTACAGACATATTTAGGTGCATTTCTCTGCAAAGTGATGAAAACCCGCTGTGAGTCTCGAGCAGGGCCCAGAGCACAACAGATGTTGCTTGATTTCTAAAATAATAGAGAGGCAGGGGTGAATGCCTCGACAGCGCCAGTCCTTATGTACTCTTAGCACGGGAGGAGTGCCAGGGAAGAATTAGGTCAGCTGAAGTGCACTGTGCCTTGTGGAACTCCACGTTAAAACTGCATCACTGAGGGAGAGGGAGGGAGAGGGAGGGAGAGGGAGGGAGGAAGGATGTGGTGGTGGTACATAGGTAAAAATTTCTGGAGCAGCACGACCAGGTTTTTTTTCCCTTCTCCTTATTTTACTCCTGTAACATGGAAGCAGAAACGTTACACCTCTGAGTCCAAGAGTGGAGCCTAATTATTTTGAGCAATGAAAAGAGAAGGAAAAGGGGGAATGAGAGAGAGAGAGAGAAAGACAGAGAGAGAGAGAAAATGCATGCGAAATGCAATTCTTTCATACAGCCTGCATACGGGGTGTATAACCATGAGCCTGAAAAAAAAATCCTTACGACACAATAAAACTGATTGTATCATCACCTTTTTTTCCCCTTACATGGTGCATTTCTACTACTTTTCCCTTCACCTCCTAAAAGGAGCATGTACTGCTGGAATACACAGTGATGAGGGGAAAAAAGCAGAACAGGGATGAGAGGAAAGAGAAGGCACAGTCAATACCCATTTTTGCCAAGGCAGCCTCGTGAAAAAGAGCAAAAAAAAAAAAAAGAGACAAAAGGAGCAGATGGATGGAGATGGAGCTAATGCTGAGTGAGAGTGTGACATGGAGTAACAAAAGCAAGAGGGAGTGAGCCACTGAGAGCTGATGGAAAGAGTTGGACAAAGACAGGGCATGAATTAGAGGCAGATAGGGAAAGGAGGAGAGGAAGGTGCAAGTACAAGGAGGACTGATTGGGGGACAGGAAATGGGGGCTTTCACAAAGGGTCAGAGCGCGGGGAGATGAGCAAACCACCTCACTGTGCTACATCGCTGTTCCATCTCGAGATAAACCACCTCTTCGCTGGGAATGAACCAAGTCCCCCGCTCAACTCCCAGTTGCCGCTTCTACAACATATCTTAGTGTTAATCTAATGGTTACCACATCTCCCCACCCCCCTCCCCCCGCATATTCCGGTCACGGCCTGAGATCTTCCTGCTTACGATGGGTATCGGGCGTGCATGTGCAACGTATTCATTTACAGGAAGGTCTAGATTTTCACACACATACACACTCACATAGATCCGTCCACTGTCAGCATGACCTCAGTGCACACTGAAACTGTCTCGCAAATGCTCTCCCCCTCTTGTTAGCCGTAGTGGAGGATGATGAGATGCAGATTCAGAGATGACAGGAAGTAATTGGTTTTGATGTGTGTGTGTTTTAAGTGGACATGATATTCAAACGACTTGGCAGCCATCCATCGCTATAAACATGTGTGTAAGCATGTTGCAGATTGTGCTGAGCAACAATGTTGGCTTTTCCTAGTGACTAGGCACATTTTTTCCAGTCAGATGTTGTCACGCCTCAGGCCAGTTCCACTGTCTGGAAAACAATAAAACCATTTCCACTGCTTATTTTCCGTGATATCAGATCAACGGCGGTTAAAAGCTTGAGGAAAACGAACAGTCAGACAGAGAGTCTTTCAATCAGTCAACCCTTGCCCCGGCTATTCTGTCCGTGCCGCTTTCTCCGTGACCCTTGTTGTGCTGCTCGGCGTCCACTGGGACTGTCATCGCTGCCACAATAAACAGGATTAATCAGTGCTGGCACTGGGCACTTTGGTCCAGATGACGCGTGTAATTAAGGAGTAATTGGCATGTCATCTGTACATGAGGAAATATGACATGCCCGAGCCAGATGTACTAATTGTGCCGCCCCACAACAAGCAGTGCTTGAACAACTGTGTCCTCAAAGGCTTTTTTTTTTATAACTTCCTTTGCGATGCTGACACTCTTGCTTCCTTTAACGTCTTTATTCACCTTGAAAACTCACATTTTAATGACTTATTCATTTATTTACATGCTAATACACTTAAACACTAATTTGCTAACTTATTCATTTATTTACATGCTAACCTACTTACTGCGGCTTGCATTCAGCGACTTATTCATTTATCCACATCAGGGATGACACGGTTTCTTTTCTTGAGTATTTATTTATGCGTGCAGGGAGAGACTTGCATTCTCACCATCTTAATTAAGTGGGCCCTCTCTTTTCACTTCACACAAAAGGATAGGTTTATGCCGCTCAATATATACTGTCGCTGCACACAATAGGAGATGGCCAAGATGCCCTTTCATGTTTAGGGTCATGCTGACTGCAACAATAGGTCTGAACTACTCTTATCTCTCCTTGTAAACGTGAAGCTCCAGGATAAGTCAGAGCCTGATTTCATGGCTCATGTGGGAGATGTTAAGATGAGCATAACTGTGGAGAGAATTTCCTTATTTGCCCTTGCACCTTATATTTTCTCTGTTGTTAGTGATGTCTAGGATAAAAATAAAAAAGAGAAATCCACCACCAGGCTTTTGGATGATACTCTATCTAAGCTCCAACGCAGACATTAGACACAAGACTATTTATTATTACTTCATATCTGTAACTGCAGCCATTTGTCAGTATAAATGGATTTTTGAATTAGAAGCAACATTAGGTATGCCAAGCCCACACTGCCTCTTCTCTATAAAATCCAGTTATTTCAGGATTATTAAAGGTGTGTCAAAGTAAATGTGTTCCGCACATAGTTTTGAGGGAATTTTAATGGTAAACAAACACAGCCCAGCATCCCTGACACAAAGTTTGGACCGACACCGGGTTCCATCAGGGGTGAGCGTGGCGTGGAGCAAGGTCAGTGGTGCACTTGGCTGCTAACCTCAGATAGCTGCTGGCTAATTTGCTGTGTATGCCCCCAATTGCAACAGAAAGCTGAGAGCTACACTGGGAGGAGAGAGCGTGGCCATCACGGCAAAGCAAATGGCTCATAGAGATATCCCCAGTTGTTTTTCATCACATCAATTTCACGCCTGTGCCGCCAGTTTTTCAGAAATGTGACAAGATGGAGACAGGGAGGAAAAAACAGAAAGGGGGCAAGGGGATGAAGAAGATAGTGGAAAAGAAGAAAATATTGAGCTCAAAGATACATAACCCCGGCAATGTTAATCTAAAGGCCTGGTGCGAGTGATTGCTGTCATAGCCGTCTCATAAACAAGAATATCTCTACAGCTAATATCTTCACTGACAATATTGCTCACCCTCTTCTCACTTCACTGATGCAACAAAGGGCCTCTCGTGGCAATTCACTTTACTTTTTTCTGGTGTGTTTGCAGAGTGTGAGATTTGATTTTGCTTGAAAAACACAAATTAATGAATTAAAATGTTTTACAGGGTACAGTCAGGTATCCAAGGAGTTGGTTTGTTTTATTTTCCGCCACTTGTGCTCAAGAGGTTAATATTTAAGAATTGGAAATTGGAAAAAACAATAGCAACTGAAAAGAACAAATTAAATCAACATGAAACCATATGGGGGGTGAAATACAAGCCTTCACTGCATAACATGGACTTTTAAATCTGTTGTATACCTATTTACTTTTCTGTTATTTCTTTTTATATTACATTTATGCGTCTTGTATTTATTTTGCCTACACGTGGCTGACTCTGAGGTGAAGTTATGAACATTCATATGTCAAATTAATTTTAATTGTGTTGAGCTTGCTTGTTTTATTTGGAAGACATGTGTTGTATTGTTGCGTTTGTTTTCATAGTTGACATTTTGGATTATTATGTTGCCATTTCTTTGTTGTGTATATTGCATACATTTAAAAAAAAATCTATTTAAAATCCCACGAGCAAATGCGAGGTCAAATGTGACATCTTTTAACTACAGTGTCCCAAAAGCATGTGTTAACCGACGTTAGACATGAGACTGTATGTTTTACCAGTACAAATACGGGGGACTTTGTAAAGTACTAAACACCTGCATTTACCTCTATCACCTTTATCACTACATTTCCGTAACAATACTACGTGTGCGTCATGCCTCTGAGGAAAAGTACCCAATTCCAAATCCCAACAGGTGTTGCAAATACCATGCAGGTTGGACCTGTGGTACAAACATGTCTGTTTATACAAGCCGATGTTTAACCTGACAATTGCTTTACGGTGTCTTGACCAAACACATTTTATTGCAGCTGGCACAATTCCTCTCTTTTATCAGTTTGAAGTTGGAGGCGAGCGATGTTATGTGGTGATATGACTCAACAGTGAAGCATCAACAGAGATAGCAGCACATTTCAGACCGCTCCAACTGCGGGTTGTGCAATTAAAAAAGGCAAATGTGCTGTTGCAGAGGAAAATTCCGCTTAAAAGAACAGAAAGTACATCATTTTACGTAACAACAGGATATATTTGGTTTATGTGTGCAGACTTGTGCACTGCAGATACACAGCAGGACGCCCTGGCCTAATAAAAACTCACTGTTCTCACTGAGCACCTGATGGGGCTCAGAAAGTGAATACTCAACAAGACTCCAACTTATTGGACAATCTTCCATCCAACATAATTAATGACAGTGCATTTTTAATTACCCCTGTGTGGCGGTAGGCACTACAGCTTTTGTTTATTGAGCCCCACTGATACCCATATTAACAAAGTTAGGTTAATGATAGAGGTATTTTACTTAATAGCAGTTTTATTACTCCCGCCAAGAATGAAGCAATTAATTAACAATGGGCAAATTAAGTTCCTCTTCTGTAATGGCCTACCAACACAGGACATCATTACCAATCGTCAAAATAATTCATAAACCAAGGAGTCAGGTGGCAGGACGGCAGTGAGGGGGGAAAAAAAGAAGAATATTCCGCAGCACACGCTTGAGTTTTCATTTTAGAACAGAATAATTTATGAATATGGTCTGTCGGAGCTGCAGGATCAAAGATGCAGTAGTCACCAATTTGACATCAGAAAAAAAAAAAAGAGTTTTGTCACACAATGTGAGCAGGTGAATGTTTGAAAAGATTTTAAAAAGTGAATTAAAGATACACAGATAAATGAGTGAGCAACTAAAGGAGAAGAAGAGATGGGGAAGTGACAGAGACGACTGATGTTCAAGAAACTGCATCGAATAATGGACCTCAAAGACATATATGAAAGCGCCTAATCTTTTAAGCTTGTATTTGAAGGTAATCTTCTATTAAAGAATACTAGCTATTTCTTTGTGGAGGAGAAATGCAAAGACAGCAGAACTGATGGGGACCATTGGTGTGACTTTGAATAGAGGAAAGATTGAAATGGTAAAAGGTGCATTTTCGCAGGCGCTGGACTTCTGGGGCAAATTCTTTCATTCCAAAAGAACTACTAAAACAGTGGCAGCTGAGAAATATAATCTCCCAAACCCTGCCTCCCAATGTTTCATTCACACACACACAGATGTGCAACAAACAGCGAGAGATTAAAGCATTAATTCGGTGAGAGGAAATGGGATCCCAGCATATATTTAGAGTGAATGTTTGGGGTTATCTTCTCTGCCGTTCCTACGCTCTGTATTTCATTGCACTCCACATGCAAATGTAAATCGAGGTCACACCCTGATGCTGTAACATATCAGGCTGTAAACTCTTGTTTTTCTTTGATAAGCTCTAAATAATTGTGTGTGTGTGTGTGTGTGTGTGTGATAGCAGGGACAACAGGTGCACCCTTGTGTGTGAACATGGAAAAATACCAAACCGTTCATGTACACTGTGCTCTCTCTGTATGTGTGTATATTTGTGTGACCGGGTGTGTCTGTGCATGTGGGTATTTACATCTCACTGCACGTCAAGCCGCACTGCTTGCGTACAAAATTTCATCAAACACGGAGTCGTGTGTGTTTGCTTGACAGTGCTGGGTGGGATGCACTTTACCGGGCACACCAGTATTCTCCTGGTTTCACAGCGGATACCAGCTGGCGGGCACTGGGGCGCCTCGATGTATCGTGCCAGTGTCACAAATGAAGGGAAAAATATGCCTCGTCATATAGAAAAGTAGTCTTGCAGCCTCCAGTCCTCATTAAAAATGCACTAACGCTGAACGCTCCCATTAATCTAAGCATGCTGTATTTAGTGAGGGTAGCCTTGTGTACAGTCTATAAAACACGGCAATTAAGGCAGGTACGTTTGGCTTCTTCAAGGCCCAGCCAAGCATAAAGGGCCAGAAAAGCGAAAAATTCCTCCAGTAGCTAAAGCCCTGGCTGCATGAGAGGAGCCAGGATGCAGTCAATAGCTCTTAGATGGACACAAAACTGGGAGCCGAAATGATTTAATCTCATTGCCGACTGATAATGCAAAGAAAGTCAGTTAATGTTCCATCACCTGTGTTGCAGATAATCATCTCTGTGGTATCAACCATTATCTCAAGATATCTCCCTCATATAGACAGAAAGAAAATGAGGATATCATGGTGCAAACCTATCTTTAACCTAACATATGGGGGCAAACACAGCTGTGACAATATAAATGAATTCACAGATTGATTTTTTATTTTTTTTTTTCAATAATGGTAAGAAGAAAATCCAACACAGGTGACCCAATCACTGTAGTATGCATTGCATTGTCAGTGCAGTACAAGGTGGAGGACATTTAATAATGGCATCTGTCATGATATTATTATGTCTGCTGCATGAACAAGGGGTTCAAGGATAAGTGCTAAAATGCAAGTCATAAATGTTTGCTTTCAACTGCAACCCGAGTAGGTTACGACAGGGAGAGATCACATGAGCTGACTTTGATTATTATATAAGGGACAGACGGAATAGCTTGCATGGTCTCATCCCATATGATGAGAGATGTGAACCCAAGAGTGTTAACCACCACACCAACCCTGTGGCCCCAGAGACTGTATATAAAAATAAATTTAGTCTGCTAGTTGCAAAACAAACTTACATTATGAAGCCTCAAGATTTGCAATTTCATCCCCTTTGAAAACCTAAAGTTCACCTCCAGCTCCAACTGGATGATACCAGCTGTCAATCACACTGGTGTCCACTCATATGTGCCATGCTTTATTGTCTATTCTATTGAAGAATACCTGAAACTATCAATTGAGACCATTGACTTTTCAGGAAAATGTTTACTGACATTATAATAATAATATATATAATATAATAATATTTCATAGACTTTCATTCAATCCGAGTTCTTATCGCAAACAGCAAGCTCACCCTGTGGTGGCTAACTGCTATTTCTGTCCTACTTCGTGGGCTTCACTTTTCAATCCGGACTATGTCCATTTGTGAAAACAGCAATCAGAGGGGGTTAAGGATTGATAATGTTGGACCATTGTTATGTCATGCAACAGTGGTCATATGAGCAATTTTTTCTCATGTTCATGCCAAGCCACAAGGGATAAGAGCTACATAAACGGATAATGAGGCCATGCTCGTTACTGAAGGATACACTGTCCTTTAAAGAAGCATTAAAGTCCAAAGACAAGAAAGAACAGATGTATGAGGAAGACAGATCTACCAAACAAAGTGAAGTCACGTCATGCTGGAGTCCCTCCCATATAAACAGGTGGGAGTTACTCTTGTGAGCCGTTTTTATAAGTGTGCTAGTGTTGGCTGTCAGCATTTCCATACCCTAATAATAATTACCTTCAATTTACCCTCTGCCCCACAGGCAGCTGGAGTAAACAGGGCAGGGATATAACCACCTCCATGCTAAAATGTGATTTCTCATCAGGAGGTGGCCACATGTTACGGAAGATAAATCATGTTCTATATGTATGAGAACTACGAAGCTGCCAAGTGCAAGATAAGAAGTCAACTCGGTCCACTTTTGTTTACAAGGCTCCTTTTTTTATGAATATTATTTATAATGGATCTGACCTTGAATAAGATTAGCTAGTCTACTACATGAATTCAACATGAAGTTGTTCTCGCTGATAAGAACACACTGGAGAATTGTTTCATAATAAAAACCATGCATGGATAATGAGACTAGGACACAATTAGGTTTAACAGTGAAACTGTAAAGTGTAACTACTGTATAATGACTAATAGCAGTGTGATTTTAATGGCTGCTCCTGCTGCTGCCATGCACTAATTCAAAAATTATTAGCTTGTTTCTTTTCTTTCCCGAATAGAAGTGCAGGCCATCTAATTTGGGAATGCTAAGCATGGTATTACTGCGAGGTAACTGAAGTGGCCAATTATCACCAAGGCTGTAGTTATTCAGGGATGAGAGATGCTGCTGATGTTCATGCATGCAGCCCGCAACTTATTATCAGCCAACACTTCAACTGCCTTCATGGTTTCGGCATCAGCAGACACCAAGCATTTAAACTCTGGGTTCAGCTTCTTTAATCACTTACATAAAAAAACTGACCATTTAACAACTCCGATCACTTAAAGTGGGACCTAAACTAAACAACAGACACGTCAAACCTTTTCACATGGTGTCAACTGGAACTGGTATTTAAAACGGCTTCAGTGCTTTAACTCAATCTCCCCTTTAACATCTCAGGCACAGAAAAACTCACATTTTGGACATTTCATTTCCATACTTAATGTTTTGAAATCTAAGAAAATGAGACTTTTCAACCTTGACAACCACTGACATTTAAGTTCTTATGGTAATAAATTAAATGATACATGACACAGATACAAAAGGGCCCCATTAACCTATGTACCACTGCTTAACACAAGCGTGATTACACCTACCGTGTTTTAAGGTAAATGAGGTTAAATAAAGGGAAAACGTGAAATGCTTTGTTCCTCAGCCAATGGCAGCCCAGCAATGGTCTGGCAGGTTGCAAAAATATTGCTGTTTAATTTTGGTGTGTTTGGGAATTGAGGTCTGGGAGCATTTGTTAAGGTATGAAAAAGACAATACATTTGTTGATGTGTTTTTCACTGTTATGTCCTCCAACACTACATCTCTTTGGGGACTGCCAAGCTCAAACCACAACTGTTCCCTCAACCATTTTCTCATCGAGTTGGCCCAGACTAGGGCAAGGCAATTTGGCTCTCAGGCCATCTATACAGTGCCTTGTCTGGGAATGGATTTAGTGATTCTGATCTTTTTTGTGCCTATGCGCTTTGTCTCTATTGTCAAGACTCAGAGAAAGAGACAGAGGGGGAAAAAACAAGTTTGACCGAAGCCCAGCCAATTATCTCCCAGGTGTTTGACTGAAGTGATTGTAAGCGATCGCGGCAGTTCCCACGAGCCCCGGACTGAGACGAGCTGGAATTAGCCAGGAACAAAACCCAATTCAGCAGAAGTGAAGAAACAGCAGTTTTGAATAAAACCAGTCAGAGAATGCAAAAGAAAAGACTCACTGCAGAAGATAAAGTCGAATCTTGGCTCCTTTTTCCCTTCTTCCTCATTCCCCTGTTATACACAGCCTATCATGTAGCCTGGTCTTTTAAACAAACTGTGGGGCTGGAATTGTGTCTGTGGTGCTTCCAATACCTTATTGTGTGGAGGTTAATTACTGGCAAGGCATGAGAAAATTACATTCTCAAAATAAAGTATTATGATTGGCCACTCCGCTGGCTATTTTAAGTCATGCATGGTCTTCACACAAGATAGCTGAGAGACAAGATTTTTTAGACTTCTTCGATATCACGTAACCTCGTTTCAAGTCCTCTAATAAAGTGACTGTTCTGACTTGCAAATTACCTTTCTTTCCCAGGCCCCAAACACCATTTCCTCACGAAGATTAAGTTATAGCCTGTACTCGAGTGCGCACAGTGTTGTAATAACACAGGAGACTTTTCTATTGATAGCAGTGAATTTCCTTGTGTCTTTTCACATCTCTCCCGGAGAGAATTCAGTCATGCTGAAGGGCAGCATTTCTGTATGAGGGAGATATAGAAGAGATTGACATTTAGAAATGGAGGGAGGAGGAAAGTGGTGGATTTTCAAGCGCAGCCTGCGATGGTCTAAGTTAATGTATGGAGGTCTATCCTAACCTAGCTGCTGCAGAAGATCGATCTGGCACATTCTTCAAGTCAATTCTTAACCACCAAGGAATGGTTAACTGGACTTTAGCTCAGTTAAGAGTTTAAGCAGGTGCTCACTTAGGTTTGCATGAATCTTAAAATGAGGCAATGATTGTGCGTTTCGCTTCCTGCTGGAATTTTATTTACTTTTGGCTTCCACATGAGATGGCCACGTCAAGCATGGTTTACGTCCGCTGCACTTTCGCTCGGCTGATCACGCTGCACGGCAGCTCACACACATCATGGCTAATAAATATGAAGCCTGGGGAAACTGGCTTCGCCTGACATGACAAGGATATAGGACTGCGCCGAACTGGCAACCCACAGTCCAAGAGCACATCATGTGAATTAGCGCTGCTTTGGACTCTGATGAGCATGCGATCACAAACTGGGGTACAACCCCAGGGTCTAAAAGGCCTTTGCCATGGTCAACATCACCACAGCGTCCAACTTATAAACATACACATATAGCACATGTGACCATGTGCATGCATAACCAGAAAATGTCATGTATGTCTTGGCTGTATTTGGTAAGCATTTTATCTTTACTGGACGTGACACTTTTTTTCCCATTCATAATAATTTATCTCACCCCTCACAATTCACTGATCAAATATGGTGTGTGTGTTTGTGAGTGTGCTGCTTAATTACCAACTGAAAGTAAAGGTGCTGCCCTACGTATACTGCATCTGTGCTCTGTTTACTAAATTAAAACAACACAAAAAGAAACATGCAGTACATTTGCACGCACAGTTAACAGTTAGCTCGACCTCACTGTTTAATTGGACTGATGTCCTTGTTCCAGCATAGGAGCATTAGTGGGGAATTGTTGTATTAAATGAACGGTGTCAGCTTCTGCTCCTGTAGGTGCCGTCATTTCCTCTTTCAGTTTGTTAGTATGAGGCAGATTCTGCTTCAGTTGATGGCAAGTTGTTAGCATGTTGAGTGCCACTCCAACTGTGTACCAACTTTTTGTATTATTTACAGGTCAAAAGGAGGGAGGAAACTGAACATGCGGAGAATGCCCAGGCCAGATTGAGTCGAACTAAACTTATAGGTGCAAAAGTAATTTGACTTTCAGTCACAATTGACTACAATTTGAGTTGGACTAATATGTATTTTAAAAGTCCGATTTTTTCTAATTTTAGTTGGACCAACCATCTCAATAAGATGTGTGTTCTAATGTCATGTAAACAACTTAAGTGTTCTTTGAAGCTGAAGGTGGTCTCACACTGAGCTGTAGAAGACCCTTCACCTGGGAATGGGTGATGAAAAGGTCCATATGTCAAAGGCCAGCACCTTCATGGGATTGTTTGGTGTGAAGGCCTGGGCAAGGCCACACTTCAACATGTTGACGGAGTGTGATATCCTGCAAGAAACACATTTTCCCCCTAAAGACCCTCTCTTATGCAAATGAGTCCCTTTTATCAAGCTCATTTGTAGTGTCATGCCCTGCCTGGAGTTTTCACACATTGGTTACCTGAATACTACACATCACATGCAGTATGGTAACACATCAAAAAGCTCAGTTTTCCTTGTTCCTTGTTCCTTGTTTCAAAGCATATTTTTGGGCTGAGCACTGAGTAGTAATGCAAGGTTCAGACTAAAAATGTGAATTACAAAGCATGACCAAGTAACACATTGTGGTATACTGTACACAGGGAATGAGCCAATGCTTGTATTATACAACATGATGTGGCACTTAATGATAATCCACGGGACTCTTCCTTTTTATGCTTTCAGTAACACCTCCGGTAATGAGAAGCCATTGCCACAGTGTTGAGCACGGCATCTGCCAGTGATTACTTCAGAACCGTGTTGCCAGTTCTTTGACATCAGTGAACTGACAGCAAATCCCACATCCCCGACAAACAAGCAGGAAATGATCTGGCACGAGTTGATCTGGTGAGTCGATTACCAGTGACGGAACAACAGACTTTCATTTGCTGCCAATGAGTGACCCTACTGACAGTTACAGTGGACGGCCACAAACTAGATCAGATGTGTCTCTGCAAACAACTGCACCAATAATCAGCAGGTTCTGATCAAATGCTAACTAAGCTATCAGCACCCTGAGGATATGCAAGTATGCTGTTATTTTTATTATCTCTGACAAACAATGGACATGAACTCATGAAAAATGTCTATACACCAGTCAACACAAAGGGCTCTGAAATGATGTCCGCTTTACAACAATATCAACAGAGACACAGAACCACCCACATAATCTATTTCAACTTTTATTCAATCACAAATACACAGTTTGAAGTCTAAATCTTTGCTAATAATCCATGAATTTGAGTATGTAAACGTTTTATAGGGAAGGACACTAAACAGTTTCAACTGGGAGTCAAAAGGTAGGGGCAATCATTACTAATTAAATGTGTTTTAAAACCAAAATAAACAGAGTGAATCAGCCATTGCTTGAAGTTGGCAGACAAAAAAAAAACCCAAAAAACAAATGGAGCTATAGTGAGCTTGAGGTAAAATTTTAATTCTGGCAGCGATTCCATTTTATTCCCTTTTGTTGTGTCTGTCCACTTATTTAATGGCAAACACTTTTACACAGACACACCTACCTCTGCAAAACAACACACGGGCAAAGCAATAAAACCAAAATTAATTTGAATTTTTTTATAGTCTCTTTGGGATTTGACTGAAAAAGTAGCCCAACTACAAGAGGAAGGTGAATACCAGGGACAAAATACATATATTTACAGAGAAACTGTCTCATGTATCAGCAGAGCAGAGATGATCGTCACTGGCTGAAGCTCAGGGTTTTCATAGCAATACCCCAAACCTGTTTGTAACATCTTATTTCCAGCATGTAGCCACGGGCTATTTCCATGTGTTTTAGAAAGCTGTGCTTTGCAGCCACATTGGCGTAAACCCCCTGATGACTGGCAGAGCCCTCTGATCTGGCTCCTCACACTCTAGTCCACACCCTAGGGATCAGGGATAAAGGACTCTTCTTTTCTCGGCCCCATTTTTACCATCCTCCCCTTCCTCCCCCCCTTCACACGATCTCTTCAGAAACCTCTGTTTTAACAACTGCCTGCCTCCATCACTGTCTTTTTTTTAACCCCTTCTTTACACCAACACTTCCTCCCCCTTTCATTTCATCTTCCCCTTCTTCCTCTCTGTGACTGAACACTGAGTGAGGCCCATGCTTTTGTGTGCAGAGTGGCTCTTTATTGAGTGTCGTGCTTGCCATTAATCGCCTTTAGTGGCCCATTAATTAGTCAAAGAAGCAACTTTTAAGGATGCACTTGTACGACAAGAGGGCCACAGTTATGAGCTGCCACTTGTTTGCGTGGGACTTCTGAGTGTGTTGTCATTGCTGCTTGTGTGCCTGCGCCGTTATTATAGTATCTGTGTGTTTGTCGGCTCTGCTAATCAGAGGGAGCCAATTGTAACTGACGTGTCTGTGGTTTATCTAGTCGATGATGTGGCGGGCGAACAATGGCACCAGAGACAATGAATGGGGGAGCAGTGTCAACCGAGATTACAAACGTCTCAGGGAGCAGCGAGAGCCCTCGGGGATGTCAGATCACCATATTGTAGGGCTAATGAGATGGCGACACACTGTACACAAAGGTGTTGTATAAAATCCTTTCTCTGTGATGGCTCAGCCGGCACGCTGTGACATTTCAGCAGGGTCATATTGAGGTGACACAAAAAGACAAGATTCTCTTTGTTAACCTGTCTCCTAAAGAATATAAGCCAGGACTGTCCTTTGAAGCAAATGCTACAGATGGATTTTTGAATGTTACTCAGATAGGAAAACTGCATTGTCACATTTAGTGTCTGTTTTGATGCTTTTTCTTCTAATCTCGGCATAAACATGTCAGTTTCTGAACATGCACAAGCAATGTGATCTTCTCAAAAAAAGCAGAAGCACATTTTCTATGAGAAGCCCCAGTAAAATAAACTCCAAATATTTGAGCATGCAATCAAAAGGGGCTTACATCGCAGACAGCACATCCTCTAACAAATATTGGAAAAAATGTTGGGGAGGGATTTTGTTAATTGATGCTGTCCTCTTCCCCTTTTAATCACATAAGCCCTGGATGAATCTTAGTTTAATTCGCTGATAAAAATGCCTCTTTTTCCGGCTGTTCTCCAGTTTGTGCCGAAAGCTGAAAGGATCAGGTCTAATTCCAAACATCCCCATCCCCAGTCCTTTCTCAGTGTCCCATGGCTGGTCAAGTCTGGGCTGCTTGTGAGAACAGGGGGCGAAGAGGAAAACTGGCAAGCGGAGGTGAGGGACTGTTTGTCGGACCTGGTTATTCCGCTCTGTGGATCCCATCAGGCGAGTCATGACACGTCTTGTCTGAGGCCACGTCCCACCTGAACACCACACAGGCGGTTGAACTCGACGAAGGGGAAGAGTGTATATAACTGTCTCATCTGGTCACATTCAGTTTGTGTCCCTGGAGCAGCTAGTTATATGAAGAGTCTGACTGTGCCAAAGTCTCTCTTTGTAAGTGGTCAGCCAACATTTGCAATGTTTTAGCAAATATTCTCTGACTGTACTGTTAAAATAAAGTGGTCCAAACTTTGATAAGCAAACCCCAAGGGCTTTCAGCTGCAGCTGAACTTCCCACATTCATCCATTTTCCATAATTTTTCACATTCAGTCAACATTTTTTGTTCTAAGTTGATTTACCATTTCCCCTCTACATTTACAACAATTTACACCATTTGCAGACTAGAGTAAGAATATATCCACATTTGAGCAGAACGTTTATAGCAGCTTATATTTATCTTTTTTCTGGAAGCTTTCAAAGCTCAGTCACACCATGTGCAAGTCAAGCAGGGAAGCTGCATGTGCCAACTGTTCCATGAGTAGCTTGGGGAGCACGTCCACTACTGCATCGCCCAGTCCATGAGGCATATTTATGTCTTTGTTTGTATTTATATATTGTTGTCTCACTTTGACATCCGGACTATAGCATGAACGCAGCTGATTACAACTGGTGCTAAACCTCTAACCTGTCTTAACAACCAACACAAGGCCGGTTGTAACCCATGTTTCACATTCTCTGACCCTCCTGGTTTGACCTCTTTGCTCTGAGTCCAGCTGTCTGCCTCATAAACTTTATTCCACAGCAGAGTTGTCACAGTGCAATGATCTTTCTTTCTTTAAATATTCCAGGAAAACTATTATAGTAGGTTATGTAGAAATGGTTGTTTGGTTTTAGTACCTACAGTTACTGAGGATGAGTGATGTAAATAAAATCAGAAGGCTATAAAGAATATTTGTTTGATAATCTTTACAATGTTACGATGAGGAATTGTTTCTAAAAGAGAGTTGAAGTGATAGCTTTGGATGTCCTCTTGCCTCTTACCTTCACCTTTTGACTCCTATTAGGTGTTAACCATAAATGGTTACAAGTGTTGTTTTGTCATTTTGTCAAATGACTTTGTGTTCATGAATACTGCCAAAAAAATAAATACAGGAGTGCTATGTGCCTGGTTGACAGGTAGGCGTTATGGGCAGCAAATAAATCATTGTTTTATGCTCTTTCAATTGTCTAACAGCACAAACAAAAGTGAAAGAAAATAAGTAAATGAAAACAGCAAAACATTAATTGCTCATAAGCATCTTAGAAACATGGATTCTCCAGGGCAATGTTTTTGTTTATATGTTAAGGGAATGCACTTCATCATCACAGTTGGACACATGCAGCTAAACTGGATGTCATGCAACAAAAAAATGTGTTTGGTTGCCAAACAAGCAGCTTTCACAAGACGACAGTCCGACAGAGACAACATTACACAAGCATGTTACCAGGACGAACTGTCCCAAATCAGATAAGTGATCTGGCACAAGATATTAAAAAAGATATGACAATTATCAACCATCTCATTTGAACCACTACCAGTTACCACCCAAATCTAAGAGAAACCACCCAATCATAATATCAGAAAGTTTACTACATACACTACATGGACAATGTTAATTATTGAATTGGGCAAAACAAGACATTTTGGACAATGCTATGCTTCCAAATTAGTGGCAACAGTTTGAGGAAGGCTTTTTTCTATTCCAACATGAGAAAAGCTCAAAGCAACTATAAATACATTGTTTGACGAGTTTGGTGTGCTTGACTGGCCCTAACCTCAACCCCACCAAGAACCTTTTGAATTGTGAGCCAGGCCTTCTTGTCCATCATCAGTGCCTGACCTCATAAATGCTCTACAGAATGATTGGGCACAAATTCCAATAGAAGCTGTTATAGCTGCAAAAGGGGGACAAACGCCATATTAAATTACTGTTGGTATAATGGTCTGACGTCCAAATACTTCTGTTCATATAGCGTACAACATGTGTCTTCAATAATTAAGCATGTCGCCCAAACTATGTTATAAAAAACAGAAGTAACCCTTGACTTCGATAAGGTTCCCCAATCCTGAGCTAAATGCAAAACCTTTAGGGAAATACACAATTGCTTTCTTGCTTAAAATACCACTGTTATGTGTACACAGTAAATAAGACAGCACTAACAGCTTTGTGAGCTTACTATCAAGACAGGGGAGAAAAAGAAAAACAGCCAGAATGAGTCTGTCCAAAGGTGGATGCATTCACTTACAAGCTCTACTCTATAGCTCTGTTTTCAACAAGTTATATCTGGTTTGTTTAATCGCCACAGAAAATGAAATTCAAAACAACATAATCACTTGTGGTCTTTACAGGAGGTCATGTTGGTATGGCAACTCTATGGCAAATCTATTAATTTAATAAGTAAAACAGTAGATTACACGGCAACACAGTTATACACTCTGTTTTATATGTCAACAGCATTTTCAGATGTACAGCTGATAGAATGTGTACATAGTGAGTTTGTGCTCAATTGTATTTTTGTATTCTGTGTGTGCTGGAAGTGGGATGTAAAGAAAGTGTAGTGGTGGGGACCTGGTACTGTATGTCAACACTGCAAATTAGCCTCCGCGGCATGTTTCCCCGCAAACACACTCGTTTGACTGCAGCAACATGCTCCAGTGTCAGGACACAGACAGTGTTCTGTGACGTTGGTTGTGCTATCACAAAGTCCACGTTCTCTTGGCCATGACTCCTCACACAAACCGAGGCAGACACGCGAGAGTATGTGTGTGTGTTCCATATTTAAAACATATGGTGTGGTGTGTGTGTGTGTGTGTGTGTGAAAGAGAGATTGTTAGAATAGAAAAAGGTTAAAGTGGACAAAATGTAGACGCCAACACTGCGAGAGAGCCATCGAGAGTGAGGGTGGGCCTGAGCAGAAAGGGTGGGAGAGAGGATGAGATTGGGGGTGTAAGTGGAGGGGAGGGGTCTAAATCTGTGAGAAAACGTCTAATCCCCGGATTGCTGAAGCTTCGGAAATCCTAGAAATAGATTAGGAGCTTCACTGGCCTAGCCGCCCTTAATAAGAAGGCCCGTTTGGCTCCAAAGTCATGGCACAGCACTTGCATAATGTGCAGAGCCGCCACTTCTTGTAATTATCGTTTCCCCGATTTGGAAAATGATTCAATAAACACTGATCCACGGTGTCCCGCGCATACTGACAAGCTGCAGATGGAACACGCAGAAGCCCTGGTACATGTGCGACACCCGCTCTGCTCCGGCCACTAATCCAAATACAGCAGGAGGATGAGGAGTGCACTAATCGAATGAGGACGGACCATATCGATGGGAGAATCTTTGTGCAAGCTTCTCTCAAGCCAGGCGGCTACTGAGCCGAGAAGGCTCCCGATACATTTAGAAAGGTCCAACATCAGATATGAGAAAGTTGCAACGCTACTCTTGACTTTATCTGCTTTCACACATCAGCAAACTTTGGTATTTTTTTCTATCCCCTTTTGGCAATCTCTGCCACCAACGTTGTCTCCGATATATATATATATTTATTTTTTTTTTTTGAATGAGTGAGCTCCGAGGCCTGAGGTGAGATGGCGGAATAAGTCATCTTCATCTATTTGCTCACAATGGGATTGTATTTTCCCTCTCCACTGGCTCTGGTGTATGAGATCATATATTTCTTCATGCAGGTTGACACTTGCAGTGGCAAATGGAGCGAGGATTAGATTTGGGCTTGCAAAACACAGCCGAAATTCCCTGATTATTAACTGAAACATTGAAACGTAAAAAAGAAAAGAGAAATCAAGTTCTGTTAAATAGGATTGGCTATAGCTTCTGTCAGTGTAGGAGTTACTGCTTCTCTACACTTAAAGAAGCTTGTTACAAGTACAGCAGGTACTTGTTGAATTGTGCAAATATCATTCACAAAATTACTTAAAGGGCAGAAGACAATATTGAAATATGTTGCATTTAAAAATTAACCTATTTCATGACTTCATTGTCTTGTAAATGGAAACATAACTGAAAAATTGACACTATGTTCTGTTAAAGAAGAGTTGAAACCAGGGATTGAGATTATTAGCTTCTCAGGAAAATGTTAACTGCGTAGTTGGCCCAATTTCCCCGTAAACTTCTATTTAAGTTATTAGAGCAATCAGTGGAGTCGCCCCCCCCCCCACACAGTGGGTTCTCAGTGCTTGTCACTTTCACATGCAATTCATTCTCATCTATTGACACATCTGAAGCTCCAGTGGACAAGACTCCTGTGCCATAATGGACATGTCACAATGACAAATATTAGCTCTTCTTTCCTCTTAGTCAATTACGAAAACTAGTCAATCAAGTCATCGATAGTCAAGATCGTCCATCTGGACTATCGATGAAGGAATCCATGATCCACGGTGCTTTACAGGAATAAGAGATTTCACTCCAGTATAAATAAGTGCTGCCCGTCTGTTTTGCTTTCCTGGCGTTGTGTTGTCTGTTTCTTTTTTTTTTTGCCAAAATGAGGGTAATGTGCTATGAAAGGTATCCCAGATTTCACACCTTCTGGGGCCCTCCGAGATGGAGCGACCAGCTGTCCATATCACAGCACCCGTGTTCCTGGCTACCCCCGGCCAGTGAGCCACAGGCAGCAATGGAGGGGGGTTGTGTGGAGGGAGAGAGCGAGAGTGAGGAGGAGACGAAGGGGAGGAGCGAGCCAGGAAAAACTGCCAGGTAGAACAAAAATCTTTCAAAGTGCACAGATATATATATATCAGTATATAAAAAAGTGTGTGTGTACGTGTGCGCACGTGTGTGTCTGTTGAGATATACAGTGAAGTGCCTCATTGAGTCATGAAAAGTGCAACTTTCTTGCTTGCTTTCCACACACACACACACACACACACACACACTTGAGAGGTCGAGATGAGCCAGGTCTGCAGAACGCCAGAAAAACAGTGACCTAAGCATCCTGGGAATAGCGTTAAACCTGGCAATACCATGGATCACAACAACTGAAGTGCA
The DNA here is from genome assembly GCF_019176455.1 of Solea senegalensis. Lineage (NCBI taxonomy): Eukaryota > Metazoa > Chordata > Actinopteri > Pleuronectiformes > Soleidae > Solea > Solea senegalensis. The sequence goes on from NC_058023.1 coordinate 15,130,231, forward strand.
GCTTGCCACCATTCTGTGACACTGGCCTCACTCAAGCTGTCCAAAGTAAGATATCCTCTCATTTCCTCAAACTCAAACACCCGTCAGAGATGCAGGTGCCATAGTGTGGTGTACTGCTCAAGGGCACTATATTGCCATTTAAGAGAGCTGGATACAGCAGGATAGATTGAATTTAATGGTAAAATAAAATAGGCAAATGTATTCATGTCACAGTGTCACAACTGCAGAGCCTCTCCATGTGTATACTTTCCCATATTTAAGTGCCAATAGAGGCACGACAATGAGCTGATTTGCATGATTATTGGGTATTATTTTAAAATGAGGTTATATAGGAGTTCCATTTCCAACATAGAGTATACTGGGGACTTTTATTTACCAACTCACGCAATGTAACTTAACACCTTTCTTTTCAATTATATTTTTCAGAAGTATAACCTTTTTTTCAAACCATAAACAAATGTTGGAGAGAACTCTCTATTATTCATCGCCTAATGTGACTTTTACGGCAGAATCTTCTGGTAAGGATTTAGGAAATACATTTGTTTGCTTTCTTTAAAGTTAAGATTGCACTGAACCATAAATAGATAGCTAACACCAAGACGTATAAGAACAGTGTTCAGTTCTACTTTTATGGTGTTATTTAACAAATTCATTTTTCTGAGGCACTGTGCTCTGTGACAGGCGCGGCGCTCACATTTAAAGAACACTGCAGGTCATTGGTGTGATCGATTGAAGTGTTTTTTGGACAATCTCCCCCATATTCCAGCAAGGTGTGGCATTTGGGTGAGCATTCTGGAAGACGGATGCTCGTCCATTCATTCATGATTCATTTCTGGGCGTGACTCATTTGGCAGTGATTTGAATTGTACCAGACATTTGTTTGGATTTAAAAGTTACAAACTAAAGCTTTAAATATTTTATAATGTTACTGCAGTATCAATTGACAGGAAGATTTCTTCACTTAATGGTACAAACAATTCTACCTGTATACACAGTAAATACTTGGGCAAGGGTCACTGGTTCAGTCAGGGGCTGGGGTGTGCGTGAGCAAGGCACCCAATTCCCATGGCTCCCTGGGTGAAGATTAAGCTGCCCACTGCTCCTTAGCCTGGGTTGTGTGCGTAAAAACGATGAGGTCAGAAGCACTACTTGGAGTGTGGGTGTGCAAAAGAAATAACTTATTCTAATTCCACTTTTACACATACTGTATATAAGAATACACAGTGGTGGGCTGTCCGGCCCAGCAAGGCCTTCTCTGCTGGCGCTGACAATATCAAAAATTTTTTATTTTTTTTTCAATAATCAAATGAATGTGTGTCTGAACGTGTCTGAATTCAATAACTTTTTCAGTATGTTATGATTCTATTTCCAGAAAGAATCTGGTTATTTTTTGTGAAGTTGAGCTGGATTTTCCTGGATGTCATTAAACGCATCATAGCTCCGTGGACCTGCTCTAGTAGTATTGCTGGCCTTTCGTTGAAGCTGCCATTTCCTATTTGGTTATAACTTTGACAGAATGCCCCAGGCCCAGCGATGTGTCTGGCGCTAGCCCCCAGTTATGTCATCAACAACGTTTAAACCTTTGGCGGGTTCTGAAGTAAGCTATGGCCACTGCATTAACACCACCGATCTATCATGTTTCTGATCTCCCTCGTGTGCACTTTTCACGGCGATCGTTTGGAGAAAAGAAGGAAATTATTTCAAGAGGAAGACCTGCACCGAAGAGGTACATCATTTCCGGTAGTTCGAGTGTTAATTATAAATCTATAAACATTTTTTGAAGTGGTGAGGACAAAATTGTTGATCATAAATAGTGCCGGGGACGTGTTCCCCGCATAGCTGACACCTATGCTTATGTGGAAGCTTGTGAAATTGCGGTTGCTGAGTGACAGAAGATGTGGTGGTAATGATGCAGTAGCCTATAGATGCGCAGTGGTGTGCATGTGGGCAATGGTTGTTGCAGGTCAACTGTCTCGTGAATAGTGTTTTGTATGTATGTTTTTTTTACTGAAACCCCACGGTACGCTACTGAGAACACACTCATAACAGCATGTGTGTAACGGTCACTTAACTGGATATTTGTGGATTTAATGCTTGTAACTTCAAAATAAGGGCTCAGTCTAAGTCGTATGTGTATAAGTGATGCCTCTGTCAAACACTTCAACCTTCTCTTAAGCATAAATAATCACACATTAAGTTTTCTAAGTACTGCTTTCAGAGGTGGTTACAGTCTTTTAAATGCGCGCTGAGGTCAGTGGACATCGTAGCCCTAAAAGTTTTCACCTGGCGGGAGCTGGGCCATTTATTGATTGAGAAGTGTTCATTGGGGTATATCAGTGAATGATTGACTGCATGCTAATCCCGCCCATGAGCGTGGTTCAGTAGCTTCATTTTACCCCTCACTGCTTTCTGGTGGTGATCATTTATGCTTCATTTCTGACGACACATTTTCTATGTGAGAAAATGAGAAAAAGAGGGAGAAAAACCTATTTGCTGCACTTTAAATCATGAGGATTAAGTGTGTAAGTGAGCGAGAGAGTATGAGACAGCGAGAGAGGGAGAGAGAGAGAGAGTACAATACTATTCCGATCACAAGTGCCAGAAATACTGAGCAAATAAGCCACAGCAATTTATTCCAAAACAACACAAATCTTGTTCTTTTTTTGTCCAATTGAACGTCGGGGTTTCAGGCTTATGAAAAAGGAAGCCTACAGAACAAACACCGTTAAAAGACAGGGATGCAATGCCAACATTTCTAATTATATGCAATTCGTGCTCTCTCTCTCATCACTTTGCAAGAAAATGAGAGCTGATGTAGCTGTTTTGCAGACGGCTAATTGTGTGAGCAACAGCGTGCACTGCCAACGCATGCGTAACCCTCAGAGGCTATTGCTGTGTGTGTTGAAAAATAAAATAAAACTCAGCACATGGACTGAGGGGCTCGGGCAACATTTAGCATTAGTGCAACTGTGGCTCTTTGGCATTTGTTCTGGTGCCACTTCAGTAGCTATATACGTACATATGCAGCCTGTATTCCAATAACCTGGGGTGCTTCCTTTTAAAGGACAGCAATGGCCTGCCTTTCATATTTGCACTGATTGTGGTGGCTATTTTGATTCCCCTGGTTGTTTAGGCCAGACAACCTGCTGTTCATTCCAGTCACACACTCAGCCACAGCCTGATAGAGCAGGAAGCCATTTTGAAGGAGTGGTCAGTCTCTGTGGAATGAAAGCATCTGGTGACTGAGTCAAAAAAAACAAACTTCAATAACAGCAAAAAGCCAATTTCTGTAATATCGCTTTTCTTTTTCTTGCCCTTGTCCATTTCTGTCTGTCCTTGTTGTTGTCTTAGAATGTGTCCCATCAAAGTTCTGTGCCTGGGGTGAAGTTGGTCATGCACACAGTGAGAAGCACATCTCTGAAGTCAATGTGATCCTGAGGCTTTCTCACTACCCCTGCAGTGTGATGGGGCACCGGGTCCTGGATCCCAACCCAAGACTGCCAGAGTCTTTAAGTGGCTTTGAGATGAGAGAAGTGATAGAGGCTAAGCCCTTAATAGCCATTTCTCTGTAATCTTTCCTATGAAAGGCTAAACTATGGGGGTATTGATTTGTTTGAAGAAGAGGGGAAAAATGGCGGAGCGAGTAAGAAAAGTACTCCATCAGGACGGGGCATCTTGAAATGTGACAAAGCTGTTCAGCGGCTGAGCAGATAAGCTCAGATTGAGCCCATTTTATCCGATAAACGGCGCACGGTTTGCTCCGTGAGAGCAAAACAAAGACAAACTCATCAAATCCAAGTTGACAACACTCACAAACAGTGGTGCTCTTTCTGTCTTCTCGCTCTCCTTCTGCCTCTGCCCAGGCTGCACTTTAACATGGCGGCGATCACGTCAAATGCTTTTTCTTTTTTCTTTTTTTTCCTTCAACTGCGTTGGCTTCAAACTCTAGTCAGGCGCTCCTGTTAACAGCACATCCATTGTCACAAAAGCTGAGGAGGCCGGGAAAGGAATGTGCCACCGGTGTGTGTGTGTGTGTGTGTGTGTGTGGTGAAAGTATCTTTGTACTGTTTAGATGACTGCTTTTTAAATGATGCCAAGCAATCCATTCATGCTATATCTCACTGCACACGCCAGCACACATCTCCTGATAGATACAGCCCTGAAGGATATGGTAATAGAGCTATTATTAGATGTGGCAGCGATAGAATTGTTTTCTTTGTAGTCCCGGAAAATACATATTTGTCTGTTTGATGTATTAGGGCAATGCGCAAGTATACCCTACTGCTTGGGCTTAGAGAATGATTTAAGGACCTACACAGTGTAATCCCATTATATACGGTTTACACAGTGTGCTGAAAAACTTTTAACGGTCAGATTTCACATCACCATCACACAGGAACACCAGGAAGATACAAGAGGCCGCATGCCCCCACAATCTGGGACTGTTTTCTGCATTTCCTTGTCACAATGTTAGTTCATCTGTCGCCCGAGGGAGGGCAGGTGGTCCCAGCCTTATTTCTGGCCCTTGTGTTGATGTTCACTCCACCTGGTCTTCTTCCTGCTCCCCCAACTCCCTTTCCTGAAAAACTGCCGCAGCACCGATGGGTTACAGCCAAAACACACACTTCACATCACACCTTGGCCATAATTAAGGCAGTCACCCTTTCTCCGGCCCGGCTGTTTTCCAGGGACCTGATAAAGGGTTTATTCATGTGTGCCTCACAAAAAGCACAAGACCCATTGGGATGTTTCACTTGCAGGAAAATGCAATAAGGCTGTAAAAGTGACCATTTTGATATCTTCAAACACACACACACACACACAGTTCCAGAAGGCCATAAAAAAAAGCACACTCTCTTCATAGTTGTTGGCCAGACAGTGGCACACGTACTTCTCTCACTCTTTTCCTCCTCTGTCTTTCTTTCCAACAGTCATTAACCCTTGTGTTGAGTTTATCTTCCACACACACGGTTCTTGACCCCTTGGCCGCCAGAGGTTACTCATTACCGCATGTGTTTGTGTCTGTGTGTGTGTGCAGGAGTGGGGGGTGGGGGGTGGTGGGCCGCCATGTCAGGAAATGATTGTCTTTCCAATAGCCAGCAAACTAAGACGAGTCAGGTCAATAGGCTCCATTAAGAAGCCACTGAGTGGATGGAGAAGGGCTTCAGCATTTAGACATTGATCATACACTGTGCATCAAACTGTAGTGCATAACTTTTAAATATAAACAAATATCTGTCACATTGAGTCCACTGTCAAATGAATTCACAAAATGCTGACTAAGCCAATATCACTTCCACACAAGTCTCCCTGTTTTTGGATCTCGTGTCTCCTGCTGACATTCAGATGGACACAGCATACAAATGTTTTCGAGAGAGAGAGAGAGAGAGAATAAATTACACAATCAACAACAAAATTCACCAAAATTAAAAATGGAATGCTTGAAATATTGCAATTTTAAAAAAAGTTAAAGTGCAACTTATTTGGAGGGAGTTTTTAGCGGTTTGAGGCACAACATACTTGAAATATTCTTATGTACAGAATGTGTGTTCCTGTTTATTTTTTAAAAATCCTAAGAAATGTCTGTGCAATCCAATTGAATTCAAATGAAAGCAGACACATGGTGGAATAAAAAGCCCTAAGCATGCACAAGAGGCTTGGGAGTTGTTAGCCTCATTTATGCATAGTCATGTGTGCAAGGTAGTGGGCGGTCAGGGGGTTGAGCGTCCCTGTGGTAAAAGTCCACAGTGGCCTTCGTCTGTCTGAGTTATTGGCTAACTGGCTGTTTGGCTCTGAGAACTCACCTCCCACAGACGTCACTAGTACCAGGCTTATGCAAACATTATAGTGGAGTGATGAACACACATACGCACAAGTGTACTCATACACGGAGGTGGAGTCATACCAGCCAATTACACAATCACACACCACTGAACGTGAGAGGGAGGAAAAATCGCTCCTCCCTGACCCTCTCTCAGTTATCCAATTCCCTCTCGCTTACCACACACACACACACACACACACACAAACTGAATGGAGGACAGAAAAATCAATACTGATCATAGGGCCAGCTGTTTTGGGCCTATCACTCCATTGTGATGTTGAATGTGAGGTGATTCATGACAGGCCACGCTTCCCCACTCCCACGCCTCACAGAACGACTGATGGATTCCTCCCTCTCACAAAACCATCCTTCCTTCCTCCCCTCCCCCCTCCTCTCGCTCTCTTTTCCTCTCACAGGGTCCAAGGTGCCGAGGGTGACACTGCGCAGAAGGGGTCTTTATGCAAATTAGATGTGTGATCCTACCCCACAGCGCCAACCCACTCCCCCACCCCACAGCCTTTGCTCATGTACAAATCCATGCATTATGGATAGAGGGGAACGATCGCGAAACCTGACGGGAGCCGCAAAGGTAGCGCTTAGTGCTTAGACTAAGTGATGATGCTGCAAAACAGTGAATGGATGTCCCTCCTCCTCACCCCCCTCAGCTTAGTGTAGACTTTACATTACAATGAAGCGATAAGCAGTGAGGAAAAAGTCATCAAATAAAGTCCATGTATGGCCTATTGCCGCTCCTATAGAATAAATGTAAAACAAAGGCAATGTGATGTAATAAAAAGGATGTCATGTTTTAGTTTTCAATATGTACTTGTAGGAAAATGTATTATTATTGTCCCACAAAGCAATATAATTGTAGTGCTGGCCTAATAGATCACTTCTGGTTAGCACATTCATATTTAAATCAACTGGAATATTGTAAAATGTGTAGGTTTAATGTACATTTTACAACATTTTAAAAAGTGACTAGCCAATCAGATTAGACCAATAGAACTCCCACATTTGTCTTGCCTCTCCAGGATGAAACCTGAGCTCCTTGTGCGCCCAGTTGTGTTCTGTTATTGTATATTAGAATGTCAATGTGTGCCGATGCCTTGTTACCCATACAAAGCAGCGGCTCTGTAACATAAATACAGGCCTTGAGGTATGCTCGTGAAAATGTCACGATATGGGGAAAATATCAGATATGAGAGAAAAGACGAAACCAATGGTTTTGTCACACACACACACACACACACACGTGCTCACTCAAACTAAATCACCTGGAAATGGCCCGTGGATTTCATAACACAGTGACGCACACACACACACACACACACACACACACACACACACACACACACACACACAGACACACACACTACTTTTGACATTTGGGGATTGTTTGTTTTGGTCGACTTCAGGCAGCAACCCCACCTGTGGCGATGACTCTGTTTTGGGTCCTGACTTGTCACACCGCGTGAGAGGCGTCAGGAGAAATGCCTGAGGCAAAATCTGCCTGAGGTGTGCCCATTTGTAATTGGCTAAAACACCAGGCGGCCCGTGGCCATTTGTCAGTTTGAATAATTGATACAGGGACTGGTCACACTCACAAACACTCTGGCACTTTGGCTCACGTTTATATGCAGGCATTTCTCTTTTTTTCCCCTTTACAAAAGCCATACGCATGTCATTTCTAAGCGCAATCCCACATGCTGTTATGAATTATGCATCCCGTGTCATTCAGATTAATATATATAAAAACTCAGACCCGTGTACCGTTAGTCCGACTAATCAATTATGAGATGTATAGAAATGAGTGAAGATACAAGCAAATGGAGATTAAATTGGAGAGATAGCCAGTCAAATTAGCTGCTGCTTGTTAGGGAGGAGAAGATGAGATTCTTGTCTGCCGCTTTCTTGTTAATACAGGCTTCATTAATAACACGCTCACTTTTCATATTGTCACTCTGTGAAATCATGAGCTATTAAAAAAAAAAAAAAAAAAGAGGAAAAAGAAAAACACAACCCCTGTATTTAGCACGGGACGTTCAGCGGCTCAGAACTGTCTGAATCTTGAAATCAGTCAAAACCCCTTTTTCCTCCCCCACAACCCTTCATTTGTTGACATGCCCTTTTCATACTGCACAGTCAAGGGAGGATAGTTTTGATGAGTGTCTTTTGTTCCATTCACTTTTTCCCACTATTTCTTTCTCTTTTTTTCACCATGTCCTAATTAACTCCCTTTTGTCTCACCATGTTTTCCAAATGATTCTCTATCGGCACGTTATTTTTATCGCTAATAAATGACGGTCTGTGCAAGCATTGCCTCATAATTAGTAGGAGACACAATGCAACACTGCAGTATTTTCTGGCCTTGGTTTGTTTTGGTGTGATTCAGACAGTGACAGAAACAGAGAGAGAGGAAAAGAGGAATACAGAGAGGAAGCACAGCCAGAGCCCTGAGACTCCCTGTTGAGAGAACATAAGCTACATTGCAGGGCTGCAGAACATGCAGCCTGGCTGCTCAGACTCGATTAGCTGTGGCAGAGCATTGAATTGCATGCCATGTCCTCGGTATGCAAGTAAACCAACTTATGAATATGCAACTACATTTATGGATGTTGGGAATCTACTGAAAATGAAGTATTATATATATATGTACTAAAGGCCGTATAGTTTGCAGTTTGTTTTTCATGAACAGGAACAATGCAACATTATTTGTGTGCCAACAGACCCGACTAAGGAGGGAGTATTTGTGTGTATTGACCAGCATCACACAGGTGGGCGGGGCATGAATGGTTTATCCAATCAAACTGTTGATAGACCGGCATTTTTAAGCAGGAGAATTCACTTCTGAAACACAGCTCTGTGTTTCCAGGCGTGCCCCAACCTGTTTGCAGTCGCAACGCTGCTGCTACCTGTGACTGTCTTGACATGAAGTGCATCACTTCCCGTGTGCAGCGCACAATGAGATCTAAACACGTGTGGAGCTCATAGACTTGATCAGCGCTGGGTGAACTCATTTGACGGTGGTTTGAATGTAACAGTACAATTAAACACAATTAAAAGGGTCATGCACTTTGACTTTTATGGACATTTTGCTGTTATTTTTTTTCAATCTATAATGCATCGAACAATACAACATGTGATCATCATTGGGTAAAACTGACTTTTGACTTTATATTGAGGGCGAGAACGAGATGTCTACAAAATTCCTGCTCTAGTCTCTCGTTCCAACCTTGGAGAAATCTGTTAAATAAATGAAGACTCTGACCAGTCACAGGTGAGTTCAGACAGAAATGGTGCTCCTATTGGCTGTCCATCGGGAAAGAATCATTACTTTAATATTAGCAACATGAAAAAAGGAGAAAAATGTTTCAGAGATGGAGAAATTGCCTCATGCCATCTGTCGCACATGAAGCCTGTGTATTTGTTCATGCACATCTGGTGGTAGGGGCTTAAGACAGAGACCCTTGATCCCAAAACATTATGAATTAATGCCCTGCGAATTCATCAACTCAATAATCAACAATGTTTTCTAGAAATCATGCCTCCTACAGGTAGAATGACAGATGGTCAAACTTTTTGTCAAGTTTTCAAAGTGATTGCAGCTGATTACAACATTTTCCCTGTCATGATTTTGTTTCCACTGTTTCCACTCTTTATGACAAGTGGCTACAGCCCACATAAACAAGTATAATTGATGTGTTTGTGTCTCTGTATATGTGCTGGAGAGCAAAACCGTCTTGCCGTGTGTCTATGTTTGTGCGATGCATGTGCATATCAGCTTCCAAGACACATTTGAAATTCGCAGCAGCCTCCCTCGCGCATTGTCCCAGTCTCTGCCTACTTACGCGGCTTTTTTTTCTCTTTGTTTGTTTGTTTTCCTCTGTGCATTGTTTTGGCCTGCAGCTATTGTGTCTGTTTAGATTGACTGGTGGTTTGGCGTTGCCTCTTGGCTTCAGGATGGGGAATGGGCTTGGAGAAGGAAACCGAGACAGATAAGGTCTTGATCAGCCATGCTGACCACCACTGCCTTAATATGACTGCTTCACGATGCGTGCCCCCACACCAAAACAAAACAGGGCATGTTCATTTCCTTTTTATCTCTTATGTCACTAGCAATCTCAGGGCTCGTTCATTTGCAGGTATTCCCTGCCATTCAGACGTTACTTTTCTCGTTTTTTTTTTTTTTTTTATCTATTCCATACTCCTTTATTCTATCCTTCTGTCTTTTCTCATTTCTCCCCTCTCAGGTTTAGCAGGGAGGAGGAGCGCCAGTGATTAGGAGGCGTTAGAAAGAATGGACGTGCTGTTCCCATAAACCCCTCTGTGCTGTCAACACCAGCTTTGGTGGAATGGAATCAGATTAAAAAAAAAGAGAGAGAGAGAGACAATCAGTGTGTGTTGTGTGTATGAAGTGGGGGGGTCAATTAAGAGTGTAGCCCGGCAGCAACAGTGAGACACATGACTCCTTTGCCTACTACTGTAAAGTCAGTTTGCCCTTCAGCTGAACTTTGGCTCACTTCAGTTTAACAGAGCTGGTCCAGACAGAGATGAGAGGAGGGAAAAGAGGGAGAAAGAGAATGGCAACTAAAGGACTCACTCTCTCACTGTGGTGGAATTAATACCCCCAACCTCCTACTCATGCATTCACACACGCACACACACAAATATTTGGCAACATGTGGAGCAAGTGATGTGACACTTTGGCAAGGGACAGTGATATTGGTTGTGTGGGGGGTGGAGGGGTTTGTTTGGTGGAGTCTTCCAGGGCAAAGGGAAGCGGTATTTTCCAAAGCCTGCTGTGATTCTGCTCTTTCGCTCTCTCAGTTCATAAACTCATGTTGTTCTGAACACCGTACCAATTATGCAGCGGTAATACTAGAAAACATGCACATTGGGATTCACGCTCAGAATATTAACTAGCTTGAGTCGACCCTGATGCTTAATTTCTAGCGGTGATTATCCAACACAAAAGTAAAAGGAGGGAGAATTTTATTGGGGTAAAAATTAATTGCATGCTGTTCCAATGGTACAGCGGAGATATGGCTTTTTTTCTGGCAATGTGCATGACAACGCTGAGGCTAAGAATTCAATACAGAGCATTTCAAAAAAACAACAACATGCAAATAATGTTTAATAATTAATAATTAATAATTTGCAGGAAAGTGTGGGTAATTGAGTAATCACATTTACAGTAATAAAAGGGAAAAGATAAATGGAAATATTTTAGACCAAACAGCATCTTCCCGCTCATGATGAAATCATAAGGTTCAATGGAATGTGACATGGTCAAAATCTGATTATGTTATGGCACCGTTGGAATTGTTTGTATACAATGAATACCAAAATGTTTTCTGAATTTCAAATTTAAATCATTTAAACTTTTAAAATCTGTTATACTGTATTAATTATTTACAATAAATAAACTATTCTAATTGGGTCACACGGTGGTATAGTGGTTAGCACTCTCGCCTTGCAGCGAGAAGACCCGGGTTCGAGCCCCGGTTGGAACAAGGGCCTTTCTGCATGGAGTTTGCATGTTCTCCCCGTGTGTGCGTGGGTTCTCTCCGGGTTCTCCGGCTTCCTCCCACAGTCCAAAAACATGCAATGTGGGGATTAGGTGAATTGGACACTCTAAATTGACCCTAGGAGTGAGTGTGAGAGTGAATGGTTGTTTGTCTCTAGTTGTGTGTGGCCCTGCGATGGACTGGCGAACTGTCCAGGGTGTACCCCGCCTATCGCCTGATGTAGCTGAGATTGGCACAGCACCCCCCGCGACCCTCTGGTGGAGGATAAAGCGGTTAGATGATGACTGACTGACTGAAACTATTCTAATTATTAACAACATATTTTCAGGTTTATTATTCATTCTGTATACATATTCTTGTGTGTATATATATATATATATATATATATATATATATAATATGTATATATATACATATAATATATATATACATATAATATGTGTATATATATATATATATACATATATATATATACACATACATATATATATATATGTATGTTTACAGAATACAGAATCTGTGCACATTTCATTTATTTGTAGTGTATTATATACAAAATATGATCCACACTTCAATATAAAGTTGAATTTTCCCATTTTTCTCTCCAAGAAAGTGATGAACCACTCAACCCTACTGAGATTCAAAGTGCATTCATTACATGAAAATCGATAACACAAATGTGTTCAGTTTAGTGAGTGTAAATGTTAATATTATCTTTACATTTTCTTCAATGTTGAAATGTTTTGGGTTTTTTTCAAAAAAAGTGGCCTTTTAATAAATTGCCATTGAACAAAACTGAGCAATTTGCTCAGTTGAACTTTGACAGATGATGAAAACGCCATGAGTCAATTGTTTCCTCAGCCACAGGGATTTTATTTTCTGTTTTTCACTGATTTGATAATCATGTTTATATGAGTCACAAAGTCTTATTTTATATGTCTGTGTTTTTCACTTACATGCTGTTTCTGTAACACTCACACTTCACATCTGCACTTGTTTTCAACTCCACAGTCATGTGGTTGGTGTTTAGTGTCTAACTGAGAGTGTTTCCTTTTTAATCTTCCTGCTGGTCCCACATGTCTGATTGCTAAGTGGCCCAACTGGCTCTGTGTTCCCTCATAGTCAAATTAGCAGGACATAAAAGACAAAACACTACCTGTTTGCTACGTATTCTCATTTGCAGTGGCCACGCATCATCTGCTTAGAGAAACCAGAGTGAACCATTAGAATATCAAAGAGCTTGACATTTACTTGGAATGCACTGTAGTTGTGTGTGTATGTGTGCGCGCGTGTGTCTGAGTGACTACTTCATCATAGTTTTCACTCCAGGTTTCTGCCTCTCCCTCTTTCCTGTAACCCAACAATAAATACTGTATCAATACACCCATTTGAGGTGCATTTTGAACGGCATTTGGACCGTGCCAGGAAGAGGATGGAGGAAACAGTGAGAAAGGAGGCAAGAAAAGAAGGAACAAAGGAAAAAAAATGACAGTAAGAGGGAGTGGGTTTTCTCTCTCGCTGAGCGAGTGGAGTGTCAAAGCAGGATTTAAGTGTAGCAGTGCCATAAAAGATTGAATGCTCAGTGACACCCCATGTTCCATAGAGCATCGAGAGACAGACAGGAACAAACAGAAAGCAAGGGAGTCACAGAGATAATGTAGTCTGAAAAAGCATTAAGAGACTGTAGGCTCAAGAAAAACACCACAGTGGGAACTTTCATGCTGCAATGGATAATAAGGCTAATATAGTACAGTTATGAGTCTGAGTTTGGCATCTGAACTTAAAGCCTGGCTATCACTCCCTGCAGTAAGCCATTCCCGACCCTTTCCGATTTGCTACTGCCCAATAAAGCAGCAATGCCATAAAAATAATCTTTAAAAAGATCATCAAATAGTTATGGATTCTCATAACCTCAGAATTCACTGAAAAGCTAAGGATGTAAATCACAAATGTAACCCAGGCATTTCCGAAAGCACTCCACCTGTTCTCTTGTGACTGATGCTTATACCTTAAGCCACTAATTGGCACTTATGGGGAAACCCTCCCACATACACTCCTTCCTCCATCACTTCTCACACGGACACATATACGCAGCATGAAAATGGATTGACCTCATTCTCAGGGCTTGGGGGTCTCTCACTCTCTCACTGGTAGACTGTCAAAAAGTGGGTGGTCAAAGTGAAAATCATGCCCTAGTTTGATTGGCTCTGTTGGGAACCAAGTGGTCTTTTGACAAGGCTTTTAATGGATATGAGTATTCTACGTGGATCAGGACCTACATCAAAGCAGCACTCTCAGCCTTTGGCTCGGTGGACACTGTCTCTCAAAGAAATTCCAATTATTATACTGTTATGAGATTGGGCCTACAATTGAGCCTGGGGGAACACCACCATTTTTTTGTTTCCTAAGTCATCTTCACCATGTCCACACTATTTTCATCTCCATGAGCAGGCCAGTTGTGTTCATGTTGGTCTTAGTTTGTTTCAAGTGCTGCAAACATGCCAGTTGCCACGCATGCAGCCCCATGTCAGGACACACAAATGCACGGAGAGACACCCACACTGGAAGAGCACGCAGCCATAAATCATTTAAAGCACAAGTCCTCTATGAGAAAAGCTTAGGATAAACACAGCCCACCTGAGTCCAGCAGCACAGAGATCAATCAAGTATCATAAGAAAGTCAAGTGGGATTACGGAACGCACGGGGGGTGGGGTTGTTGGATTTCTTAACTTTGAGCACCCAGAGGTATAGCTCCCTCAAGTGAAGCAGGTTCTTACATGTAGGAGAGCTGTTATGTTGGTTGGTCATATATGAAGTCCCTACATTTAAAGGCCTCAGCTATCTGTGCACATAATGCATAATACATTGGACGACCCAGTGTGCAATTAGCAGTGCTAACACGCAACCAGTGCAAGCATCAGGCCTCAGCCACTATAGGACAGTGTTAAAGCATCAGACAGTTCTCCTTCTCCCCCTCAATAACCCCCCTCCCCCATTCTTTTTCATCTTGTCAGAGGGAGAGAGGGAATATGGATAAGATAAGGCCAGGCTATCTGCTTGGGTTGCCCTCCATTTGAAAGGGGCAATGTGGCACAACACAGAAAAGGAAAGAAAAAGGCAAGGTCCATCATAAAGAAAGCTTGTTTTAGGTTGGTGACAGAACAACTTACGCTAAACTGTCTTTTTTCCAAGCCTTAGGGGGGACTGAGTGATGGTAAGAAGAAAAATCTTGCAAGGAGAGAGGTGCAGACATATATTATGGGCTGACCAGGTGCAAGAAATATTTTCCTCATCAATATTTTAAGTGGATGTATTTCTGCACAAACTCTTTATTAATGAGGCAAAAAAGTTCAAATTAATCTCAGTCTCCTCGACGAATATCTCAGTGGCAGAAAAATCAATTATGAGCTCCCCATTCATGAGACACTGTGGCAATGCAAGTTCCCAAATAGTACGTCATCATTCCTTGTTGACTCCTTCACCAAAATCCTCCAGACTTTATGGGAAGAATCGGCCATTGTTTTTGGACTAACTGAGAAGCAAGGGCAGCATTCCTTCAAAAAGCCCGTTCTTCACTGCCTGCAATCTATAAAATTGCTGGGGAGGGTCAAACTAGGTCTGAGGACATGGCTAGAGTCAGTTTTCCTCTGAGTAGCGGGGCTATGTGTAGCTTTATCCCCCAATGGATGTGGAGAGGGCTTGCTTTAATCCTGAACTAACAGCCAGTTCTCTGGTCTGTGATTGCTGCACAGCACAGAAAAACAGCCTGAGGGGCAAAATATAGTCTTTCTTTGATACCAAGGGTCCCAGCTAAAATTTATATGAGTGTTTATGACTACATATATTCATTCACGAAGGCAGGGAAGTCAAGGGAAACAAGAGGGTTTAAGAGAGAGGCAGATTTTTATTATTTTTGTTTACTCCTAAATTGTGGCCATCAATAACAATATTGCACAATAAGCAAGAGGGTTTTGATTTTACATTTTAAACCCAGCACACACATGCACGTGTATGTAGCCTATATATTAAGTATAAGCAATATAAGGGATTCTTTGAAGGTAATTAACTTTATTCAGTTTAATATTCTCACTGTCCTTAAAAAGGTTATTAAGTTACAATTAAGGAATTTCGTATTCCTAACAAGTTAACTCATATTGACTTTGATCTGTTCTTGGGTTGATTAAGGCTTAGAGGGTCACAGATGCATTGACTGGGCAGTCAAAATGTCTAGTTAATTTCCTTAACCTGTCAAAGTCTTCCCATAAATGTATTAGCTTAAATACTTTGCATTCAAAAATGCAACTCTTAAAAATGTGGGCAGTCAACACGAGGTCTAACGTCTTCAGTGCACATATTTATGACTACCCCCAGCTGCTTGACCTATGTCCTTCCTGACAGCTAGAATAGCAAGCTCGTGTCTGTTTGTGAAGACGTGGGGTGTAAAAGTACTGTGTGTCCATCAGCATGCCATGCCCAAAATTGGGCTCGCATTAGCATTTAGAGGTGCTAATCTCATTGCTTTCATTGCTTTCTTGCTTCAGGCAATGTTTTTGTGTCATGTTGTAAACTTTGCAATATAGGCAATCATTTCATGACATGAAATATAAAGGAATGTTGCAAAGTTACACCGATGAAAGCAAAATGCTCATGTGTACACTTGTTGTATGGGTTAATTCAAATACAGTCGAGGGGAGTCACATTTTAGTTTGTAGTCATAAAAATTCCCTGCTAATGCTCACCCCCTCCCTTCCCCTCTCCTGACCATGTGAATTTGTTTTCAACAGTGGCTTGTGTTTGAGCCAGCAAACACAAGCCACCGAGCAATGCACGCTTTTGTGATTTATAATTCTTGCATTTCGGAAAAAGCGTCGTCAGACGTTTCCTCTTCCTTTCCTCTGCCTATTTGTTTATTTTCTGTCAAAGATAACACTCTCATTGCCTGGATCTTAAAGCCTGTACCTGGCTTTGGGTGTGTATGTGTAGTGACGTGAAGCAATAGGTGTTTCTTGACACTTTACAAGACCTCCTGATTCTGTGGACACCACGTTTGCAGCCCTGATCTTGCAAGACTGTTTTTTTCTGCTAAAAGACAGTAGCCAACAAGCCATTCAACCAGAGTCTTATATCCCATTGAACCGCAAAGCACGCAGGTTTTTTCAGCAATAGAACTTACTTCTGAGATTTCCCTGGGCACATCTTTGTGTTTTCAGCCATTCTACAACCTCTTTGCAGCTGCCTCACTTTACTCACGCAAATTTGCCCCTGCCTCTGTCCGTCTTAAGCTAAAACAAATCACTTCCTGTGTGCAGTGGGAGATCTAAACACTTATTCAGCATATTGTGAACCCACATTTGTATGAAATGGGCATTTGTTTATATTGAAAGGTTGCACAATACCATTTTAAATATACCAGTATACCAGTTTAAGTATACCAGTGGAGGCAAAGAATAGGTGTTAAAAAAGTGACAGTGATGCCCATGTCCATGAAATTGACAGTGGCAACTTTGGCTGGCACCGCGCCCAGCCTGTTTTGGACCACGTGTGGCATGCACCATTGCACAGTTTTATGTGTGTGCCAACAAGCAAGCCCTCCTCCACCCTTGCCCTAAAATATGCCCGTTTAAATGCACTCCCTCACCAAAATGTCCTCATGCACAGCGGCCCGTGCAACCTTTAGCAAACCTCACTGTCATCCCTCCTGCTCACCCAGGAGGGCAGTGAATGAGAACTATATACATTTTAATTGAGCTACTTAGAGTGTCTTATGCCCTTGTGCAAGCACAAAGACTGTGACTTCTATACACACAGTGTACAGTGTTTCGCATCATCCATCTTTGCTGCCAATGAAGGTACCTTGCCCGAGGGTGAAGCTACACACTGCAATGCCTTCCTATGGGGACGGGGCCACTGAAACTCTGAGTCACCTTTTCCGGGTCTATTTCTACTTCTCCCCCTTCCTCTCCCTCCTCTGCAAACTTCCCTTCCTCCTTCATGCTGCAGCAAATAAACACTGAAAAGGGCTTAAGGGTGGCTGAGTGTCTGATTTCTTTTTTTTTTTTTTCCCTCCATGGTCTTTCCCATTTCCTCTAAAGTTACGGTCACCAAAAATGGGCTTTAATGGGAAACTGAGGACAAGGTAAATGGGAACTTTATCTGGCCATCAGTTGGCAGTTAGAACTGCTGCCGAATGGGCTTTGAAATCTCCTTAAGGCAACTCTGAGGTGAAGAGAGGAGAGACCGCAAGGTAGGGTCAAACGGAGAAAAGAAGAAGACAGAGAGAAAGAGAGATAAGGGCTATATAAGGGAGAGGGGGAAAGTGAGAAAGAGAGTGCAAGTGATGGGAGACAAGGCTGGCTGAGAATGACTATATGAACAGAGTGTAAGGGCGAGGGAGGAGGAAGTGGAGATATGATCGGTCAGTGAGGACTGGAGGAGGTCATAGTTGGATTAACCTGCATAAGGATTAGACAGCACCTCAGGCCTGTGGCCAAGGGTGCCAGTCACTTGTCAACTTCATGATAACGTGACACACTAATTTGGGTATGTTTTAGTATTTATCTATTGGAAATTGGATTTCCTTCCATCATCCTCTGTTGGTATGGAAACTGCTGCAACAGCTGGTTGGAGAGCTTAACGTTTTCACATTTAAGAAATATTCCCATTTAAAAATGATTACTTATTATTAGTGTCATATATTTACATCAATTTGCACTAGTTCCAATCTTATCCATTGTTGTTAAAATGTTTTGTTTTTCTTTTTCATGCATGTTGCTTAGTAGCTAGCTTTCTGATGATTATGATGAGGTCCCGTTTCTTGAAATGCTGACACAGAGTCGTTGGATGATTCTGGAGTCTGGAACCAAGTTGATTTTACCCATCTACTGCTTAAAGTCTTTACTCAGATAGTGGGGGCACACAAAAGGAGGGGCTTATATTCATGGGATTTGATGAATTAAACTGGATACTTTCAAATATTCTAATAAAAGGGGAAAAAAACCCACGTTCCATTTCACAAAATCTAAAGTTAGTAGATGCTTTATTTTGCGTACATGTGACCAAGTATCATCCCCCTCACAAAAAAACAGGTCAACAGTTTTACCAGAGACTTCCATCACCTGTGGAGGGAACCATCTCTCTCTCTCTCTCTCTCTCTCTCTCTTTCTCTCTCTCTCTCTCTCTCTCCCTTATCTTTTGGGCTTGGCTACAGAGGGGCTCTGGGCTATGTCATCTTGTTTCTCAACAAAAACACCGCACACACACCGCACACACACACACACACACGGATATACACACAGATCTTTCCTCCATCGCAGTGGGAGACAGTGGCTCTGATCTCTCCATGCAGCCTCCAAGCCTTGGAGATAGGGTCAGCTCAGCGCATGATGGCCTTCCAATCCGCCTCTGATACAAACACTACACACAGACACTCACACACACACATACGCACACCCCTCAATGCACACCATCTCAGAAACTCGCACATCACACACAGCATGGGTCAATAACCAGGGCATACCAACAGCAATCACAGGACTGCTGGACGTGGGGGGCTGTGTATTTGCGTGACATTCGATCGGATGGCTTCGCCTTGTTCTCTTGCCAGTCTCCCGGGAGAGAAGGCTGAGGGAGGGGAAGCGATCTGTGTCATTCTTTCAGGGAAGATTCTCTGATGATGGTGGCCATGGCTCACAATGGGCACACTACAGGCCCCCACATTGAAACAATTGCTCCGCCACAGGTCCCCTGCATTCTCTGTTGACACTGGGGGATGGTTTGTAAATCGTTACAGGTGTGGTTTCCATTGTGTGTGTGTGTGTGTGTGTGTATACATACAAGCACATGGGGGCCTTCAAGACTCCGGACTGTGTGTATGTGTGTCTTTGAGCAATGTGTTTGGGAAACAGAGAGAGGGGGAGCTTTTATCTGTATTGTCAGGGGATAATCACACAGCATACCCTTGAATATCCTGTGTGATAACATCTGATGTGACACTGCGGGATAGCAGGGATGATTGAGCTCTTGTCTTAAAGAAATCAAGCAAATCCACCCACACTCTGCTTGAGTTGGGTATGCAACACAAAGTCAAATGACTACATTTGGAGCATGAGGCAATCAGGGAACAAGTAACAGTATGGAAATTAAACTTTTGTTGCATCTGGGTTTTGTCGCAAAACTGTTGTTCAGTGACTTGGAGTACAGAAAAGAATCCTGTTGACTCTCACTCTCTCCTAAATAAACTGCATCACACAAGTAATTGGAATCAAAGCCTGATACACCTAAACATGACATGACTGATGATCTGTTTGAAGAACATGGTGTATTTTCATTTCAAAAAAAGAACAATGAACTGACACGAAAGTCAGACGAGGAAGAAGAGGACAATTTAATGGATTTACCACAGAAGCGGGAGTGAAGCTTCTTCTTCTGCTTCTACGTCCAGAGAATAAGATGTCAAAATAGACCATTCTAAATGAACGTTTGATGCATGTGTACGCCACAATCACATTGTTTAACTCCACGTCCATGGAAACAATGGAATTGTAAATTCCAATCGGAAAGCATCTCTCCGGAATAGATGAGATAGTCTTCTGCATACCCTGGTTGTAACAAGTGGGGATATTAGCCATTATTGCAAGTTCCTGTTGCTTTTCTGTCTGCCAGATATTTGACACACTGAAAAGTGGAGGTTAAAGGAGGTAAAAAAAAAAGCTCACTTAGAACTACTCATTTGTGAAGGTGTTTAATAGATGATTTTTTTTTTTTCTGATTCTGATTCTTCAATGAATTGTGTGTGAATTACATTGCATTTGTAACATCTGTTAGAGCTTCACTGCCTTCTACACAGATTTTAAAGGACAAGGCTTTTTTAAAACCATGAGTTTGCGCAGATATTGGACTTTACCAGGCAGAGACATTTACAGTACAACTGCAAGTATACAGGAAGATAATTAGGTTGCATTTTTATGGATTCTTTGATACAGTTGTAAAGTTCACAACACGTAGTCAGCAAAAACCGGAATGACCAGGAACATGCAAGCATGTCCTGGCATGGTCTGATATTTTAAATATTGAGAGGTTTCCATTTAAAGTAATTATGAAGCTGTTAAAAGTGACATTTTGGATATGAATTCATGGAGTGTGATAACGTGCATAATGATAAAAAAATTGTTTTGGGTCTACAAGAGGGGACATTTAAGGGAAACAAATGAGCTCCTGGAGTCATTAAAATGCAGTTATCAATGAAACAAATAATAATGAAAAAAAAAGTTATTAAATGAAAAAGGTTCACAAACACCAGCATCATGGAGGGGGTCAACCAGCCTAACGATGGCAGCCAGTGTCCATTAGCATGCCATCTGCAATGCGCCAAGATGCGAGAGAAGCCGTGCTCATAAAGCCT